>NC_083321.1:27570492-27918652 GCF_963455315.2 Globicephala melas | reverse complement strand
GGAAAAGACTGCAATAGCACTTAAAATTAAAGTCCCTTTATTTAAAAACAAACAACTTCTATTGGGAAGCTAGCTTTAAAAAATAGTAAAATAAATTTTTTTTAAATATTATATTCATGAAGATATAAGTTTTATTTATGATGAAAAAAATAAAGCAATCTATAAAATATCCAACATACTAAAATGAACAAGAAAACTACGCACATTGATTTGATAGATTGTGGTACAGACACAAAATCATGGCAAAAAATAAAAGAATAATAAAAAACTATGTAGTGACACTAAGGAAAAGGCAGTGATATTATAATCAGGGAAAAACACAACTCAGATATAAGTATATTATAATTATAATGAGGTAGGATAACAATGCATAGGAAAAAAGGAGTTAGAATAACAAAACACCTTCCCCCCCCCACTCTGCCTGTTCTCTATTCTACATATTGAGAATATAATAGGGTAATATTATTTTAGTTCAAAAAAATATTTAAAATAACTCCTCAAGCCTTAACTATGTCTGCTACTCGTTTTGTTATTGATCACATGCCATCATGGTTACATGTGATCATTATATATTTTATTATACTCTGAAATACAAGCATGAGATAAACACACTTCAATAGTACTTTTAAAAGATATATAAGAGCATCTGCACAGCATCTACAAAAGCAATGAGTAAATACTTTGGTCAACCTCATCAACATAAAGGCACAATTCAAATGATTCCAGAACCTCTTACAATTTGCTGGAATGCATCGAGCACATCACACCCCCTTGAGTTTCCAGTGTCATTAAGTAGCGCGGGCCAGTCTGAAGTATGAAGCTTATCTTCCACTAGCTTGAATACAAATGATGACTCTTTTCTCAGTTGTAAATGAGTCTCCTTTAAAACACTTCACACAGATAAGAAGCACACATTAACCAGTTCAACCAATCAAGGAAAAACGTATGTATGTTTTGATCTGGACATGGACAAACAACCTAAGTGGCCAAAACTACGAACAACACACAACTACTTCTCCCACACACTCTATCGCCACATGATCTCGATTTCAAGGATGGATTTGATACATTCTCCTAAAAAATAAAGATTTCCTTAAATAAAATAAAATTAAATACTCTTCTCTGAGAACCTAAGAAAGAAACGAAAAATAAGCTTTCATCACAAATACGTTCATAGTACTAGTAGTGATGTGGACAGTGGCAAATTCTATGACCATGTCTGTCCATCTGCTAACCGGTAGCTGGCTGCAAAGCACACAACCTAAATTTACCACCTAGGCTTCCGTGGAAATTAACAAGTTATTAAAATGTGACGATATTAGCATGCTAATGATAGAAATTATAAGATAATAGGTTTGTGTTATAGCCACAAGCAGAAACATACCACAAAAGCAAATTCTGCTTATTCATGATTAATCTGACTTTGAACTTCTTGCTCTTGTTATCTTCCAGTTAGAAAACCAAACATCTCCTATAATTAGAATTTGTTTGCAGAGGTAGGAATGGTTTCAAAATTAAAAATGTTATTTAATAGCAAAACTCTCTATACCTCATCCCTAATTTTTCATTTGACCATCCACTGACAAATAATTTTGTGCAACAATGTGATTTAAAAGACTGGAGCTATGGCAACATTCAACTTGTTAAGAATATGGTTTTTTTTTTTTTTTTTTTTTTAGTGAAATTGAATCACTTAAGTTGTCTGTATTTTCCATTAAGTACCCTAGAGCTGCCTACAATACCGTCCTTGAATACCTGCCATGGAACCATCTTTCTGGTGAGAGGTTTATTACAAGATGCTTTTAATACTATTCTATGGAGGCCAAGAGGTTTATTTCTCCATGGCAAACAGCCAGGTTTTGATAAATAGCATGAGCAGATTGCAATAAATACTTAGTAAAATAATGTGAGTTTCACATTTTTAAAAAGCAGAAAAACATAATTACTGAGAAATGGCTCTACATGACCAGTGAAAAGAGAAATGTCTGTTTTATGTACTAATTCTCTATGGGTCAATCTGTACAAATTATTAGTCCTTATTTTTAAGGTAAAATTTTATTCTAATAGGAACAAATAATTAATGATTACTTAATGCCACAGAAACCAGCAGTTGATACTAGAAAAAGGGAAACCAAATTTAAGATCAAGATCTAAAATAAAAGTTAAAGACAGAGTAATATATTTATATTCAAACGTGTACATAAAGAGACTTTTCTTCTGAAAACATATTGCTCATTCAGGGAAATAGGGTTTTAAATTGTCAAACTCTATTCTGAGAACACTCACACGCACCTGTTAGAAAATTTAGTACATTTTTTTTAAAGGCCCTAAATAGAGGTAATGTTATATAATATGAATTTATTTTAAAATTTCAGAAATGTAATCTACTTAATGTAATATCACATTTCTAAATTACACTCTCTGGTTAGGTATAGAAAAATTCTGATATATGGTAAATGCAGTTGGCTTCTGTTAAAGGACTTCTGAATGAACCACATGAAACACTCTGCTGTTACCTTCAGCCTCTTTCAGAAATTGTAAATAAATATATGTCTTTCCATCTCCAATATCTGATGTGTAAAAAAAAAACATTGTAAGAGTCATTTACTCCTTCACACTAAATAATGAGCAATTCAGCTATTTGGCTAAAAAAAAATCTTCAAATATTAACTATGTATTTGCTAATTTAGGCTAAATATACCTTTTTAAAGTTTGAAAATGCTTTCAGAAAAAACTGTGAAGGGAAAATCATCTTAGTTTTAAGAAATCACATAAACAATGGGTTTGTTTGCATTTCGTATGCAGAATGTCCTATTTCTAAGGCACAGGAATAGTTACAATTCGCTAAAGTAAAAAATAAAAATTCCACAAAGTAATGGTTTTACAATTAAAAGTATTTCCCTGACAGAATAGATAGTACTTGAAAACTCCCCAAATTTTAAAAGAATCTAGGATGCCTTTCATACTAACGGCTTTAATGAAGCAGAACTGAATCAATGACTTCACAATGCCAGACAATCAACTTGGCTTTTTTTTTTTTCCTTCACTGCCTCGACCAATTGTTTTGGCTTCAAGTTAGAAGGAGCTTCAATTAAAGATAATGGTTGTTTGGCCTGAATGAACACTGAAAGCCTGGGTCTCTAATGTATGTTCTGAAACACTCAGAAAACAAACAAGATAGTCCTTAAGACATATTTCATAGAAGTTTGAGTTGTTCTGAAGAAATTAAAGCTAGATAGAGAAAGCTAAACACGTTATTACAACCAAATTTCAAATGTGAAAGCCTTAACTCCAAGAGAAAGAAATAAAAAAAAAAAAAAAGAGAGAGAAAGAAATCAGATAGCATCCTAAAAGCAAATAGACATCTGAGCAAACACTTATGAGATCTGAGCAATGCAGACAGAAGGCACCTCAGAAAACTCCCAAAAGTTGGCCTCAACTGCCCTGACCTAGCCTGTAATTGACACAGTTTCATTTGGCTTGCCTAGGTAGCTAGTCCACAAGAAGCACAAGCTTTTTTACATTTATCCAAAGAAGAAACTCAGGTCTTTACTCAAGTCAAAATTTGAAAATGCACCATCAACAGCACTCATACCATTCCAAGGAGAAAGACAGATACAGATGTGCTTAAAAAAAATGTTCTTATAGAATAGAAGAACCATGGTCCTGGAAAAAATCTACTTTGGAATAAAAAATATGACTATTGTTTACTGTTTCACAGATGTTTATTATTGCAGTCAAATCTTTGCTTCTCTCCTCCTCTCTGAGTTATAACTTAAACACATGCTATCAAATAGAATGTAAATGCTGGGAATTAAAATAAGTAAATACTCTCTGTAGAGGTGATTACCTCTACTGTTTGAAAGCACTGACTATTGTTATTACATGAGCAAGAATCCTAAAAAATTGGCAAGTTGAATTTGGTCCCATTTACTGCGCAGTTTATACAGAAGATATTACAGAAATGGAAGCACTTTACAAACACTAGATAGAATTTATAAAAAGTATTATTAAAGCATGATAGGCTGGCAATTCGCTCTTTAAGGAGAAACCAGACCCAGTCAAACATATAGATTCTAGGGGGGAGAGGGGGTAATAGTAATAATAAACAAGAATCCTGTTATTGAGAAGAATAAATCTTTCCGTAACTCAAAAATCCTTCTACGTGGACTGTGATTCTCTGAAGTGTTAGTACCTTTAGAGATTGGGAACACAGGTACAGCCCAGTCACCTGGCATGAGCTTAACAAACCTCTGTTGAAAAAATACTTGGTGAAGGAAAGAAGTCAGGGCACTCTATTTATTCTTATTTTAGTCCAGGGTGAGGAACCAACAACAGTGGGTGAATTACATTTGTCCCTTTCACAATATCAAAGTTTTATAAACGTGCAAATGTTCATAATAAAACAGTGTTGTCTTCGAATTTCAACCCCTCTAGTCAGGGTTGAAGTTAGTCACAAAGGGACCAACCTAAAAATAGGCTGATGAGTGAAAGGCCGGGAGCCTGCCTGCTCTGTCAGCTTCCGTTGCCAGCAGCGAATGGAAAGCTCAGGTGACCTCTCCTCATGTATAGACATTTCCCCTTAAGCAAATAAATGTAACAGTCAAAGCAGAGCTTCGGTAGCCTAAGGAATATCACGAGAGGCATTCAAAAAGTTGGTAAATCAACTGCTTTGTCCAGGAATGGAAATGAGTGCGTCATCTCTAACAACGTGTTTGTAAAGTGAACAATTTGCTCTTGATTTTCTTCATTACATTCCTAATAACAACAGTTGCATCAGAGGAAAATTTTTGCTATCATACTTGCAGCTCATTCCACACTGGGGCTGTTTCTACACAGTAATAAAGCATCTGGGTGAAAAAATGGAAAATACACAACTAATCATCCAGCTGTTTCTAAAATCCCAGCTGTTCACTAATAGGCAGAAAATAACCTAGCATAATGACCGAACATAACAGACCTACATTGCAGGTGATCGTAGAAGCTTTTTGGGTATGCACTGGCATGACCTGATTTATAAAATGGCAAGACATCTACCTGGATCACACAAAAAAAGCTCTCCCTGAGAAATCGGTGAACCTGGGATGGCAGAAGCCTTCCTGCTTGGGGCTTTTGTTGAAGCAAAGGTGAGTTGGGCGTGCAAGCATTTTACGTGGCCATCTCTGCGGTTTAAAAAAAGGCAATAGGCTTAATAACTGAGGGGAAAGACTGAAAGGGGGAAACCAGAAAGGAAACCTTTGAACCCTTTATTTTGAACAAGTTTATATTTGGTTGGAACTTATATTAGAATCTTCTATTTCCTTTTCAAATCCTTTTAAGGGTACAGTAACATTTTTGAAAGTTGAATGACTTCATAATCTCTCTTGCAAAGCTTATAACACAACTACAGCTTTTCATAACTGAAACGAAAAAAAAAATGTTTCCAGCATGTAATTTTCAGCTTATTTTAGCAATGACAGCAGGATTTATCCCATGCTAGACTGATCTCCAACAGTGATACCACGGACAAACCAAAAAGAAACAGTAATTCCCAAACAGCCTCTCCCATCCAAAGAGTCAACTAGTCCCTTGAGTGAGTAAATATAGTTTGGTGTCACAAGACGATTCACACCTTACAATACTGTACTTTGCTTCATCTTCATCTGTCTAATCTAACCCTTTCTCCACTGTTTCTCACACTGCCTTGCAGCCTGTGAAGTATGTGGATTCTAGTAGTGAAATGACACCTCTTCTCTGTGGATGAGCAGCAGCTAAATCAGCAAGGAGCATATGACAGCAGCAAGGAGTTCTAATTTTGTTACTGCACAGATTTTATGATTTTTCCATTCCTCTAAGAATTGCACACCGGCAATAACCAACATAAACACATCATTCAGCTCTGTGTTAGTGACATTCACTCTCAGGGCTTCAACTGGTTGCTTAATTCTGTCTTGGTTTTAATACACTACCACATTAACATTCTGTATTAGAATGAGAGGGTGAGGCAGGAGGAGGGAATTATCCCCTGTGAAATATAAGTGCCCAAATTGTAATCTTCAAGTTGTAATCTTCTGAGGATGTGAAAGAATCCCTTGCTCTGAAAGGAAAGGTGAGTTTTATCTTTAATAAGACGTATAGCTTTAATTCTCAGCAACAGTTTTATGGTTTTGAATGCGAGTGCTCTCAAAGACTAAGAACAAAGGGAATTAGGGTATTGGGACATATACATACACATGCCTACTAAGTCTGGTACCAATACTAAGTGATCAATTCACTGTCCTGGATTTCCCGGATTAATACATACTAGTAGTTAACACTATCAAATGGAGCAGTTTTTAAACTGATCTAGCTATTTTTGCCATCCTATTAATGACTTCATTTAGGCATAACTCTTTGCCCCTTGCCTCCCACCCTCCCTCCCACTCCCTTATCCCCCACTTAGCATCAGAGCTTGCTGATGCATCACCTGCTGCTACTGCAAGAAAAAAAAGCAGTTTACTAGCTTCTCATTGGCTGGATCAGATCTGAAGGAAACAGGTCAAGAACTCTGAGAATACTTCTAAAAACCCAGAAGGAAAATCTGTCCCTAATACTCCTGTGTCATCTAGATGGTAATATGGTATATATGCACTTCCCTATGCCATTTTTCACATATACTGAAATCAGCTTCTAGACCGATTAATAGCCAAGTTGCAAAAAAAGATCATCAAACAATCTTGTCATTCTCTAATCAATCACAACCAACCCTTTCACTTGGTCTGCTAGAAGGTAAACATTTATATCCACCAATTTAAACATGATCACAAATTTAAATATAATGTGGCGAAGTCAAGAAAAACAACATTATCCTCTCAAGAAATCTGAATAAATGAATCATTATTTATGGGATAAACCTCCCTCCAAATACATGGCTCTAAATATAGATTGCAATCTCCAAATCTCACATTAATTTCTTAAAGTGTTTAATTAGAGATACTCCTGAAGCTAATAAGATAGTGTGGAACTTAGAGTCTCTATTTTCTTATCAAAAGTCATGTTAATCTTAGGTAAACCATCCTAAAACTACTATCCATCTCCCAATAGTAATGCCAGTAAGACACCAATAAGGAACAGCAAATGAACAAATAAATATAAATCTTACTACAGTCCCTAGAGATTCTATCTCCTCTTGATAGATTCCAGTCCAGGGGGAGCTTCATTAATTATTTCCTACCCTGCCTGATAGTAAATGAAAGCCTTTCCTGCCTGATAGCAAATGAAAGCCTCATTTGGATCATGATCCTTACCAATTGAAGGAGAAAACAAGACTCGCTCGGGTGCTATCAACACCATTAGTGTTCTCCAGGGGAATCATTCATCTATTCAGGTATGAGTGAATTAAGTTTATAAATAGAATAACATGCACCGTGCACGTTAACAGATGTGGCCCCCATCACTGAGAGAGTTCAGATAATATAGGCCTGGTCCCCAAGAGATATGGGATTTTCCAATTATTTTACAGTTTTGTATGTGAGTGCCCTCAGAGGCTGAAAGATATTAGAACATTCACCAAAAAACAAAAAACAAAACACAAAAACCCAACAATAACCTGAGACTTTTAATATTGTAATTGAACCTAAGAGAATTAAGGAAGTCACGTCAAACAACAGCTACAACAAAAATGCAGAAAGATAATGGCTTCAAATCAATCTATTTCTAGAGAGCATAGAGTAGATCTATGCAGCCATATAGTCCAGTTTCCATGCTATACGCATCCTTTATATAATGTCCATGAAAAATAAAATAAACATTTTGCAATGTTCCATAAAACATAAAAACCTTTCCTGGGAATGAATTCCACATCTCCTTATCCAATGGAATGTCTCAGAGCTTAACCCTAATACCGCTGGGTTATATGGCATAAAAATCCAACCTAGAGTATAAAGACAGACTTTTCAATCCTTACGTGTCACCATTTCCCCAAACCACATGATATTTACACACTTTCACTTCACTTCAAGAAGTCTCTTTCAGTGCCTCAGACCATTCATTTACTTACATATCTTTTGCCAGAATAAAGGCAGAAAATGAAATATATGATATATGTAAACATATGGATATAGATTAATCTAATTATGTTAAAACAAATATAATTCTTTGGCTCAGCACTGACACAACTTTAGTTGATATCCATAGGGGCTATTTATTTAAGTGCTTTGACTGATTTAAGAGGTGACTGACCCCTCAATAGCCAGTAGCTTACTGTGGATAAAAATGCCTTCATGCTCTCTGGCTTTAAAACTATGTCCCTGGTTTACAGAAGCATGAAAAAACAATCCAAGTACATTTCCACATAATGCCAATAACTGGAAAAAACAGCATATTTTCCATGTTTATTAATTATTCCTAAAAATTACTACTAAGACCACTGCTGAAGTAAGTTGACATTTCTATCATCTTCACAGAAAATGTTCACACTGTATATTCTTTCAGTGACTTATCTCTGCTAGTGGTGAGAAGCCATGACAAAGGCTACCCCTAAATACTTTATATTTCATTTTGATGTATGTGACACATTGATTTGAACAACAGACTTGGCCTCCCAGTTAGGTTTTTCTTGGCTTTCTGGTTTCAGTATATTTGTTGATTCTTTGTACTGTATTATTTTCTTTTTATGATTTTGCATTTTCTGGACTGGCTGTTTAATGGGAGACAATGGTTCTGAGCCTGAGTAAAGCCAGCCTCAGATGAGAAACCAGTTATGAAAAAATCTATCCAACAGATAATTTGCAGATAAGGAAGCAAAAGTTGAATGTTTGTGGATCAACTATCAAAACCATTTAGCTCCTAGTCTTCAGGATACAAATTCTCCTTCCAAGATACCAGTGACAGAAAATGGATCAAAAACTTAACTGGGTCTTCCCTGGTGGCGCAGTGCTTGAGAGTCCGCCTGCCGATGCAGGGGACACGGGTTCGTGCCCCAGTCTGGGGAGATCCCGCATGCCGCGGAGCAGCTGGGCCCATGAGCCATGGCCGCTGAGCCTGCGCGTCCGGAGCCTGTGCTCCGCAACGGGAGAGGCCACAACAGTGAGAGGCCCGCGTACCACAAAAAAAAAAAAAAAAAAAAAGTTAACTGCACGTCAGCAACACCATGACCAGTGAACTATCCTTTCCTACATGACAGTAAGACTCCTTATTTAGCACATTACTTGCCTTATGCATCAATCCCACCTAGTATTACTTACAGGCCTGAAAGGGGATATGCTAGGGTCTCACTCAGAGCTGCAGCTCATTAAATATGTGCTGTTTTTCAAATCACCCAACTCATACCCTGGGATTAATTTATTTACCCATAAATAAAGCCACCATATTTTCTGAACCTGAAATTGGGCCATATCATATGGTCTAATATGTATTAGCATACTTCTTAAGAGGAGGCTACTATGAGAAATTGGGACTGCTATGGAAACAGAAAACCAAGTCAGAAATAAAACTCACATCACAGTCCTAATCTTAATTCACATTTCAGAAGTACATATTCCCATTTACTGCAAAAATAGGTCTGCTCCCTTCAATCTTGAACACAAACCACTCCATCAACCTTCTTTCAAACAGGAATACTGATCGCCATACTAGAAGGTAGGATTGTCTTCTAACCTGTAGTGGTGGATAGATTGGTCTGGAAGACTCTGTGTTTCGAGTCAAGTTTCTCTGCAATCAGGAAAACCAAGAGGTACCTTTTGTTCACACCAAATGTCCCTTGCAGAATTCAGAATGACTTTGGGGTCAGGAAGATTTCCTGGAACAGGCCCCTTTGTCACTGAATGACAACCCGTAATCATCCTAAACTGTATCTATCTCTCTCTGTCTGTCTGTCTGTCTCTCTCTCTCTCTCTCTCTCTCTCTATATATACACACACACACACACACACATATACATATATATAAAGAGGGATGTTACACTGTGCACTGTGTCCATGAACACATCACATGTTAACTTAAAAATGTAAACTGAACCGAGGTGTATTTATTTCCCACTTTACCTAGGAATAGCTGCAATGTTAATGCTGAATCAGAATCCTAAAAATCAAAAACAGAGAACACCCTTCCTGATTCTCTTGGGACATGGGGGTACTACTATTTATGATTCCAATGCAATTAAAAATAATTTTCTACTGGTTAAAGTTGACTTTCTAAAAAAATGGGGAGGGCTTCCCCGGTGGCACAGTGGTTGAGAGTCCGTCTGCCAATGCAGGGAACACGGGTTCGTGCCCCAGTCCGGGAAGATCCCACAAGCCGCCGAGCGGCTAGGCCCGTGAGCCATGGCCGCTGACCCTGCGCGTCCGGAGCCTGTGCTCCGCAACGGGAGAGGCCACAACAGTGAGAGGCCCACGTACCACAAAAAATAAAAATAAATAAAATAAATAAATAAATAAATAAAAAATGGGGAAAAAGAATATATATATACACATTAACTCAGAGTATTTTCCTTAGATATTTCTTATTCATATATTGGATGCTATTTCAACATATGCTTAATGAAAAGATTTTCACAGAGCTTCAGCTATCCTGCTTAAAACAAATTGGACAAGGAAAGTAGTAGCACTTGTGAAATACTACATGTGTCTAAGCATAAAATGAGTTCCCCAGCACAGGTCGGAACACTGCTTACTGACAAGACTGTACTATAGCAAAGCAAGAAATCAAAATGTTTACTTACCAACTTTCACCATGTGGATTCAACTGGAGACTGAGGAATTATTTTTTATTAAGCAAATCCCTTCCCTTTAGAAGCTGCTAGAATAAAGAGCTTCAAAATAAACCCGATTCATTCAGTTTAGTTTACATTCTAAAAGCTCAATCTCAAACTCCTGGTTCTGCATTTAACCTAACAGGGAGATTTTAAAACCATTTTGTTGGGGCTTCCCTGGTGGCGCAGTGGTTGAGAGCCCGCCTGCCGATGCAGCGGATGGGGGCGGTTCGTGTCCTGGTCCGGGAGGATCCCACATTCCGTGGAGCGGCTGGGCCCGTAAGCCACGGCCGCTGAGCCTGCGCGTACGGAGCCTTGGCCGCTGAGCCTGCGCGTACGGAGCCTGCGCGTACGGAGCCTGCGCGTACGGAGCCTGCGCTCCGCAACTGGAGAGGCCACAACAGCGAGAGGCCCGCGTACCGCAAAAAATAAATAAATAAATAAAACCATTTTGTTCTTACTACAAGTCTGGTATGACTTGACGTGTACTTAGAAAATATCAAGCTAATCTAGTGTTTTCTTCAACTCCACAGAATTTTGGTACTGGAAGGAATCAAGTGATAATGTAGCCCAATCACCTGATTGTACATTTAAAAACAAAAACCTGAGATCACGGAGATGAGATGATGTGCCCACAGTCAACAAGTCGGCTCTGGACCCCTAGACCAACTGTCACACCGCTGGTATCCACAAGCTCTCTTTCCACAGAAATTCAAAGGAATATTTATCCCTCCTCTCTCCTCCGTAACTGTTAGGCATAGCTGTTTCCTTTTCAAGCATATGCAAAAGAGAACAATGCATCCACTCTTGAAAAGACTCTGATTAGGATGACCCTCAAATACTGTACTTTTGGTAACATTTATTATCATCTGAAAAGCAACTAAATGATCCCAGATCCCAAGAATTCAAATCTGTAAATGGGGTCATTTCTCTTTTATCTTACAGCAAAATGTGTATGGTGGCCTTAAAAAAGACACAGTTTCCTAAATAAGTTACAGATAGCCCCTGGAAGCATAATTCTTAGTATAAAACATTCACAAATGATACTAAAGCACTTTGCCTAGCTGTGACTTGGAAAAATACTACAAACCCACAGCTGCACTGAGGAATCTACCTTCACACATTATCTGTAAGAGAAGTGTTCTATATAGAAGTGTTCCTATACAAGTCTCAAGGGCTTAAATGCTTCCTTCTCAGTGTGAAATCACGATCCAGACATGCTAAAATAAACGCACCTTGTAGGAAAAAACAAACAAACAAACATTTAGTAATAACCTAATAATATTTGGTTTGGAAGCCCTTGCTGTTACTTCTTGACCCTTTTACCCTTAAGAAAACCATGTAAGATAAAGGAAAACCCCAGAGTCCCCAAATGACTATATTTCCCGGATTCTCAGAAATACCAAATTCTAATACATATCAATAAAATTTCATGTAACTTTTCAGATTTTAAAAGGAGATGTTGTGGAAACAATGAAATACATTTTCCCTTCCTAACATAGCCAAATCATTGCTATTGCTGTTATAGAATAGTCAATAAACATCCAATACCAGAGAGCATTTAAACTATATTAAGATATAATCTGACCTACTTGGGTACAGCAAAAGCTACACAGTACCTTGTCCACAGAGCCAACTTTTTATACCATGACATGCCTGGGATCTTCCCCCAAAAGAAGAAACTGAAGTAATTATTCAGTGACAGGCTATCTTGTATCTGCGAATCAACTTCTTGTAAGGAGCTCAAAATTAAAGAAATTACCCATTACTTTCACAATATCCTAATAAAGCAGATGTAACTCATGGGTTCTAAGTCTCTTTTTCTCCCAGAGGAAGATTAAACAATTTAGACATAGCATCAGAAATCTTTACGGAACTCGGCATTTCAGAGGTTTCACATGTTCTCATCTGCCTCCCATAACAACTCTGTGATGTAACAAATGCTTTACGCGCCCTCTTTTTCACTAATGAGGAAACTGGGGTACAGAGATTAACAGTGACTTTCCCAAATGAACGGTGACCAACCCAAATAGTGTTACCCCTAGTCTAATGTTTGTTACATTTTTTGCTCTAAATCCAAAATATATTAAAATGTCACCTTTGAAGTCTTGTTACAGATGGCATTTCCTTGTTCTGTCACTCTCCATTGTCCACTAGAGATCTTTGGTCTGCACTCAATCAACACCCCCCCTACCCCTGGCGGTTTTTCATTCTCCAAAATGTGTTCTTGAGAGGTGTTTCTCTAAAGTGGTGGTGAAGGGGTGAAGAGAAGGGGGTAGCTTTGGTTTTAAACCTAACATTGAATTTACTTTGAATTTTAAATATCATTCAAGGAGAGGTAAGATTTATATTATTATCAAATGATGGCCTGGGATTAAAAGGCTTGAGTAAAGCGATTCTAGCCCTTTTTTTTTTTTTTTAAAGTTCGCAGTTGTCAGAGTTCATTACGTGCTGAGATACCCTACATAGCATTTTTTCCCCAGACTTCAGAACAACAACTTTATAAAGAAGTTGAAATATTGGAGAATAAGGCCTCTTATGTATTCTGAGTTTGCTGACCTACATCTCATTATGACTTAACAGTGTAAGTTGGATCACTAGCTGTTACCTCACATTCTAGAACATCTTGTCGTGAGTTAAATGCAGTTACATGTGTCACTAATTCCTTTAATAAAAATGATAATGATGGTGATGTGGAAGCCAAATGTTTTGACACAATTCTTTCTTATATCAATTTTAGCAAATAGAATGCTAAATTCTGAGGTGAATCCCCACATTCTGCACTTATGTCGCTACACAAATAAATAAACTTAATAAATCTAGAATTTATGTTGCACATTTAATAGAAAGCTCTTAAGCCATAATCACTGTAGCTGCTGGGCGTCTTAATTCTTCAAGAATTCTTTCAGTGCATGCATTAACTTTGGTTAAATTATTCTGGATTTAAAGGCAGAAGAATATTTAAAATAGTATGGTTTCAGAAGCATCATTGTAACAGAGCAATTTCAAAAGATTCAGTTGCTAAATTTGACTTCATAGTCCCTTTGCAGATCAGTTATTTAGATTTAAGAAGAGAAGGGAATCATGTGCTGTTATCTCTGTGGCCATTCTTCTCACACAAAGAAAATGAGAGAACAATAAAATAAGACTAAGAAATCATTCTTCCAATGATTGTCATTGAACTGTTACATTAGTAAACATTCACAGTATGAAGTCTCTCTCAATCCCCAGCATATAAAGTAGTGCAAAGGAAAAGGAAAAAAAAAAAAAGAAAGAAAGAAAATTCCAGTTCTGTTATCTGTGAACAAAACTTGTTACATTTTCTCTGATTTCATTTCTTCCAT
The DNA here is from genome assembly GCF_963455315.2 of Globicephala melas. Classification (NCBI taxonomy): domain Eukaryota; kingdom Metazoa; phylum Chordata; class Mammalia; order Artiodactyla; family Delphinidae; genus Globicephala; species Globicephala melas. Next base: position 27,904,600 of record NC_083321.1, on the reverse strand, counting down.
CATTGTTAGGCATTTGCTGTCACATCTCCCCAAAATTAATAATAAAATATAATCAATTTCTAAAGGCCCCTGCAGCCTTTTTAAAAGTTAATTTCCAGTTAAAAATAAACTTTAATTAAATCCAAGATAAAACTGTAACCTATCGTCTATTAAATAATCCACTTTCTTTTTTTTCTACATAGTAATTCTTACAATTTTTAAAAAACAACAGCTATGGAATCCAAAGACATGAAATGCTATTAAAGCACTGATAAATGACAGCTCAAATTCATTAGGTCTTACATAGTAAATACTTCAAAATGCCAACTTTTCCCATCACTGCACGATTACTAACAACGTTGACAATTTACTTACACATACACACACGCACGCAGCACTCACACACACACACACACACACATACACATTCTCTCCACAGAACCATCTTTACTTTTAACACCTCCTCCAGTTAATGTGCAAAATTCTTGCATTCTAATAAAAAATATAAAGATAGATTTGCTCCTATTTAAGCCTCCCTCTTCTCCAAGATGTATCATTTGTTTGATATGTAATACAAGTTTAGTAACAATTATGCCATGTATAACCATTAAATGGCGTACTACTGTATGCATTGGATTCATTTGCATATATCATTTTCATAACTGCACTCTCTATGCATAAATATATTTGGAGATGCTGGGATTGGGGGGAGGGGCAGTGGCGGGTGGTGAAGGAGATTCACACGTCGGTCTCCACAGCCTTCGCATTAGAACAGTTGTTTTTATCTGTCTCACTGTCATCCCCCTTTCCCTGACACTTCTCCTTTGCACACAGAGATTCCTTAACCCCTTCTTCCATCTCTAGATACTCTGACTTGTCCCCCAGGGAAGAAGAAGTAGAGCTCCGAAATTTCTTCAGCAAATTAGAAGGGAGGTACGGGCAACTGACTGCATTCTGTGTCAGCTGTGTCTGTTCCTCATTTTCAGTCTCTCTGTGGTAGAAATAGTTAAAGTTAGAGACAATCACTGGCACTGGCAAAGCAATGGTTAAGACGCCTGCAATGGCACACAGAGACCCTACGATCTTGCCCCCCACAGTGATGGGCTTCATGTCCCCGTAGCCCACAGTTGTCATGGTCACCACAGCCCACCAAAATGCATCTGGGATGCTTTGGAAATGGGTAGTCGGTTCATCCGCCTCCGCGAAATACACAGCACTGGAAAAGAGGATGACCCCAATGAAGAGGAAAAAGATCAGAAGGCCCAGTTCCCGCATGCTGGCTCGGAGGGTGTGGCCCAGGATCTGCAGGCCCTTGGAGTGCCTGGAGAGTTTGAAGATCCGGAATACTCGGACCAGACGGATGATCCTGAGGATGGCGAAGGACATGGCCTGCTGCTGCTGCCCGTTGCCACCCCCCTGCTGCTGGGCCAGATCCGTGCCCAGCGTGATGAAGTAAGGCAAAATGGAGACAATGTCAATGATGTTCATGATGTTTTTGAAGAAGAGGGCTTGGCTGGGACAAGCAAAGCAGCGAACCACAAACTCAAAGGAGAACCACACAATGCAGACCGTCTCCACAATGAAGAAGGGGTCGTTGAATATCGTGTGCCCTGAGTTCTCTGGGTGGGGGGCCGAGGTGTCGTTCAACAACCCACTGTGCCCGCCTGTGCTCAGTGCTGTGATAAGATCCCTGTCGTCCCTAAACTCTGGCAAGGTTTCCAGGCAGAAGATGACGATGGAGATGAGGATGACCAGGACCGAGACGATAGCTATGCCCCTCGCGGGACTGGAGCTCTCTGGATACTCAAAGAGCAGCCAAACCTGCTTCTTAAATTCATTCTCCGGCAAGGCCCTGTCCTCCTCCTCTCTCACAAAGCCCTCATCCTCCCGAAACTTGAGCAGGGCCTCCTCCCCCAACTGGTAGAACTTGACCTCCTCCGTGAAGATATCAAAGGGTACGTTGACGGGCCTCTTCAGGCGGCCCCCTGACTGGTAATAGTATAAGATGGCATCAAAGCTAGGCCTGTTCCTGTCAAAAAAATACTCGTTACGCAGAGGGTCGAAATACTGAGTCCTCTTCTCAGGGTCCCCCAGCAAAGTCTCGGGGAACTGGGCCAGGGTTTTCATCTGGGTCTCAAAGCGCAGGCCCGAGACGTTGATCACCACGCGTTCGCAGCAGTCGCTGTAGCGGACCGAGCTGTAGCCGCCACCGCCGCCCGCATCGTCCTGGGGCAGCAGGTCGGTGTAGGAACACTCATCGCCGCGGTCATCCTCGCTGTAGCGAAACCTTCCCTCCTCCTCCTCTGCCTCCTCTTCTTCCTCTTCCTCCTCCTCTTCCTCCTCTTCCTCCTCCTCCTCACTCAGATCCCGCAGGATCTTCTCCTCGGAGCCACTGGGCATCAGGTCGGAGCAGTGAGGGAAGCTGCTCTGCCGGTGGTGGACTTTCTTCTTCTCGGGCCGCTGTCGCCTCCTCCTCCTACTTCCCCGGCCGCTCTGAAGGTCTTGGGAGGTGCAGGCCCCACGCAGCTGGTGGTGGTGGTGATGGTGGGCGCCCCCTCCAGACCCCCCGCCGCCTTCCACAGCAGCTGTGGCCGCGGCGACAGCAGCCGCCGCAGCCGCCCTCGAGTGAGCCAGCCTCTCGCGCTCCCGGGCCCGGGCCTGCGCGGCATAACCGTAAGGCATGTGACTGTTGCACCCTGAGCTCTCCGCACTCACCATTGCAACCTCCATGGTGGTGGTTTGGGGGAAATGGCTGGTTCCAGTTGGAGGAGAAGAAGAAGAAGGAGAAAGAAAAATAGGGCAGCTTCTTTTCTCACCAAATTAAGGTAAGTTTGGAACCTTTAAGCAGATTGCTTGGAAGACTAAGGATATTTTCAGTCCAACTTTGCATTTTCTGTTTTTAAATCAGCACACCCCATGCTCTCTCTTCCCAGGGATTCAGTGTTGCTCTCCAGAGCTTGGTTCCTCCAGAGAAACAGCCTGGCACTTTCAAGCCTAAGTCAGAAAATGTTGGGGTCTCCCAAACACTTATTTTGGGGGGGGATGTTCAAAGTGGGAAATAACGTCTAGAATGTGGTATTGATGCTGCAAGATTTAAAGGCAGCAAGTATCCAACAGCCAGCAGTCGTGCCTAGAAAATGGAATATATTTTTCTGCCATGGAAATTGTCCAGAGCTCAGTCCAGCAAATTTAAATAAAATGCAAATAAGCCTTTAAGTCTTAGCACTTGCCTTCTAGTGATGGCTTGACCCATGTTAACATGTGACTTGAAGTATGTCCAGACATTGCCACTCAAAGCCTATCAGGATGATTCTCCAGGCTTTCCCCTTAAATCCATCACTGGCTTCCTGGACCCAGGGGCAATGCCGAGCTAGCTTTAGAGGCAAAGACCTTGGGAGGTAGAGAAGGTGCAAGATGAGGTGTCAGTGGGGGCAAGCCCAGCTCTGAGGTCTCCATAGAAATCAAGGAAATGCAGAGCATCCTTCAGCTAAAATCATGCAGAAGAAGCCACTTCACCTGAAAAAGGAGGGGAAACAAGCATAGGAGAAAAATAAAAAGGAGAATCAAATAATAAAGAGCAAACTGAGCGTTTCCTTCACATATACTTTTTTCTCCTGTCCTCAAGCAAGCAAGCCATTATATAAAGCACCAAAGCGACTATAAATTTCCAAGGAGTAGTATGGGGCAGCTTGTTCAATCTCCTTCTCACTAAACATCCTTCTTTCCTTCTTCTTTGGATATATTTCAGCACTGTCTACTTTTGTGGCAACTCAATTATTTTTTCCTCTCTCCACTCTTGACCCATATGGCTCTTCCTTCAATCCACCTTTTCTCTAATGCCAGGTCTTAATTCTCACTGTCACTCTCTTCATTCCACAATAACAATGCTGTCACTTTACAGCTGCTTCCGTCATTCATGGATCTCAAGGCATTTTTTTAAATTTCCACATAAAATATTTCTGAATTTAGTGGCCGTCCACCCCTCTCTGTCTTGATTCAGGATTAGAGAAGTCGGAAAAAACAGTTTTCTTTAATCCAGGTTCCACCACTTAAACAATCTTCAATCACCTCATCTACAAAGTGTAGATAATAATACAACCTCCCCCCATCCCACTTTTGAGAGGATAAATGAGATAACTGATGTTGACAGAACACCACAGTGCCTTGTACATGAGGAATATCAATAAAGGCTGGCGGTTATTAACAACATAATAACATTTTATGGTCAATCTACCCACCCCCAAATGCGTATGTCCTCATAGCATTGTCTAAGCGGGGGAAGGGCAGAACGTGAGGACATCCAGGACATTTTGAGACTCACCAATGGCCTGTATTATGTTGGCACTCCCTGACTCGCTGAAGCGTGTCCCTGCTGTTGTTTTTCTGTTCCCCTGACTCCAGAACACTCCATACTGCCCACAGCCTAGGAGCTTATCCCAGTTTCCATTTCTCTAATAATCATCTTCTCTCCTTGCAGTTCCCCATGTTCACCTAGATGCTTCCTCCTACACTTTGCTCAAGGGACTATCTCCTCATGGTTCAAATCCCAGTTTGTGTGCACTTTGTTTTCAGCCTATGATACTTTCTTCCCTATAATTTAACCATAGTTCCCATCCCCCAAATTCCCTTCTCTTTTCCTTCCCTCCCCCACCTCGCCCCGTTTATTTCCAATCTGCCACTTCCTGATCACATCTTCCTTGCAGCCCTCCTCTGTCCCCACTGTCACTTAGTATTCCTGACCTTTCTTCTTCCTTAGTTTGCTCTCCGTAGGTCCAACTAACTCATCTCCTCTGCCAGGACGTGTAAATGCTCCTGCCCCAATCTTGCTTCTCCTGTCTCCTCTTGCTTCTTCCGTTCACTCTGTCCAACAGGACTTCCAAGAATGCAGAGAGTGGCCGAGAGAACTGGGGAAGATAATGACAGCCATAATTCAGGGCACCTACCAGCCTCTATTACCGGAAGCACTTGGAGCCATTAGCAGGACCCAGTGCTTGACCACCTGCTGCTCCTTGCTGAATTGTGTCAGCCTAGAAGCCTAAATACACCTGGGTTTTACCAAGTGACAAGCAGGGAAGTGGCAAGCAAAGGTCTTCCCAATCACACATTCTAATGTGATCATACACATTCTCCCAGGGCAAGAGGTGAGCCTGACTGGGGACACAAAACCCAGAAAATACACCTCTGAGGGTTTTTGGAATGACATCCCTTTCCTTTGCCTGACTCCTAACATCATCTCATACTCTGAAATGTTCACTCTCACAAGGTCTCCAAATCTCTGTCTTCACTGTGGAGGGTCAGGCCAACATCCTTTAAAGACTTTCACACAAGCCAAATTGCCTGTAGAGTTTGCTCAGTTTCTTCCCCAACCCCTCAAAGCAGTTATAATACACTATTTAAATAAAGCCCCAGTGTAACCAAAGTGCCTGTAAATTTGTATACTATGCACACCCCCTCTTCCACCCAGCTGACTCCCAGAAGGTCACCAGTTAGAGGGTCTTCTAATTCACAATCAACTCTTCAGGAGAGCTAGACTTGCCCCCTTCACACCAAATAATTTCTTATTTACTTATTTACTTATTCATTTATTTGGGTTTGTTCATTTTGGTTTAACTCCCTCCCCCACTGTACAAAAAGCAAATCACATTCCTTCTAATTTGCTTCCAGTTACCTCACTATCCCTGATCTTAGAAGAAGAGGAGGAGGATATAAAAAGGGAGGGAGAGAGTGAAGAAAAAAAAAAAAGAGAAAAAGAGGAAAAAATCCAACCAGCAAATCAGACTAGTTTAAAATCTCTCTTCCTTCTCAACTCAAGGTATTCATGTTAGGAGAATCTATTCGAGTCAACTCTCGGGAGACTTTATGGGGGAGACCTTCACAGGGTAATGTCCCTTCCTTTTAAACACCACCAACTAATAGGATTTTGCTGACTACCTATTCCCCAATCCCTGTGCCCCCAAACAAGAGCCCAGCATCCCGCCCCTCCCTCCTCACCCCCCCTCCAACAAGGCTGTTTTCATCTCTCAGTGCTAATTCCTGCAACTGTTTTAGGGTGGTACCTGAAGCTTATCAGAGAGAGAAAAGGAGAAAGAGAAGACTGAGAGAGAGAATTCCAAGGGCCAATACCGTGAGAAATATACACTTCAACGCACGCCATTTATACAGTCCCTATGTGTTGCTCAAATGCTCAGAAAATGCACGCAAACCCAAATGTTGGGAGAAGCAGCAATTTAAACCCGTTCACCAGCTGTTCGCAAAGAAACCGAACCAGTGAGTCTGGGATGAGGCAAAACGATGCTAAATCTAAACCCCACCTCGTTGGGAAACGACATCTTTAATCGCGCCCTTGCCTCCAGACCTAGGTTCCCGCTCAGGCACATTAAGCAGGGCGCACGCACCCCATCCCTTGGGTTGGGAAAATAACAACTGTTTGGCCCCCCGGAAAGCCGCACAGCATCTGCACCTCCCTTCTCCCACCTCCTGGTTTATTTTTAACAGCCTTCCATTCATGCCCTTCTGTCACATTCTCGATATTATTTATCCCTCAAATGTCCACTGTTTCTTAACAGCCAACAGAGTAGAGGAAAGATAAGAGAGGTATCATACTTACCATTCCCAGGCGGGGTGCAAAATAAAAATAAAGAAAATTCCCGGTTGGCTTTTTTCCCCCCTCAAGCTGCAACAGCTGGAGGAGGGGAAGAATGATCTTGGGGGTGGAAGGAATCACTCCGGTGTGGCAGGTGGAGGCTCCAAGATATCCACGGAACAAGTTCTATTGCCTGGCCAGCGGGGGTGCACAGAATCCTCGCTGCTGGAGCCCGGGGGTGGGGATCGGGGCTGCCCCACGGAGGACCCCAAGACTCCTGGTTCCTCGGGAGTTCAGCACAGAAGGGCTCGACAGGGAAAGAAAGTCAAGGTTCCCCAGAAAAAGAAACAAAATCCTAGACAGCAGCGATCACTTGTTAATCCCGAATTCCTCCAATATCCTTCCCTCTCCCTCTCTCGCTGGCTGCAGAAGCAGCACACGCCTCCCCTGGCCGGGAGCGCGCGCCGGCCGGGGGCGGGGCCAGGGCCGTCCGAGGGTGTGGCGTTCACGGCGGTCACCGGGGGCGCCTCCCGGCGCGGCGAGGCGGGCGCAGTCACGACGCCGCGACTGCCAGCCCCCCGGCTGCGGCCCCCTGACAACAAGGCTCCGGGGAGCCAGTGGGAACCATTCCAGGATCCCCTGGCTTGCGCCCCCAGAGGCGAGGAGCTAATCCCGGAGAGAGAGGTGTCCCCTTTGGAGAGCTGAAATGGGGTCCCGACGGCAGAGCAGGAACGCCAAGAGAGGCTGGAAGGGGTGACTTCGACGGCAGGTCCAGTCTCGACCGCAGGGTGCTTCTGGGCGTCTTCTCCTCTCCCCGACCCGCTTTCTCTGCATCTCCCCCGGCATCCCACCCACCAGCCCCGGCACCATAACGGGTTTGTGGGTTTGGGAGCCCGGGTGTATCTCTGCGAGGCCGCCAGCCCGGAGCTCTCTAGTCGTCTGCTAGCGCGTCCAGGCCCCTCGGCCTCCGCCTCCCTTGTAGAGAGAGAGTTTGCCGGCCTCAAGTCGGGGGTCGGGACTCCCAGGAGAGGAGGAGACCGACTTTCCGCAGGTGTCCGACCCCTGGGAGGGAAGGATTACTGAAATTGGAATCGGGCCCAGGCTAAGGGCTGCGCAGGGAGGCTAAGGTCCGAGTTAGGAGAGAGTCGGGGCGCTAGGAGCAGGTTGCAAGTCCGCCCCGGGGGCGGGGGGCTTTGGAAGAGTGGGAGGAGCCCTCGGCGAACCTGTTGCTCCAAAAAGAAATACGATTTGGCAAGAGGTTTGGCTGCCGGGAGGTCTCTAACGTAGTGGTCGGATCTCCAATGCCACCCACCTCCATAAAACAACAAAAACCGCACTTCCCCAAGCCCCACCCCCACCCCCCCGCGCCGTGGGCAGGCGAGTGCGCTAGCAGCGGCGTCCTCACCCCGGTGGACTCTCGGATTGCTTATTAGCTGGCTGGCGTGTGAAATACCCCTGGACATCGATGTAAATATGCAATTCTCACGAATATGCCAAAAGAAGTGGGAAGTCAGAATTTACACAGACACACAGAGAGAGAGAGCTCAGGTGGCGACGGGGCTCCGGGCACCTCTCCCGGCTCCCTCTCTGATGGGCCAAGCAGGCAGCAGCGGCGTGCGCCCGGACTGCTGGAGCAAACTCGACCTTGCGGGGGGGTCAGTTGGCGCCAAGGCAGCCACTGTCGTCCTCAGCTGACAGCTTTGTTCGAGGGCCCTGTTGGGCCTCCTCCTTTTGTGGTGCTCTATTAATTATTAAGAGAAATATTCCCGAGCTGAATTATAGATATGCCCGGTGCTCACTCACCTAACCGCTGCTGGCTTGGCGAAGGACAACAGGAGGGCCGATTTTCGTTCCTGTTTGATTTTTTTTTTGGGGGGGGGGGAGGGATCTTTTTAAATAACTAAAAAAATTGCATTGTAATCGGTGAAAAGGAAAAAAAATTAAACTGACATGGGGTCTGGTTTTCCTAACTTCTTCCAGTTAGTGACAAAAGTTAGAACCTTTGTCCTGAATGAATTTATCTGTGATCCTCTGGCCTCAACTGCAGGTGGAGGAACTGAGAGAAAGATGGCATCCACACCAGCTCTAGAGAGGCTCTGTCTCAATTCATGCCCCACTATAATCCATTTCTGAAAGTAGGGAGAGTGGATTTCTCCAAAAGTAAAAAACATCCCATGCACTGGCCCCAGATCCCTTCTGTACTGCCACAATGTGTAGTAGTCACTGTGCAGTTTCATACATGCCAAAAGCAGATGGTTGAGTTTATTGTTGTCTCACCAGAAGGATGTTTCTTGGGATGGTAGAAGGCAGGGCTGAGAGCACAGGATCTTGGGACTAGTTTCCCAAAAGCAATTTGTGAGATCAGTTGGAAGCAACTGTGGAAATACTTTCAGGGAGATGAAAACTGAGATGGAATGATACACAAAAGACAGGTATATTGAAGCTTGGACATTTTAATTGGGTCATGTTAAAACTTTATGAATTATGCTTCCATAATATGCTTCCATTTACTGTTTGTTCCTATCACAGCCCAGAGAATTTTAAAGTTTAAAATGCCTGAGGTCTCTATAAATATTTACACTTCTTAGGTATCAGGAATCTGAATAACTAAAGCACCACAGCAAGAACACAGCTGAGGAAAAACCACTTTCATGAAGATGTTCATTCAGGTCATACAAGATACAGTTACTGAGAACTTGATCAAGGCTGGTAACACTCTTTTGAGTGCCCACCTAGCGGCTCTCTGGCTCTCTGCTAAATACTTTGCATACATATTGTTTAATTTTATCTGCATAAATAAAACACTTTATGTGATAGGGATTATTATTATCACTATTTTATAGAGAAGGAAATTGAGGCTTATGATGGTTAATGAACTTGCCCCAAAGTTACATAGCTAATTATTTAGCAGAACTGGGCCTTTAACAGTTGACTCAGCAATGTGGACAATCCCCATGCTAGTGATGATAATGCCACGTGGTCTAATGCCCATCTGTCCTCACAAACTACTGGCTGTTACAGATACAGAGGCAGTTTAGGAAACAAGGGGGTATGTGCTTTGATGGAGGTATGAGAAACGTGTTCCTGGGATGCAATGAATGGAGTAGCATCTAATTTGGGGGAAGCAAGCAAGGATTGACAAAGAAAGGGGAAATGTGTCTGAGGAATGTGAGAATTGGAGTGGCTGCCATAAAGAATACCTGGGCATGTGGCACTGGCGTGGACGGAATAACTGAAACCTGAGAGGTAGGCGGCCCCCAATTGGGAAGAGCATGCTCCTCACTCAGGCTTCCCCCCATTCCCAAACACACACACACACACACACACACACACACACACACACACACAGACCTCTTTGAACTTTAAAAGAATTTCTTTATAAAGCAAACAAGAAACATTCCATTTCTCTTCCTGAAATTCTCTTAAGGATTCCTAGAAAGTCCCACAGATAAACAGTAGCAGAAAGATTCTTTGCTGTGACCAACAAAAATCTACCTTGTCTCAGTTTCAAACTGTTTTCTCTGGAGAGGAAAAAATTATTTTCTTGCCTTTCTTAATCATCAACTAGTCAAAATTCTTCAAGCACCCTACACCCAAATATACCTAATACCACACATAATTTCTCCCTGGCTTTGAATTCTCTCAGTGGTAATACAAATATTCCAGACCACGCTATGAAGCTTACGCTTATATAGAAAAGGGCAAAGGGCAGCAGATCTTCCTTTGTACAGAGCAGATAGAAGGCCCTGTGGGATACAAACTAAGTCCATTATAAATGTTTTTGTTCTCTTTGGGGACCATGGTCTCCAGTGAATTGCAGCGTTCTGTTTACTTCACCTCTCTGTCCCCCAGAAGCCCACAACACCTCCCTGAATACAGGCAGTGTATCCCGAGCAACCAGCGCAATACCTGACCCAGAGCAGGCTTTCGATAAGAATGTACTAAAATGAATGAATAATGGAAGAGGCTTCCATTTGCCAAGAAAGCTCAGTGAATGTGTTGGGAGAAAACCCAGAGAAGATTGCTTATACCTGCTTACCCCAGACTCCCAGCTATCGGCCTTTTAAAGTTCTGAAGGGATGTGAGGGGGAAAGAGTTCTGGGGCACTTGATTCTGTGCTTCCCATTCCCTAATGGATGGATGCAGATGTTCTGAGCAGCCCATAATTCCTTATGAAATGTGAGTCACTCAGCTAGCTTTTCCTGGTAGATGGATTTTTCAGTGACCTTTCGCCACACCACCTTGCATTCCGTTTTATGAATACCAGTACTAGTCAGGTCTTAAGACCTCAGAACAGCATAATCACTTCTCATTAAATGAGGAAACATCAATCCTGGAGAGAAAGACTAACCACTCACTTCCTGACTCTCTGACCACGGCTCTGTGTAGGTACAGTGGGGAGTAAGACAGCTACTCTCTGCCCTGGATGGACACCTGCGGTCTAGGGGGTGAGAGATGCATCAACACACCCATGCGGTTAGGGTCTGATAGAAGTCACACGAGGAGCAGAGAGAAGCAGCGTTAACTGAGGTTAGAAAGGTCCTCAAGCCAGAAGGAGCCACGGGTCAAAGGCTTACTGAATAAGAATGGCAAGAATGAGTGTAAGAATAATCAAAGAGAAGCAGAGGATCCGACATGGAATGGGAATGGGAAGCAGTGATTGTGGACTTAGATAGGCCACGCTCAGGAGTCTGAACTACGGTCTATGACAAAACACTGCATGAAAGGATTCTCAACCCTTTTTCCACCTCTACACACAGGACAGATGTGGTTCACACGCATGACACACTCCCCTGGGCAAACGCAGATAGGCAGCTGCAGCATCCACTAAATAGACTGAGTTGCAGGCATTTGCAGGCTTCTTGGTTACAATGACATCTTTCTCCTCCATCTACGAATGCATCTGAGAAGCTAAGTGAGTGAAATTGAGTCGGCAGAACCTTAAATCATCTCAGATTTAGATTTCTGAATGCAAATCAATCAGAAATGTCCGTTAACTGAAGTAACTCAGAATTTGCAATGCACCGCATCTCTAATAGTAATCTACCAATGTGGGGTGACACTGCTATTGAGATCCACCCTGTCAGATCCAGTAGTTCCTCTGGTCCAGGATCCCCTGTGGATACCAGAATCTGAAGTTACTCAAAGCCATGAATATAAAAATGGCATAGTATGGTCAGCCCTCCGTATCTGCAGGTTCTGCTTCCACAGATTGGTTGGTTGACTGCATGGATGCAGAACCAGTGGGTCCTGAGGGCCAACTGTACACTATAACAAGGTGAAGTGGATTCATTCTTTTAGCTCTTTGTTATGCTTTCCTTATATGTGGTTAGAATATACAGCAGTTATGGAGACTCACTTAAAATGAAATATCCACCTTGCTGCAGATAAAAATCACCCACATCCTTGTGTGCGGGCACCAATCAATCAGGGGCAAACTTGGGGCAGAGATGAATAGAAGAAGGTTTAGGTATGGAATAGTTTTCAGTCCCTACAGACATTACCACCACTGTGCCTTCCATATTAACTCCTAATAATTTATGTCAAGGAGCTTTTCCCGTATAAGTAAATGTGGGCCTTTTTATAAAAATAAGAGGTCATGGTATACTTCCTGCCAACAATGTGTTCCAGACTCTGAAGGTCCCTTTAAATATGGTCAATGACCATGGTACAGGCTGGATTCTACTCTTTCAAGAGTTGGCTGCTTTGCCATCTTCCCCATTTTGATTGTGATCAGTACCTTTCACCCCCTAGAACAGACATCACCAAGGCTTAAAACAGGCCTTTGCTCTAAAGCCTAAGAATGTTAATGCCTCCTCCAGGCTGCCAACACCCATCACAGCCCTGACCATCTCTCCTTCATCAGACCAACATTACTTCTGATGTGGTTAAGTGCCATAAAGACTTTGTCCAGCACATGCTTTCCAAAACAAGGGCCACAGTTGTAGGAAGGATGCTCTCATGCAGAAGAAATTTGTAGTAGGTACAGATCAGTTAAGAAATATACCCCAAATTATGTCTGCTCTGTGCTCACTTTTCTCCACTCCTGGCTAAGAGAGAAACACAATTCTGGGGATGAGCCAACTGATATACAGTCGACCCTTGAAAGACGCAAGGGTTGGGGCGCCAACCCTCTGCACAGTCAAAAATCCGAGTATAATTTATAGTCATTCCTCCCTCTCTGCAGTTGAGCTTTCGTGAATTCAACCAACCAACTACAGCGTATTGAAAAAAAATTCTTGCATAAGTGAACCTGCATAATTCAAACCCATGTTTTTCAAAGGTCAACTGTATTTTAGAACAAAAGCACAAACAAACAAAGCTGAGAGTATGAGTGTCTAGGTTGTTAACTTACGGTTTCTCATCACTGGTTGCTGAGAACAACACATCAGCTATCAGGTTTTTTACACACTAGAAGCCCCTCTAATTTATCTCTCAGTCAACCTCACAAATCAGCTCTTATTCTGAATAAACACAGAGAACATAGGCTGACAGCCCCAAAGTTCACACAGGAGTACAAAAACTGACAGTCTTCTTTAGATGGTTTTTCAGAATGGGTCCTTTTCTGAATTCATATATAGATTTGAACTTGAAAGTAAATTACAATGAAATTCTAATGATTTACAATAGCCCTGGGGGTGGGGGGGAAATAAACATTTGACTAAAGCAATTACTCTTGGACTGCTTGCAGGGCTGGAGCAGAGATCAGATGCTGGGGTTATAAGATTGTCTCTCCAGCTTCCTGGTTGCAGAACCTCCTGCAAGACACTTAACCCTTGTGAAGTTCAGTTTCCTTATCTATAAAAAGGGGAACTGTACTATCAGTCCTCTTTTACAAGATCATGAGTGTAGATCACATAAGAAAATGTAAGAAAACTGTTCTACAACCGTAAAAATACAACATAAATAGAAGACATTATTTTAAAGTAATAATCATCTGCTATGGACTGAATGAATGTTTGTGCACCTCCCCGCCCCCCAAATTCATATGTTCAAGCTGTAAACTCCAATGTGATGGTGTTTGGAGGTGGGGCCTTTGGGAAGTAATTAGAGTTAGATGAGGTCATAAGGATGGGGCCTTCATGAGGGGATTGGTGTCCTTATAAGAAAGAGACATCAGAGAGAGATACTAATCTCTCTTTCTCTCTCACTCTCTCAGAAAGCTGGTGGCTGCCTACAAGCCCCGAGAAGAGGCGTCAGAATGAAATGTACCTTGCCAGCACCTTGATCTTAGGCTTTCCAGCATCCAGACTGTAAGAAAATAAACTCCTGTTGTTTAAGCCACCCAGTCTATGGTATTTTTTTTATGTCAGCCTTAACTGATTAAGACATCATCAAAACTTGATAACATATTTAACCCGTCTTTCCTAGCAAACTTCACTATGGTATTAGAAACTGGTACCTGAAACTCAGCAACATGTTGAGTAAGAATGATCCTTACAGGTTTTCTTTCAAGGAATGGAAAGATTTGTAATCAATTTGCCAGTTGTTAACATGGTAGTAAAATTTTATTAGGGCTTCATAATCTAAAACTCACTCTAAACCAATTTGGAATTTTGGGCAGTTTTTCTTGTAAAATGGCTATAGATGACATTAGCTTGAATATCCTGAATGTTGTTAACAGTATTAACTGTTCATTAATTCAACAAAATTTTACTGAGCACCTCCTTTATCTCAGGCATCAGTCTAAGCACGAAGCAGTAGCGATAAACAAAGACAAAGCCGCTGCTCTTAAAAAGATAAGCAGGACTTCCCTGGTGGTGCAGTGGTTAAGAATCCACCTGCCAATGCAGGGGACATGGGTTCGAGCCCTGGCCTGGGAAGATCTTACATGCTGCAGAGCAACTACTGAGCCTGCACTCTAGAGCCCACGAGCCATAGCTTCTGAGCCTGCGTGCCACAACAACTGAAGCCCTCACACCTAGAGCCCATGCTCTGCAACAAGAGAAGCCACCACAATGAGAAGCCTGCACACTGCAATGAAGAGTAGGCCAGGCTCACCGCAACTAGAGAAAGCCTGTGTGCAGCAATGAAGACCCAACACAGCCAAAAGTTAATTTGATTTTTAAAAAAAAGATAAGCAAAGTTATTTCACACAACATTAACTGTTATGAGGAAAATAATATAAAGTAATAGAGTGTCAGGAAAAAGGTTTTCAACTTCAGTTGGCTAACTACAGAGAAAGTGACATTTGAACTGAGGCCTACATGACAAGAAAGCTTGCCATGTGAAGATTTAGGGCAGAGAAAAGAAAAACTATTAGAAGAGGTCTGAACAGATGTGGTCTAAAAATTGAAAATGTCAGACAAGGGTAGCTAGAAAGCAAAGGCCTTCCCATAAGGAGTCTAGTGAACAGACAGAATCTAAAGCACCAGAGTCCTAATACGATTTAATTCTACATACCACCACCTCATCATTTTAAGTTGGGGTCATGGGAGTGCATCTCCCTCCTTCCTTTCTCAGACCCCAATTTCAGGCTTAGTCACTCTTGTGAGTATCTGAGAATAGATAGGAAGGAGCCTTCCTAGGGTGTTAGAGAGGTAGTCCTGGGCAGAGGGAAGAGTTCACAGCTCTACATCAGAAAACCGCTCACATGTACGTAAGAGGTGATGATTGCTATCCCCAGGTGTCCTGAGTTGTAAATGTAGTTCCCAGATTTCTCTCCCTGGTCTAGTGCTGCCTATTCTCTAAAAGGCACGATGTGCTGTCTCTGTTACGACTTCTGTTTTGTTAACAGTTCTTTTCATAGCAAGGAATAGAAAGCAATTCAAGCTAGCTCATAAACAGTCGGCTTACAGTAAGGTTATTGTCAGATCTTACAGGAGTCCACAAAAGAGCTGAAGAACTCTTTCTCAGTAATGAGTCTGCTTTCCCATAATGTCTCCATACATGTGGCCCCACAATGGTTGAGTTAGCCCCATTGTTACACAGTCTTTCAGTTTAAAGGTCCTTCACATGCTCTACAATATCTAAAAGGAGGAATCTGATCATTTAGCTCAACTTTTTAACCAAGCCAATCAAGTCACAAATTACCAGATTAACTGGTCAAGCCACCAATGTCCTAAAGGGAAGTTCACTCATCTGAGTCTGTAGCTAGAAAGAAATTTTCTGAACAGGGGCCAATACAAGTAAGTCCAGCTCACTAATTCTAATAGCAACATGTCGGGTTGTTTTAAGATCTTGGGAAACCCTTGCTATTCTTACTTATAAAGGATCTTCCCGGCATCATATCTAGCATACTTTAAATGCTTACACATTCCACGTTAGAGATTATGCAATCTATTTTACAGTTGAGTTGCAGCTGACTAGTGGACAGTATTACATGGAAATTTTGCAGTATTTTAAGTTTTTTCTGTATTTCAGGGTTAATTTTAAGAGTGTAGACATTTCATAGCCTCCTGAAAAGCTTATAGGCACACAGGCATGGCCCGGAAACAAAACATAATCCCTGAACAAAGAAATAGCTCCTTGATTACTGTCAAGTACTTAAGAGTCTTGGCTTTTAAGGTATTATTAAATAATCACATTTTTGGCTGATAAACTCTGGATGAAAGATATCCTCACCTGTTTATTCGTCTGCATGTGAATATGTGCTGACATATGTGAATGCATCCTGTGTTTATGTTGTCTTCTATGTTGTGTGTAAGCTATAATGGGAAAGCTAATTATTAAACTCTGCAAATACACCCAGAGGCTACTGTGAGCGATGCAGCCAAAAAAAAATCTAAAAATAACTATGTAATAAATAACCATTTGCAGATGGGAATTGTTCGTGCGGTTTTCTAAACAATAGCAGGTTTCTTTAAGGCATTACGGAATTTTTCCTGACGTTTTTACTAGGTGCACTAAATCTTCCATACTTAAAGACAGATAATTTGAATAAGAGTGTGATAAAATTGACTGGATCCAAATTAAAGTTATTTTTAGGACAATATTGAAAGCAATAGACAATTGCTTTATTCTTAGAATAGATTCATACATGCATATTCTCCTGTGTTAGTTAAAAGCATCAAGAGAGTCATTTCTAAGAGGCAGAGCGTTCCAGCAATTATTTTAGAATACTCCATTGCCAAAAACGTAAAGACCACTCTTCAAAATAATATCTTGATTGCTTAGTGTTTTATTTCTTCAGGTTCACTCAGGAGAAAAAATTTTAAAAAAAGGAGACTAAACTAGAGCTTAAAAGTTATAGGAATATGTTGCAGAAATATTTAAGTGAGAAAGCCGCAAAGTGTACAGCAAGAGACTTACTGAAAAATGCAAGAGAATTGGGTGTTTCTTAGCAGGGGTGATATACCAAACTTTATAAACAATTAAAATAATATTAAATAATTGCCAAAATTTAAAATCAACTTACAGAAGAGTGGGCTTGACATGTGATAATCTGAGATGGTTTCTTCTACCTGGGACCAAAGTATTTGGTGCAGCCTTTCAAGACAGCTCTGGTTCATACAATCTTCTGCCACCACTAATGTATATGTAGTTAGTGGTCTAGTCACGTGCCTCAAACGTAGCTCAACAGAGTCCCTGTACTAATAATATGTTTAATAACTATTAATTTTCCTGCTCAAGACAGAGCATCTCCATCAAATGATGAACTTTGGCTCCAGTTTCAAGCTTAAAGAAAAAATATACTATATTCTCCTCTTTAACTCATGGGAAGTTATTGAATATTTCATTCCTAAGTTGAATGTGATATATGCAAAGAATAATTTGACTTGTTTATGGTGATATACAGATTACAAGTTAAGAGCATAGCCTCTAAAACCAGCAAATCTCCATCCATTACTAGATGTATGACCTTGATTAGGTTTCTTAAGTTTTCTAAATGGAATGTTCTCAACCACAAAGCGAGAACAATGATACATACTTGATAAGGTTGTTGTACGAACTGAAGGAGACAAATTATGTGAAAGACAAAATGCACAGGACAACTGAGGAGACGATTTATTCGAGCCACTACAATGTGGAGGTTATTCATTAATGAGGAGAGTCTCAAATAAAAGGAAGGGGGCTGGGGGTTTTATAGAAGCAGAAGCAGATAAACAAAGGACTCATCCTAGAATCCTACAGGGGTCGTGAGGAAAGACGGAGGTGAGTCTTACCCTGTAATATGCAAATAGAATAAAAATCTATGTGTATATTATACTCAATGCTGATAAATCAGAGAAAACAGCTGTTTTTATTAAACAAAAAAAGTCAAACAATTCTTATTTGCCAAAAATTGACCTAAATTATTTGAGCTTGAAATCATAAAACATTTCTGATTTGGTTTCTGTAAGGATACTTTTAAAATTTGGCACATTGAAAATCTTAATAGTTCAACTTCCTTAATTCCTGGGAATTTTAGGAATATTCAACTTAAATATGCAATAATTTACCTCTAAGCCAATCAGAATAGAATGCCTTAAGGAGCTCTTTAAGGTTGAATCAAATTTGGTAGTTCCATCTGGAGGTAGGAAATATTACACACTCACACAATGAGATTGGTAAAGGCCTTTCTGAATAACACATAAATACACAGAAAGAGAGAAAGCTTACGACTTCAATTCTAAAATTTCTGTCATGGGTCAAACATAAACACAGAAATGCAAAGAACTGTTCTCTTCCCGCTGGGTATAAGTTCTTAATTGATTTGCACTCCAAACAGACAAACAGGCAAGACTAACAACCCAGAGTCTCTGTCGTCTTTCACCCGACAGAGACAAGATCTTTATAAACCATTAGTTTCTTTACAGAGACCACCAAATGGTCAGACCACAAAACCAAAAGAAGCTGGCAGCAGAAATCAGGCATGTGTTCAAAAAGAATCAAAATCAAATCCTTACCGTGCTACCGATGGACACGAGTCTATTGCACAGGAGCAGGAGTTGGACTTACCATTGGGTCACCAATCACTAGCCAGGAGCAGAGGACAAAGGGCTCCAAAAGTCCTTTACTGGGTGGAGTAAACGGGGATCCAAAAGTGAGGCCATCATATCACAGTTACAGTACCAAACTGTGAAAGACAAATGCAGAAAAGATTATTTTATATAAACTATTACAATAGGAAGAATATTCATAAATGAGGAATGTCTCAAAGAACAGGAGGGAGCCTGGGATTTTTTAGCCACCAATAAGCAAGAAGGTTATCCTGGAGTTTATGGGAGTCCTTGGGAAGGAGGCAAGTGGGTCTTAACTCAAAATACACCAGCACAGGGTGGTCATTTAAGGGTAGGAAGATTTCTTAACCATTATTTGCTTTCCAGGAGCAAAGGGCTCAGATAAAGTTCAGCATTGTGCATAGCACAGGGAGATCAGCTTGGTTCTTTGTGTCCACCTAGAGGGGTGGGATAGGGAGGGTGGGAGGGAGACGCAAGAAGGAGGAGATATGGGGATATATGTATATGTATAGCTGATTCACTTTGTTATACAGCAGAAACTAACACACCATTGTAAAGCAATTACACTCCAATAAAGATGTTTAAAAAAAGGTTCATCATTGTCACATTGTCAATTTTGTAAAATGTTTACTCATGAAGGGCAAAGTGTTGGCAATTATTGTTGGAGAGGGCAGTGCATTTAACAGTACACTTCACATTTTTTGTGTAGAGTTAAATACTGACTATCCTTTACTAGCTGTATGACTTTGGGGAAATTACATAATTTCTCTGATTTTTAATTTTCTTATCAGTTCATTGGGCATAAAAATAGTGGCTTCTTCATAAAACTGTTGTGAAGAGCAAATAGGTTAAAAATGAAAAATTCTAAGACCAGGTTCTCACCTGGTAAGCACTCATAAACAATGGTTAATTACTATCATTACTATTTAGAACTGAATGAATGCCATTAGAAAATGGTTCATTTTTTTATTTCTGAAACCCACCTGACAAAGTAAACATTTCTAGAGCACAAGGATTCACTTTTTTATTTGCCAGATCAGTTTGGTAATTTTAACAGTAGAGGGACATTTTGAATTTATTTCTTTAAAAAGTTCTGCTATTGTAAAGGAAACAGGAAATCAGTTGTCCTTAAATAATTAACTGAATATTAACAAATTAAACCAAAATCAAAGTTGGAGAAAACTAAATGGCATTTGTCTCTGTTGTGTTAAAATCCATAATTCTGCTGTTTTCCAGCTGAGCTGATATAAACTAGAAAACTGATTGAAAATAGTTGGAGAAAAATTTTTTTTTAAAGCTTGTCATCTTCTTTTCCTTTTAATGAGTGAAATTAATGGTAAAGAAACCTTATCAGATCATTGTTTATGTGAACTGGGTTCTGGGAGGATAAAAGGTTTTGCTGTTTAACAATAGCAAATAAAGCAGTCCTAGACATTCTTGAACGAACATGTAATTCTCTCCTTCTAGAGCACAGAGAGCTTTGTCACAGGGTTCAGAGTCTATCTCTAACAATTCTCAGCCTCTGGTTGAGGCTATTATTTGCACCTCATTTAATGACCTTTAAAATACCAAGAAGGAAAACACTTTATGCTGATTTCCTTGACTCCCTATCTTTGATGAAGACTAGTTTAAAAGGGGGAAAGGGATGAGATGAGGGAGAAGTTTGTATTATTTTGACTGGAGTCTCTCAATTGGTTTACATCTGCATTGCTGATGGGACCAAAATGATAGCTATTGGCTAAAGAACTCTTTAAATCATCCAGTACAAGCCCAAAAACATTTTTTTCATTCTAAGGACTCAGCATCATAATAGACCATCATAGAAAGCACCAGTATGGCCTTAAGAAGCTTCAAATCCACCTACGTGCTTGGGAAGGCAAGACCAGCCCTGACATGATACAGTGGCAAATATATAAGATAACATACAAGTTTTTCTGGTCTCGGAAGTCAGACAGCTTTGGCTCAAATTCTGAATGCATCAATAATAGACCATCACTTGACCATGGACAATTAGCTGTAAAATTTATTTTCTTCATCTGAAAAAGGAGAATAAAGGAAGTACACACATTGTGGAATTGCTTTGATGATTAAAAGAGAAAATGTAAGTACTCAGTTCCTGGCCCTTGGTAAGTATTCTAATGAATGTTAGCCACAGTTGTAGTGATATAGTAAAACAGTATATAAGTAGTGTATATTATAAAGAATTTATATATAGGCTAGAGGCATAGCCTACAATTAATTTATCTGATAGTATATAATTAAATAGTGTTTATGGTGGTACAGATAAAAATGTTATACCAAGTCAAAGGAAGGAAGAACAGTGGGGGTATCAAAAGGAAACTTAATGCTCTTGGTACCATGCCTGGCAAGTAGTAAGGACTCAATATATGTTAGATACTTTTACTATCACTGCTAATTGATTTAGTAGGCTTTGTAGAGGAGGTTAAACTTGAGCTGAATGTTAAAGATGGGTAAGATAAGACTAGCAAAGCATCCCTCAAGTGAAGACAATAGCAGGAGTGAAGTTACTGATGTGGGTATTAGCATGACACAGCCCATCAAGGTAAGGACAGTAGTCTAAAGAGAACCAGTGGGAATATGCTCTGATTTCTCTATCAACAAGTCATTATCATTACATTCCTCATTATTAAGAGCTGCTATTCCTTATAGTGTTTGGTGCCGCTGACTGTATGTAGTGAGCTGAATGATGGACACCAAAGAGATATGTCCTCCAATGTCCTAATCCCCAGAATCTGTAAACATGACCTTATTTGGAAAAAAAGATCTTTGCAAATGTAATTAAGATCTTGAGGGACTTCCCTGGTGGTCCAGTGGGTAAGACTGCGCTCCCAATGCAGGGATCCTGGGTTCAATCCCTGGTCGGGGAACTAGATCGCACATGCATGTCAAAACTGAGAGTTTGCATGCCACAACTAAGAAGTCCTCATGCTGCAAGTAAAAGATCCCACATGCCGCAACTAAGACCCGGTGCAGCCAAGATAAACAAACAAACAAAAAACTCAATAAACATGTTTTTAAAAAGGAAAAATTGCAATAAAATTTGAAAGAAAAAGATCTTGAGATAAAGAGATCATCCTGGTTTATCCAGGTGGGCCCTAAATCTGATGACAAGTGTCCTTATAAAAGATACACACGAGAGATCCACAGAGAAGGGAAGGGAAAAACACGGCCACAGGGGCAGAGACTGGAGTAATGACGCCACAAGCCAAGAATTCCCAACAGCCACCAAAACCTGGGAGAGGCAAGGAACAGAATCTCCTCTAGAGGCAAAGCACTGCTGTCATGTTGATTTTGAACTTCTGGACTCTAAAAGTATGGAAGAATAAATTTCTATTTCTTGGTTTAACCACCAAATTTGTGATACTTTCTTACAGCTGCTGCAGAAAACAAATACACTATGCCAAACCTTTTCTTTATTTAACTTAAAAGCCTTCTGCAATCTTCTACAGTCATCTATAACAAGATGGATGTTATGATCACCATTTACAGGGGCTACAGCAATGTTTACCAGGCATGTTAATCTAGTGGGAGGGTCAGGAAAGACTTCTTAAAGGAAGAAGTGTCTAAATTGCAATCGGTTGATTGGGTAGGAGTTAGCTGAGACAGAGCAGAGAGGGGTGTTAAGTAGGTGGAGAGCCTAGATCAAAGGATAAGGAACTAAAAGTTTGGAGAGGCTGGGGAACATAACACGAGCATCTTAGATGCAGCACTAGGACCTGACCAAGGGTGGAGGATCAGCCCGGGCCTGGTAAGGTTTCCTAAAAACAGAAAGAGCCTGGCTGTAGGAGCGGCCACACGTCTGAGACTCGAACAACAATCAGAGGTCAGATTCTCTTTGTTTTATCAGCCAATCTACTGCTCTTGTGATAAATAATTGATAGGCCTGGATTATTTTAAACCTGTGAGGGTATGGGAGGGGTAGGGAGAGAGAAAGGAGATAAAATACACATGGAAGTTGGCATATGCTCTCCAGGGTTTTGCAGAAACCAGGTGGTAGCCCCTCAAAAAAATCAATAACCACTGCTTCTATTTGTGGCTCTGTTTCCACAGAAACATGTTTGTGGGTGAATTTGGAAGGCGGATTTACAATGCCAAGCCACCAGTCCAAAAAAGAGAAAAATTCCGTTCAAATAAACTTTTTACTGTAGTAACAAATGTTTGATTTTACTAACTTTTTCCATTTAATTAACTGAATTTGGAAGGGATTATGAAATAAAGTCAGCCATGCTCCTGTAGGCACAATAATACTGAAATCTGGAAGCAATATTAGCTTCAGTATAAGCAGAATACGTAGAAGGTGGAGAAAAAGGTTTGGCCTGTCAAGTGGAACTTATTTGCAAAAATAATGAATAGAGTCAACTTCAAGACACTGTGCTAGTGAGGTTAACACTGATTAAAAGGAAAAAAAAACTCACTTCACTTTTGTGCCTTCCTAAATCTTAAATGTTATACCATGCATGTTGTAGGCACATGGTTAAAAATGTTCTTGAAATTATCTGCCACAAGCAATTTATATATGACTCTTTACCTCAGGCAATATAAGATCCTTCCTAATATCCATTCTTAAATACTATAGAATGAGTACATTTTAGTATTTTCCTTAGTATCAAACCTAAAATACTCGAAGTACTAAGTACTTTTATCATTAAAATATGTGAAGTTGTCATAGTTCATTTTTTAAGGCTTTTTTTAAGAGTAATTTTAGGTTTACAACAAAATTCAGAGGGAGGCACAGAGATTTCCCATGACCCAGGTCCCCACACATGCATAGTCTCCCTCATTGTGAACATCACTCACTAGAATAGTACATTTTCTTTTACCACGGATGAGCCTACATTGACAGCATAATCAGCCAAAGTCCTAAGTTTACCTTAGGGTTCACTCTCGGTTCGTACATTTTACGGGTTTGGACAAATATATAGTGACATATATCCATCATTATAATATCATACAGAGGATTTCTGCTAAAAATCTCCCTAAAAATCTTCTGTTCTCTGCCTATTCATCTCTCTCCCTCCTTCCACCCCTAGCAACCACAGATCTTTTTATCATCTCCATAGTTTTACGTTTTCCAGAATGTCATAAAGTTGGAACCAAGAAGTATGTATGTACCCTTTTCAGATTAGCTTCTTTCACTTAGCAATATGCATTTAAGTTTCCTCCAAATCTTGTCATGGTTTGACAGCTTATTTCTTTTTAGTGCTGAATAATATTCCACTGCCTGGAGGATATGGTTCATTTTTAAACATCAATCTATTCCAGTCTCTAAAGGAAGGATGAGCCTCAATTATTCAAAGTGTGCTTTAGCATTGAGTCTCAGATCTAGATCTCACTAAGTCCTCCTAACTTCTAAATTGCCCTAGACCCTGGGGTGCTGTTGAACCTACAAGAGGGCTAAGGGAGAGGGCAGGAGGAAGACAATGTCATTGGCCTCAGCTGTGAGTCTGTGAGGGACTTGAAGGAAAACAAGATAGGGATCCAGGTAGATTGATATATCCACAAGGAAATCTCCTTTCTGTCATAATAAGCCATAATCTCCATAAATTATATAGGATGAACCAGCTTCTGTACTTCCTCACTTCTTAAATCTGATTCTTCTCGTTATCTCACCCTCTATTATCTTATCTAAAGTAGATCTTGTTAGTTGCTTACCTACCATCCTTTACCCCTTTCCCTCTTACAAACAGCATCCTAGGTTGAGTGGTCTTGTACCTGGCCACCATCATACTAATTCTACATCACTCTAAAAGCCTCCTAATATGTCCCCCTGCTTCTACTCTTCACCCCCTAAGTTCTTTCTCTTCACAGCAGTTAGCTTTTAAAACTTAAATCAGATCATGACACTACCCCCACTTAAAAGACTTATCTGTTGAGAACAATGTCCCACCTCCTTACAAGGACCCACAAGGTCCTAAGTGACCAGGCTATCCCTCCATCCCTGGCCTCAGCTCCTGTCGCTCTTATCATGGACCAATCACATTGGCCTTTTGGCTCTTTAAATACACCAAGGTTTTTCCAACCTCTGTCCTTGCTGTTTTTTCTGCCTGGCAGGGCTGACTTCAGTTCTTTGGGTAGTTGGCTTCCTACCATTCAGGTCACCAGCCGAATACCTCAGGACTTTTCTACCCACCTAACCTAAAGGAACCCTACTACCCAGTTACCACCACAGCCTCCTATTTTATGTTCTTCATGCCATTGATCATTATCAGAAATACTCATATTCATTTATTATTTGTTTAATTTTCTAGAATGAAAGCTTTGTAAATGTAGGAAGCTTTTCATTGCCCCACCCCAGAGTTTAGTAAGTATTCAATAAATGTTAGTTAAAAAAAAAAAAAAAAACAAAAAGGGACTTCCCTGGTGGTGAAGTGGTTAAGAAACTGCCTGCCAATGCAGGAGACACGGGTCCAAGCCCTGGTCCAGGAAGATCCCATATGCCACGGAGCAACTAAGCCTGTGCGCCACAACTACTGAGCCTGCGCTCTAGAGCCCGCGAGCCACAACTACTGAGCCCACGGGCCACAATTACTGGAGCTCATGGACCTAGAGCCTGTGCTCCGCAACAAGAGAAGCCACCGCAATGAGAAGGCTGCGCACCATAAAGAAGAGTAGCCCCCGCTCGCCGCAACTAGAGAAAAGCCGGCGTGCAGCAACGAAGACCCAATGCAGCCATAAATAAATAATAAAATAAAATGCCCCCAACCTTTAAAAAAACAAAAACACAAAGGAAGGAAGGAAGCAGGGAGTCAGTGAAAGGAAGGAAGAAAAGGCTCTAGATAGTACTTCTTTTTTTTTTCCCTCATTATGAATTTTTTTTTTTACATCTTTATTGGAGTATAATTGCTTTACAACGGTGTGTTAGTTTCTGCTTTATAACAAAGTGAATCAGTTATACATATACATATGTTCCCATATCTCTTCCTTCTTGTGTCTTCCTCCCTCCCACGCTCCCTATCCCACCACTCCAGGTGGTCACAAAGCACCGAGCTGATCTCCCTGTGCTATGCGGCTGCTTCCCACTAGCTATCTACCTTACATTTCGTAGTGTATATATGTCCATGCCTCTCTCTCGCCCAGTCACAGCTCACCCTTCCCCCTCCCCATATCCTCAAGTCCGTTATCCAGTAGGTCTGCGTCTTTATTCCTGTCTTACCCCTAGGTTCTTCATAACATTTTTTTTTCTTAAATTCCATATATATGTGTTAGCATACGGTATTTGTCTTTCTCTTTCTGACTTACTTCACTCTGTATGACAGACTCTAGCTCCATCCACCTCATTACAAATAACTCAATTTCGTTTCTTTTTATGGCTGAGTAATATTCCATTGTATATATGTGCCACATCTTCTTTATCCATTCATCCGATGATGGACACTTAGGTTGTTTCCATCTCCGGGCTATTGTAAATAGAGCTGCAATGAACATTTTGGTACATGACACTTTTTGAATTATGGTCTTCTCAGGGTATATGCCCAGTAATGGCATTGCTGGGTCATATGGTAGTTCTATTTGTAGCTTTTTAAGGAACCTCCATACTGTTCTCCACAGTGGCTGTATCAATTTACATTCCCACCAACAGTGCAAGAGGGTTCCCTTTTCTCCACACCCTCTCCAGCATTTATTGTGTGTAGATTTTTTGATGATGGCCATTCTGACTGGGGTGAGATGATATCTCATTGTAGTTTTGATTTGCATTTCTCTAATGATTAGTGATGCTGAGCATTCTTTCATGTGTTTGTTGGCAATCTGTATATCTTCTTTGGAGAAATGTCTATTTAGGTCTTCTGCCCATTTTTGGATTGGGTTGTTTGTTTTTTTGTTATTGACCTGCATGAGCTGCTGGTAAATTTTGCAGATGAATCCTTTGTCAGTTGCTTCATTTGCAAATATTTTCTCCCATTCTGAGAGCTGTCTTTTGGTCTCGTTTATGGTTTCCTTTGCTGTGCAAAAGGTTTGAAGTTTCATTAGGTCCCATTTGTTTATTTTTGTTTTTATTTCCATTTCTCTAGGAGGTGGGTCAAAAAGGATCTTGCTGTGATTTATGTCATAGACTGTGCTGCCTATGTTTTCCTCTAAGAGTTTGACAGTTCCTGGCCTTACATTTAGGTCTTTAATCCATTTTGAGCTTATTTTTGTGTATGGTGTTAGGGAGTGATCTAATCTCATACTTTTATATGTACCTGTCCAGTTTTCCCAGCACCACTTATTGAAGAGGCAGTTCTTTCTCCACTGTACATTTCTGCCTCCTTTATCAAAGATAAGGTGACCATATGTGCGTGGGTTTATCTCTGGGCTTTCCATCCTGTTCCATTGATCTATCTTTCTGTTTTTGTGCCAGTACCATACTGTCTTGATTACTGTAGCTTTGTAGTATAGTCTGAAGTCAGGGAGCCTGACTCCTCCAACTCCATTTTTTGTTCTCAAGATTGCTTTGGCTATTCGGGGTCTTTTGTGTTTCCATACAAATTGTGAATTTTTTTGTTCTAGCTCTGTGAAAAATACCAGTGGTAGTTTGATAGAGATTGCATTGAATCTGTAGATTGCTTTGGGTAGTAGAGACATTTTCACAATGTTGATTCTTCCAATCCAAGAACATGGTATATCTCTCCATCTATTTGTATCATCTTTAATTTCTTTCATCAGTGTCTTATAATGTTTTGCATACAGGTCTTTTGTCTCCTTAGGTAGGTTTATTCCTAGACATTTTATTCTTTTTGTTGCAATGGTAAATGGGGGTGTTTTCTTGATTTCACTTTCAGATTTTTCATCATTAGTGTATAGGAATGCCAGAGATTTCTGTGCATTAATTTTGTATCCTGCTACTTTACCAAATTCATTGATTAGTTCTAGTAGTTTTCTGGTAGCATCTTTAGGATTTTCTATGTATAGTATCATGTCATCTGCAAACAGTGACAGCTTTACTTCTTTTCCGATTTGGATTCCTTTTATTTCCTTTTCTTCTCTGATTGCTGTGGCTAAAACTTCCAAAACTATGTTGAATAAGAGTGGTGAAAGTGGGCAACCTTGTCTTGTTCCTGATCTTAGTGGAAATGCTTTCAGTTTTTCACCATTGAGGACGATGTTGGCTGTGGGTTTGTCATATATGGCCTTTATTATGTTGAGGAAAGTTCCCTCTATGCCTACTTTCTGCAGGGTTTTTATCATAAATGAGTGTTGAATTTTGTTGAAAGCTTTCTCTGCATCTATTGAGATGATCATATGGTTTTTCTCCTTCAATTTGTTAATATGGTTTATCACATTTATTGTTTTGCATATATTGAAGAATCCTTGCATTCCTGGAATAAACCCCACTTGATCATGGTGTATGATCCTTTTAATGTGCTGTTGGATTCTGTTTGCTAGTATTTTGTTGAGGATTTTTGCATCTATGTTCATCAGTGATATTGGCCTGTAGTTTTCTTTCTTTGTGACATCCTTGTCTGGTTTTGGTATCAAGGTGATGGTGGCCTCGTAGAATGAGTTTGGGAGTGTTCTTCCCTCTGCTATATTTTGGAAGAGTTTGAGAACGATAGGTGTTAGCTCTTCTCTAAATGTTTGATGGAATTCGCCTGTGAAGCCATCTGGTCCTGGGCTTTTGTTTGTTGGAAGACTTTTAATCACAGTTTCAATTTCAGTGCTTGTGATTGGTCTGTTCATATTTTCTATTTCTTCCTGATTCAGTCTTGGCAGGTTGTGCATTTCTAAGAATTTGTCCATTTTTCCAGGTTGTCCATTTTATTGGCATAGAGTTGCTTGCAGTAATGTCTCATGATCTTTTGTATTTCTGCAGTGTCAGTTGTTACTTCTCCTTTTTCATTTCTAATTCTATTGATTTGAGTCTTCTCCCTTTTTTTCTTGATGAGTCTGGCTAATGGTTTATCAATTTTGTTTATCTTCTCAAAGAACTAGCTTTTAGTTTTATTGATCTTTGCTATCATTTCTTTTTCATTTATTTCTGATCTGATTTTTATTATTATTATTTTTATTATTTTATTCTTTATCTGATCTGATTTTTATTATTTCTTTCTTTATTATTTCTTTCCTTCTGCTAACTTTGGGGGTTTTTTGTTCTTCTTTCTCTAATTGCTTTAGGTGCAAGGTCAGGTTGTTTATTCGAGATGTTTCCTGTTTCTTAAGGTGGGTTTGTATTGCTATAAACTTCCCTCTTAGAACTGCTTTTGCTGCATCCCATAGATTTTGGGTCGTCGTGTCTCCACGACCCTGTCATTTGTTTCTAGATATTTTTTTATTTCCTCTTTGATTTCTTCAGTGATCACTTCGTTATTAAGTAGTTAATTGTTTAGCCTCCATGTGTTTGTATTTTTTTACAGACCGTTTCCTGAAATTGATATCTAATCTCATAGCGTTGTGGTCGGAAAAGATACTTGAAACAATTTCAATTTTCTTAAATTTACCAAGGCTTCACTTGTGACCCAAGATATGATCTATCCTGGAGAATGTTCCATGAGCACTTGAGAAAAATGTATATTCTGTTGTTTTTGGATGGAATGTCCTATAAATATCAATTAAGTCCATCTTGTTTAATGTATCATTTAAAGCTTGTGTTTCCTTATTTATTTTCATTTTGGATGATCTGTCCATAGGTGAAAGTGGAGTGTTTAAGTCCCCTACTATGAATGTGTTACTGTCGATTTCCCCTTTTATGGCTGTTAGTATTTGCCTTACATATTGAGGTGCTCCTATGTTGGGTGCATAAATATTTACAATTGTTATATCTTCTTCTTGGATTGATCCCTTGATCATTATGTAGTGTCCTTCTTTGTCTCTTCTAATAGTCTTTATTTTAAAGTCTATTTTGTCTGATATGAGAATTGCTACTCCAGCTTTCTTTTGGTTTCCATTTGCATGAAATACCTTTCTCCATCCCCTTACTTTCACTCTGTATGTGTCTCTAGGTCTGAAGTGGGTCTCTTGTAGACAGCAAATATATGAGTCTTGTTTTTGTATCCATTCAGCCAATCTGTGTCTTTTGGTGGGAGCATTTAGTCAGTTTACATTTAAGGTAATTATTGATATGTATGCTCCTATTCCCATTTTCTTAATTGTTTTGGGTTCGTTATTGTAGGTCTTTTCCTTCTCTTGTGTTTCTTGCCTACAGAAGTTCCTTTAGCAGTTGTTGTAGAGCTGGTTTGGTGGTGCTGAACTCTCTCAGCTTTTGCTTATCTGTAAAGGTTTTAATTTCTCCACCAAATCTGAATGAGATCCTTGCTGGGTAGAGTAATCTTGGTTGCAGGTTTTTCTCCTTCATCACTTTAAATATGTCCTGCCACTCCCTTCTGGCTTGCAGAGTTTCTGCTGAGAGATCAGCTGTTAACCTTATGGGGATTCCCTTGTGTGTTATTTGTTGCTTTTCCCTTGTTGCTTTTAATATGCTTTCTGTGTATTTAATTTTTGACAGTTTGATTAATATGTATCTTGGCATACTTCTCCTTGGATTTATCCTGTATGGGACTCTCTGTGCTTCCTGGACTTGATTAACTATTTCCTTTCCCATATTAGGGAAGTTTTCAACTATAATCTCTTCAAATATTTTCTCAGTTCCTTTCTTTTTCTCTTCTTCTTCTGGAACCCGTATAATTCGAACGTTGGTGCGTTTAATGTTGTCCCAGAGGTCTCTAAGACTGTCCTCAGTTCTTTTCATTCTTTTTTCTTTATTCTGCTCTGCAGTAATTATTTCCACTCTTTTATCTTCCAGGTCACTTATCCGTTTTTCTGCCTCAGTTATTCTGCTATTGATCCCATCTAGAGTATTTTTAATTTCATTTATTGTGTTGTTCATCATTGTTTGTTTCATCTTTATTTCTTCTAGGTCCTTGTTAATTGTTTCTTGCATTTTGTCCATTCTATTTCCAAGATTTTGCATCATCTTTACTATCATTATTCTGAATTCTTTTCCAGGTAGACTGCCTATTCCCTCTTCATTTGTTAGGTCTGGTGGGTTTTTATCTTGCTCCTTCATCTGCTGTGTGTTTTTCTGTCTTCTCATTTTGCTTATCTTACTGTGTTTGGGGTCTCCTTTTTGCAGGCTGCAGGTTCGTAGTTCCCGTTGTTTGGTGTCTGTCCCCAGTGGCTAAGGTTGGTTCAGTGGGTTGTGTAGGCTTCCTGGTGGAGGGGACTAGTGCCTGTGTTCTGGTGGATGAGGCTGGCTCTTGTCTTTCTGGTGGACAGGTCCACGTCTGGTGGTGTGTTTTGGGGTGTCTGTGGACTTACTATGATTTTAGGCAGCCTCTCTGCTAGTGGGTGGGGTTCCTGTCTTGCTAGTGGGGTGTGTTCCTGTCTTGCTAGTTGTTTGGCATAGGATGTCCAGCACTGTAGTTTGCTTGTTGTTGAGTGAAGCTGGGTGCTGGTGTTGAGATGGAGATCTCTGGGAGATTTTCACTGTTTGATATTATGTGGAGCTGGGCAGTCTCTTCTGGACCAGTGTCCTGAAGTTGGCTCTCCCACCTCAGAGGCACAGCACTGACTCCTGGCTGCAGCACCAAGAGCCTTTCACCCACATGGCTCAGAATAAAAGGGAGAAAAAGTAGAAAGAAAGAATTAGTAGAAGTAGAAAGAAACAAAGAAAGGAGGTAGGGAGGGAGGAAGGAAGGAAGGAAAAAAGAAAGAAAGAAGATAAAGTAAAATAAAAAATAACTATTAAGAAAAAATATTTTTTTAAAAAAAAGAAGGATAGAACCCTAGGACAAATGGTGGAGGCAAAGCTTTACAGACAAAATCTCACACAGAAGCATACACATACACACTCACAAAAAGAGGAAAAGGGGGAAAAATCATAAATCTTGCTCTCAAAGTCCACCTCCTCAGTTTGGGATGATTCGTTGTCTATTCATGTATTCCACAGATGCAGGTACATCAAGTTGATTGTGGAGCTTTAATCCGCTGCTTCTGAGGCTGCTGGGAGAGATTTCCCTTTCTCTTCTTTGTTCTCACAGCTCCATGGGGCTCAGCTTTGGATTTGGCCCCGCCTCTGCGTGCAGGTCGCCGGAGGGCGTCTGTTCTTCGCTCAGACAGGATGGGGTTAAAGGAGCCGCTGATTCGCGGACTCTGGCTCACTCAGGGCAGGGAGAGGGAGGGGCACGGAATGCGGGGCGAGCCTGCGGCGGCAGAAGCCGGCGTGACGTTGCCAGCCTGAGGCGCGCCGTGCGTTCTCCCCGGGGAGTTGTCCCTGGATCCCGGGACCCTGGCAGTGGTTGGCTGCACAGGCTCCCCAGAAGCGGGGTGTGGAGAGTGACCTGTGCTCGCACACAGGCTTCTTGGTGGCGGCAGCAGCAGCCTTAGCGTCTCATGCCCGTCTCTGGGGTCCGCGCTGTTAGCCGCGGCTCGCGCCCATATCTGGAGCTCCTTTAAGCAGCGCTCTTAATCCCCTCTCCTCGCGCCCCAAGAAACAAAGAGGGAAGAAAAAGTCTTTTGCCTCTTCGGCAGGTCCAGACTTTTTCCCGGACTCCCTCCGGGCTAGCCGTGGCGCACTAACCCCCTGCAGGCTGTGTTCACGCCGCCAGCCCCAGTCCTCTCCCTGCGCTCCGACCGAAGCCCGAGACTCAACTCCCAGCCCCGCCCGCCCCTGCGGGTGAGCAGACAAGCCTCTCGGCCTGGTGAGTGCCGGTCGGCCCTGATCCTCTGTGCGGGAATCTTTCCGCTTTGCCCCCCGCACCCCTGTGGCTGTGCTCTCCTCCGCGGCTCGGAAGCTTTCCCTCTCCGCCACCCGCAGTCTCCGCCCGCGAAGGGGCTTCTAGTGTGTAGAAACTTTTCCTCCTTCACAGCTCCCTCCCACTGGCGCAGGTCCCGTCCCTATCCTTTTGTCTCTGTTTTTTCTTTTTTCTTTTGCCCTATCCAAGTACGTGGGGAGTTTCTTGCCTTTTGGGAGGTCTGAAGTCTTCTGCCAGCGTTCAGTAGGTGTTCTGTAGGAGTTGTTCCACGTGTAGATGTATTTCTGGTGTCTCTGTGAGGAGGAAGGTGATCACCGCGTCTTACTATTCCGCCATCTTCCCGGAAGCCTCCCCTAGAAGCCTCCCCTTCTTACTGTACTTGATGGATAAGTAATCAATATACATTCTTAGACTTACCAAGCCCACTAGCTGAGGAACACGGAACTAGATTATTCCCTTAAAAATATAATGAACTAAATACCTGAAATATTTTTTTAAACACGTGATTTAATAAACTCACTGACAATATAACCTCTTTCTAAGGGTTGCACTGGCTTCCTTCAACATTGTACCCTAGTTTGATATGATCGTTTTTAAGTAAATTAATTGGATACTTACAAAAGTAGCATAAACTTTTTAGCAGAATGATCGGGGATAGTCTTTGGTGCCAAAGAGCCTAGGTTCACATTCTGGCTCTGGTATTTACCAGGTATAAACTTTGGGCAGTTTACCTTACCTTTCTGGGCTCAGTTTTCTCACCTATAAGATGAGGCTAATGCTAGTCCCTCCTTCACAGAGCTACCACTAGGATTAGACAAATGGATGCCAGCTTGCTTAGCACAGTTCTTGCACAAACTAAGGATCTGACAAATCACCACAGTTATTAAAGTGTTTTACATTACACCTTGCCATCAACAGATTTTCTAAACAGGCACTTGGCTTTCCCATTTACAGAAAGACCAAACGAATGAGTCACCCAGCTTTGGTTCACAGGAAATACTTGATACTACGTTCTCTGAGCCTTTACTAATGACAGTAGCACTGTCTTCAGCTGACAGCCAGGCATGGCTGCTTGGCCTTTATTTCCTTTCTATAAAGCCCTCTTTTATCACAGCTTCACATATGCATCTGATTTGGTCTCTGCTCTATGTGGCTGCCAATATGTGGAATCTGCTTGATCCTGATGAAACTATAGGGGAAGGGATGGAAATTTAACAGGAAAAAAGACTTTCTTCCTTTTCCCCTCCCAAAAAAACGGGTGGGGTATCATGAAGATAAAAATAAAGAAGCATTATTTTCAGGTTGATTCCTAGAGAAAGTTTCACGTGAACACAACAGTCAACAAAATGCATATAATGGGCCCCAAAACCTTTTAATTATAAATATGTGTTTAAGAAAAGCTTATGAATAAAATGTAACAAAAAAGCAGATGCTGGCAGAGGCAGAGAATGAATTACCTAATTATTTCTGTGCAAGCCACCTATGTGCTCCCTACAATATGGCATTCCCACAGAGAAAAAAATATAAAGGTTCACATTAAACCAAAGTTCTGAATTTGATTGAACTCTAGTTTCACAATTCCATATTTTCCTGATATTTTTGTAGTCTCTGTTTATAAGCTCATGACAGCCTATCATGAAATGAGGCATAAGCAAGGAAAAAAATTTTCTCAGGACACACTAAAGTCAAGAAAAGAAAAAGAAAGAAGAAAATGAAATTTGGAGGAAAGCTAATTCTCTTGGAATACAAAAAGCATAATTTTTCATTGTGATAAATAGCTCTTCCCCAATAAATGTGGTATAATTGTAAATCTTTCAGCTATAGGCAAAAGTTACAGATGAATCATGCTATCATGGGGAAGCCTATTTGGCAATTCAGCTTCAGAGTCAAAGAACATTTACTATATGCCAAGTGCTGTGCTAGACACTGCCTCATATTATCACACTTATTTCTCACAATTACTATACGGAGAAAGCATAATTGTCCGCTTTTGTCATATGAGAAAACTGATACTCAGAGAAGTGAATCCATTAGTGCTTATTTGCACACCTCGGTTCTTGGATTCCAAGTGATTTGACTGACAGACTCAGAACTATCATGGGAGAGAAATGAATATTGGAAATCTGGAGGCCAGGATGTTTGAATGCAGAAAAAAAAGGTTATAGATGGAAATAAGGCTCTGAGGTTTAAAACAAAATTCTCAGAAAAAAAAAAAAAAAACAGAAGAAGGATTAAAAGGATTCTTACTCCTGAAAAAATAATGACCATTTGACCCTTTTTAATCTATGTTTCTCTGCTGTCTCCACTTTTCATCCTGTCCCTAAATTGGGGTGATCCCCAAGGCTCTGCATTCAGCTCCTCTCTTTACTTCCTTTCTCAGGTAAATCATCCACTCCATAGGCCACTTCAAAGTTCTTCCATGTAATACACAATCAGTAAATAAATGAATAAGCTGCCTGTGGAAACTTAGCTCAGAAAGGGTCAGAGATTTGTTGAACGGATTTAGGCTCAGAATCCATGGGAACAAGCAACTAATGGGGGTTTTCGTGTAGTTACAAATGAATAGCCTTAGCCTGTACTGGATTTATTCTCTGCGTATATATTGTGTAATAGCATTTTTTTCTTCTCCAGATGTAGGATGATTCAAACAAAAGTGTGCGTATATCTAGACCACAGCTCAAAGCCTGAAATCCAAAGAGGAAATTCCCTCTAATCCTTCAATTGTGAATAGTAGTAGATGACTAGCAGTGGTACCCTTCTACAGGGGAACATCTTAAGTATTTTTTTAGTGGCTTATAATAACACATTTATTATCTCATGGTTTTCCTGGGCCTAGAAGGTAGTGCAGCTTAGTTGGATGCTTTGACAAGGCTGCAGTCAACTTAAGGCTCAACTGGGGATGCATCCATTTCCAAGCTCACTCCAGTAGCTGTTGACAGGATTCATTTTCTCACACAGGTTTGGACTGAAG
This sequence comes from Globicephala melas, assembly GCF_963455315.2. Lineage (NCBI taxonomy): Eukaryota > Metazoa > Chordata > Mammalia > Artiodactyla > Delphinidae > Globicephala > Globicephala melas. The sequence continues at coordinate 27,869,497 of NC_083321.1, read as the reverse complement.
GCCTCAGTTCTTCAGGACCTCTTGGCTGCAGGCCTTCCTGGATTGCTTGCCACAAGAACCTCTCCATAGGTAGTTCATGCATCTGGCTTCATCAGAGCAATCCAGAGAGAGGACAAGTGAAGACAGAAGTCATAGGGAGTGACATCCCATCACCTGCCATATTTATTTCTTAGAAGTAAGGCACTAGATTCAATCCATACACAAAAGAAGACTACACAAGTGCATGAATACCACATTTCTCCTTCTCCACGTGCCTCTTGGCCTCACTAGGACATCTGATATCACGATTCTCCAAGTTGGGCTCTTGCAAGATGCTCCAGTAAGAAGACAGTGGAGGAGTGAGAAATGGTAACTTGGAGGAATGAGAGGTAGGTTAGGCAAAGCAAACCCTTCTGGAGGCAGGTACATTGGGAGAGTGACAAGAGGGGAAACTGACATCAAATGTAGTCTTATTACCATTAATGGACATTGCTTCAGTCAATTAATTGATTATGTATTTATTATCACCCATACATGGCACCGATGAACCTGACATATTTTGTGAGATCTTTAATTCCTTAACTCCAGGGATTTTTTTTTTATTATTATCAAGATAACATTCTAACCGTATCCAAGGAAATATGCTAAACCTTTCTACGTTTCATGCCTTAATGTGGCCACTTTAATTTTCCATATACTCATACATGTTTTGTCCATATGTACACATTTTCTTATGTGTCATAGTGAGCTTGTAATTTTATGTTCTCCTTTTTTTCATTTAAAATTGTAATATAGGAACTTCTGTGAAAGATGTCTTACAGGTTTAAATTTAAGAGAAACTCCCTTTACCAAACACAACTAAAATAAGCCAAAAAAGAGTAAAAGTAGCAAAGATATGATAACATTGAAAGCTCATGCCACAAACTGAAACTGAATAGTATCATCTATTACAAAACAATTTGGACCAAACTCAAATAAGACACAGAATTTATAATGATAATGGATCCAATCCATGAGCTATAGATTCCAGTAAACTATAGCATCATTTGTATTGTAGGAAAAGAGCAAATTAAAAAATTCTGAAACTTAACAAAATACACCACTAGTGTATTTTGTTTTTATCACATTCTCTCAGTCTAGAAGACAATTCAGTGGATAAAAATTAAGCAGATATATAAAGGGATAAATAATAGAATTACCAATAGAATCAGTAAGGGTGACTCAGCAGACCTTAAAAAGAAAATATCCACCTTTTTCTCAAATGCCACAAAGAAAATGACAATATATTTCCCCGAAGAAGCAATAGTACAAATTAGATTCTCTGAACACAAGCAATAAAAGATTTGAAAGAAAGTGAAAATTTTTAATTGTCTACTAACTAAATTCTGTCAAACATAAATTAAGGTAAAAATAAATAGAAATGAATAGAAAATATAACAATAACAGTACATTTCAGAGTCATGAACTCTAGCCAAGGATATACTCAGTGGCCACTTCATAACACAGAGACTATAATGCTACTCAATTATTAATAGAAATGTCAATTTTCATATATATATTCTTAAAAGAATAATACATTGTTACCAGTGTGGTTAATTCCAAAAAGTCAAAAATAACCCTATATTAGGACATTATGACAGAGGTGACCAGCTAAAAATGATCCACTAAAAATTCTTGTTCTCCCAACCATGGTGTATATTTACCGCTAGAAATTAACGGCCCAAACTGGGACTATATTTCCCAGCCATCCTCACAATTAGGTGTTGCTATATGATGGAATTTTAGCCAATGGAATGTGAAAAAAAGTGGCATGTGCCACTTCAAGGTGCCTCTTACAACGTACTCCTGCATTCTCTCATTCCCTCCCTGTTGGGTAGTTGGAATAGAAATGATCCCAGGACGTAGGAAGCTATATTTTGATGATGGTAGAGCATTTGTCAGTCTGGGTCTCTGAATGATTATGTGGAAGAGAATTGCCTTAACTTATTCATCCCTCCTGTTCTGTCCCCAAAAACAAACAAACTTTTATTTGAACTATTACATTCTTTGGTTCTGTTCCTTACAGAAGTTAGCCTACTCTAACCAATAATATATCTATTAATGGAAATTATATAGATGACAAGAAAAAAGGTACAGGTATTATTATTAAATTAAAAGGTTAATTACTTAAAAGGTTAATAATTATTTAATTATTATTAAAAGGTATTATTAATAAATTCTTATAAAAGCATTTGAAAAATTCAAATGTTCATATTTGGGGTCAGCTATTTCTGAGGTCCAACAGATTCCCTGACTTTCTTGCAGTTTGGTTGTCCATTCTTATATTTTTAAACTTTCTGTGAGTTCCCCATTTTTGCTTAAGCTAGCCTGACCTAGCTTCTGTCTCTTGATACCATGGCCCAACTAATACAAATGCCAAAAGAACAAAATGCACTAGAGTTTAAAAAATAATTTTTATTTTCCACTAGGAAAGTAGAATATCTTCCTTCTTTAATCCAAAAAGAGTACAGAGTAAATTTATTAGTTTCCTAGCACTTGCAAGATTAAGGTCCTGTCAAGACCCTACCTTCAAATCCAAAATGTCACCTATTCTATTACCCAGCAGCAAACAATGGGTTTTGGTGATGAACTGGCAATATGCTGCTTTGATGCAATCACTCATCCAACAAGACCAGTAAATGAACTAAATGCCGTATCTCTCAGGTGAAAGAATCCAGAGCACTGGCAATGTTTTCAGGCAGATAATATAACCCTTCATTATCTAGGCTTAGTGTGCTGTTACTTAATGCATGCTCTTGAACAGGAAAAAACTTTTTCTGGTTACAACTGTAAATTGATACATAGTTATTATCTTCCACGAAACCCATTATGGGTTCACAGCAGCCTTCTTCATAGAAATAAATCCTGCTTCAGGAATTACAAAACTTGCAGAGGAGCAGAGCAAGCTCCATTCTATTCTTACAGAATGATCCCTACTGGAAGTTTTTACAAGCAAATAAGGTTAGACACGCTACTGAGAGGTAGAGTTAACATTTATATAATTAAAAATATGCTGTTACCATGACCAGCCCTTTTGCTACAAATATTTTTAACTGCTTTCAAGGAATCCTGTGTTGTCCCTTATGGATTACAGTTATTCTCTGATTTGATGTGATTTCTGTATTAATCAGGAACTTTTGAAAACAAGTGACAGAAGTCCAACCCGAGTTTAAGGAAAAAGCAGAGGAGAATATTTATACTGACTAACCTAAGAAGTCCAAGAGATTATAAAGGCTAAGCTAAGCTGGATCCAGAGACTCAAATGTCTTCATTTTTACATAAATTCTCCTCATGTGATGGCAAAACAGCAACTGTCAATTCTAGGTTTACATCACACTTAGACTAAAAAAAAGCCACTGAAAAGTTCGTTCTTGAATGTTCCAGTCAATGTCTTGGGTCTTGTGGTCACCTGAAACCAGTCGCTATAGTGAGCAGATACACTTTGCTGATCTGTAGGGTCTCATGATCAACTCTTTGGTCGGCCTTCAGCACCAAGATATGTAAAATGGATTCTTGTGAGAAAGAGGATTCCGTCAGCAGAAAGGAGTGGTGATGCGCCACAAACCTTCTGGGCAGACAAAAATTTTAGCTCTCACAATCCACAATAGCTAATTTCATTTTAATTAACATTATGACTATCAAGGGGAAAAGCGCCATTGTTTCTACTTACATTAAGAAGTCATGTCTGTGGAAGCAACCTAAATGTCCATTGACAGATGAATGGATAAAGAAGATGTGGTATATATATACACAATGGAATATTATGCAGCCACACAAAAGAATAAAATAATGTAGCAATATGGATGGACCTAGAGATTATCATACTAAGTGAAGTAAGTCAAATTATCATACTAGGTGAGAAAGACAAATATCATATGATATCACTTATATGTGGAATCTGAAAAAAATGATACAAATGAAACTTATTTACAAAACAGGAACAGACTCCAGACTTCAAGAACAAACATATGGTTACCAAACGGGAAAGGTTGGGGGGCGGAGGGATAAATTAAGAGTTTGAGATTAACATATATACACTACTATATATAAAATAGGTAATCAACAAGGACCTACTATATAGCACAGGGAACTCTACTCAGTATTCTGTAATAACCTATATGAGAAAAGAATCTGAAAAGAATGGATATATGTATAACTGAATTACTTTTCTGTACACTGAAACTAACACAACATTGTAAATCAACTATACTCCAATATAAAATAAAATTTAAAAAAAGATTAAAAAGAAGTCATGTCTGAAAATTATGATCCATGTTTTGCCTCAAGTACAATGTCAAGGGCTGCTCTCTATAGGGACATTTGTTGCTAGCAAGGCTAACTCATGTTCACAGGGACATACTTCTTTTAGTTATGGTTATGCATCAAATAATCTTCTAAAATTTCCTTCGACCAATCAATTCCTATTTGAGGAATCTGTGACTGATGGAAAATAACAGGGTTGGCTGTGGTTGTTGGGTAGTCTTTTTTTTTCCATTCAAAGTTTTCTGGACAACGAGTGAATAAAACTGAGACCACTGCTCCATTAATACCAGGATCCAACCCATTGAGCTAATCAGCCCAGTAAGTCAGCAATAATTATGATTTAGATTGACTGAAGGAGGATACCATGATGGAAGGAAGGAAAGAAGGAAGGAAGGAATGAAGGAAGGAAGGGAGGAAGGAAGGAAGAAGGAAGGAAGGAGGGAGGGAAGGAAGGAGGAAGGAAAATCAATGTATATCAAGCTATGTGTCAGATTCTCAGCTCATGTTAGGGGTGCAAGAAATATCACATTTAAATTTGTTTTCAATCAATCTAATCTTGACTCTGGTCCCCAGTTTACTGGGTTGAAGGGTAATCTAACCAGTTATTGCTGGAGTATTCCCCATCCATCACTCCAGAGTTGTGCAAAATACTGGGATCAAACAGCACTAAGACTTTGGGGAGGCTCAGCTGTTTTTTGTTTTTTTTCTTTTTCTTTTTTTTTGCGGTACGCGGGCCTCTCACTGTTGTGGCCTCTCCCGTTGCAGAGTACAGGCTCCGGACACGCAGCCTCAGCGGCCATGGCTCACGGGCCCAGCTGCTCCGCAGCATGTGGGATCTTCCCGGACCGGGGCACGAACCCGCGTCCCCTGCATCGGCAGGCGGACTCTCAACCACTGCGCCACCAGGGAAGCCCTCAGCTGGTCTTTGGTCACCCATCCATACTGGTGCCCACTCAGACACCCATAATTATCCCAGTCCACGTGGTCACTTCAGGAGAGGTTGATCTGTTGCTTTCCTGTGAGGCTTGAGGCGTGTGACACTTAAGCAAGGCTAAGAGGCCTAGGAGATGGCAGCCATTTCCCTCTGAGGTCTTGCCATCATCCCAAAGGCAACCCAATTCCTGTCCTCCCAATTTCTCAGTAGTTCCCCTCCCCGCTCAGCTAACTTCTGACTCACATACCTGCTCCCAACTCTCTCCCATTCAGGACACTAGCATAATCCCTCATGGCTTTAAGATCATAAAAAATAAAGTTTAACAGAATAGAAAGAGCAAGTCCCACCTTCTCCTTTGTACAGAATACATTACAAATATTCCAAAGGCAAGAAATTACAAAGCATGGCCACTACCTTAAAATAAGAGGGAAGGGGAAAATTGAAGGAAAAAAATCACATTTGCTGCTAGGTCATTTGTCCCTTTTCTTTAAAAGGAGGTGGAAAGAAAGAAGAGGAAGAGACAGAAGCTGAAGTTTAGAAAGTTCAAGTAAATTGCCAAAGCCCTCTGCCAGTAAGTGGTAGAATCTGGGTATTTTTCATCCAGTGCCTTTTGCAAACCAATCCTAACCCATCACATCATTCAATCTGAAACATTTTAAAAATTAAACTCCAAAATTAAAATTAAAATGTTTAATCAATTTTATTGTTCTTTTATTTCTTCAATTTTATTGACAGTTGCTTTAGAAATAGCCTTGGGTTTCTCAGAAATATGCTTGATTTTAAGCCCTCAATCATCTGTTAGAAATGTCTCTTAGAGCTGAAAGTTTCCAAAGTTACAATGGTATAGCTTAGGATTCAAAATGGTGAAGATACTAGAAGAGTAGAAAAAATAGAAGCATCAAAAAATAAAATCCTTGAACTCCTATTTCTTATAACCCCTTGATAGCAAAGCAGGATTTGGGTGTCTTCTTTCATTTGCAATTGATGTCCCTAGCTGCCTTACTCATAAGACATCAGATATCCAAAACAAAGCCATGGCAGATTTCCCACCATTAAATCTGTAACAGCAATGAATCAATATGTGAATCCTCTGCTTTTACTATATATGTTCAAAGATGTGGGAAAGTTCCCAGAAAGTACGTGGATTAGCTGAAGTCCAAATACTATGGGAGAGAAAACTGTGCTGTCTAGAATTGCTTAGCAACAAAGCAAAGACAATAGGGCCATTAGTTCTTTATAACAGTGGGCCTGCTTGATGACCACAAGCACTGAACCCTAGAATCCTTACAATTTTTCCGAAATCCTAAGAGCAATGGAGGTTCTGTTTAAGCAGAGAATAACAATCCTAGAGGAGAAATTAGGGGAGTTTATAGACCATTAGACAACATACTCTGTAAAATAAATGATAATGGTCTTTGTTTCAAATATTATTACAGAATTTCAGTAGAATCACATCATTTATGCATTTAATTTATTGAAATTAGATATATGGAAAAATAATATATTTTTAAGTTAGTCATTGCTTTTTAAACTTCAAAGAAGCCAGATCTTTCAAAGTCATTTTAGCCTTACTCAACTTCTGCCATGAGTTCTAAATCTTGAATCTCATCCCCACATAATACGATGTTGCCGAGTATTGTAGAACTGGAACTGATGGCTGGCTGTGTGGCAGGACGCATCTATAGAAGAAGAATCAATAGAAGTCCTGCATCCAACATTACTCTCTCAGGTGACTCTAAGGAACTTAAGTGAGGAGAATCTTACTTTTCTCATCTGCAAAGTCAGGGTAACAATGATCATTTTCTTACCATCATAGTAGGGTTTTTGTAAAAATCAATCACATTATAATAGTAACTGGTAATATTTCAAAATATTTAAATTCAAGATATGTCATTGTTATTTACATGGTGGTTATTTTTATTTTTTATCCTTACTACAATCAAGTCCCTGGTTTGAAGATTCATCTTGGAAGGGTTGTGAAAACCAACATTAATACAGTCCACACTTATAACAGTCAGTTCAAAAGGGCTGTTGCAATCCCTCAGTTCAGCACCCTTAATCCAATTCAGAGGATGAAGTTGCTATCAGTACCTACTACAAGGTTCTTTTGGTATTGTTACCTATGTTTTAAGTAGAGTTTCCCTAAGTGCTCTTCACCTGTCATTTAATTTTACTGCATAAGACAGGTATTTAAAGTAGATAACTCTCTCTTTTTCAAAGATAATCTGCAGTAGGATAATAAGTGGGACTTTGTTGCTCCTAAATGAATCACCAGAACATAAATTTCTGAAAACAGACTGTAAGAATCCCTCTCAGGGGGCTTCCCTGGTGGCGCAGTGGTTGAGAATCTGCCTGCCAATGCAGGGGACACGGGTTCGAGCCCTGGTCCGGGAAGATCCCACATGCCACGGAGCAACTGGGCCCGTGAGCCACAATTACTGAGCCTGCGCGTGTGGAGCCTGTGCTCCGCAACAAGAGAGGCCGCTACAGTGAGAGGCCCGCGCACCGCGATGAAGAGTGGCCCCCGCGTGCCACAACTAGAGAAAGCCCTCGCACAGAAACGAAGACCCAACACAGCCATAAATAAATAAATAAATAAATTTAAATCATATGGGTTTCTAAGAAGACCTCTGCTTAAAAAAAAAAAAAAAAAAATCCCTCTCGAAGTCTAACTGAACCTGATACTCCCAGTGATCCACCTGAGGCCCTCCCACCCCCGACGCCACCTGGTATCTCCCAACCTGTATAAGAAGAAGACTACAAGAACTGCAGGGGAATGAGATTGTACGAAGTCCACCCAAAGGAAAGTGCTGCGGCTTTCTCCTTAACTTTTCATGAGAGAGGTGACAGGTACGCATTCTTATGCCCAAAACAAGTGTGTGTGTGTGTGTGTGTGTGTGTGTGTGTGTGTGTGTGTGTGTGCAGGGCATGGGGCAGGGGGAGCAGGGGCTCTAAGAAAACTACTAAGAGATATTGGGCAAGCCTACTAGAAAGGGAGAGAGGCATCCCCTTCCTTGTTGGACACCTGCTTACACAGTGTAATGGCTGTTCTGCTCCCTGCCCCATTTGGACATTGGGGCAAAAAGGATTGCAGCAAGAGGGCAGATCAGAGTAGGAGTGGCAGTAGAACAGCCTCTTCTACCTTTGGCATGGCAAGGATATGTGACTTTTCTCTGGGACAAGTGGAAATTGTAGAAAGTACCTATTAAAGAGGCACCAAACACAACCAGTTATGATCATAGTACCATTTGATATGTGTATACCACTTTCTTCTCTGTTTCTCTCACCATGAGGGCAGCAACTTTTTATATCCCAGTGTCTAGAAAAGTGTCTGGTACATGGTAAATATTCAACCAATATTCGTCTAATTAATTAACATAAAGAGACCTATCCTGGCCTCCCATTCTAGGCTCTATCTACTATAATCTTCTGGTCTTCCACCTTTCAACTTGACAGCACTGGTTTACTGTCCTTTCTGTATTTTAAAAATAGGACTTCTCTTTAATGTCTAAATTATCAAATCATAACAGAAATTGATCTCATTATTGTTCTTATTCTATTTCCTAATTCTTCTTCCATTTTTTTTAAGCTTGGTAGTTGGCTTCAGACACAGAAAAGTTACGTTTTTATGAATTGACGTATATTGTAATGTATTAAACAAGCAATTGTTTGAGTCAATCAATCTTAAGATGCATTCCAACATTAGATCTCATACAATATAACCCTACCTTGCCAGGGAAAATACAGCAGACCTCATTTCTGGGAAATACATTAGTTTCATTTTGGTTGTTGCCTTGGCAGTTGGCCATGGGGGTAACAAAAAAGAAAAAGGCAAAAAAAAAAAAAAAATCAAAGGAGTTCAATGCTTTAAAAACTCTGAAGTACCATTCTAAGTCACTGCAAATCTCTATCCAACCACTAGTATCTGTGCAGATTTTGAAATGAAGCTATACTGTTTACTACAAATCTTATTTTAAACATGAAAAGTGCAGTCAGTATATAGAACTGGGCTGAAACCATGAAAATGGGCAGTCAGGTCTAGGCTTTACGAAACTTTAAGCAAGGCTTCCAGACCTAACTGGCCCTAGTAACTGTTTTCCAAGTCCTCTCCAAAGTAAAGAGAGGACATAAGAATGAAAGTGGGACTTTTGTCCGTGATAATCTCCAGAGTATTAATTCCAAAATTCCTTTCTCTGTACCCTTTCGTCCTCCCCACAATGAGGTCGCCACTCCTTTTTTCTCATCCTCTGTGATGGAGCCTATGGTACCCAACTCAGATGTACAAATGTAATTATTTTTGCCTCTTGTGCTTAACAGGCACAAACCCAATCATCCCTGTTAAACAGAACTTAAAACACTTCCAATGGAAACTCATATCCTTTTGGGTAGTCAAATGTCGGGTTTCTTCTGTTCCCCTTTTCTCTTGGGGGATTGTCTAATTTCCTAGGGGAATTACTCATCATCCTAAAATGAGTAGATCATGATTCTACTGCTAGCCATAGATGCTATGCATATTATCCATTTTAATGGACAGAGGCAGTAATTTCACTCGGGAAAAATTTTCAGTCTCCCCTTCCCATCCTTGATGACTTGGGCCATGGCTCTGTTCTCACTGGCATCACTGAGCTCTAATGCCCCGTGTACCCTTAGAGCTCTCCCCTAAGTCTCTGCTAAAAGGTCTTCCTGACCCACGACAGACACATGGCAGGCACCTTGGTTCTCAACACTTCTAGGTTTCATATTCACTCAGGCATGTGGGGACTTTTCCTGTTTCACCTTCCTTCACCGATAGGCTGGATGCATTCTGCGTTCAGGATATCACAATGCTCCCCCAACTCCCTTTTTATGTTTCCCAGTACATATCCTAATAAGCATATATTCCCCGTCCATTCTTTGGGGTTCACCCAAGGATGGTGTAACTTCTCAGGAAATCTTGTTAAACAGGCTCAAGGTCCAGTTGTGTTCAACTAGCCAAAAAAAGTAAGCATCCTCTTCTGCTTGATCTTAACTTTGAGATGTTGGGGGTGGGAGTTGTCTTTGGAGAAGATTTTACGATGCTCAAAGTGAGCCCACGATATTCTGTTCCTCTAATTAAATGAGTCTTCCTAATGACAGGATTTGATTAGTCCCCATCTTTCACTAACAGATGTTTATTTCATAAACTCAAATTGACTTTTCCTTTGAGCCAGTCTCTGTCAGTGCCATTAGGTAGGAGGTTTGGCAATGGGAAGGCACAGTTAGTTCCCAGTGGTGACAGGGAAAAGAACTCTAATCTAAAACAAGCCGTAAGCTTTGTTGTTTCCTACAAGGAAACAAAAATAGAAATGCACTTGGGGAGCCTGACCTGGTAGATGTCTGGGATACCTTTGTGCTTCTAATAAAGAGGAGGGCAGACATGGACATAATATGCAAAGAAGAATATATGGCTTCATTTTTCTTAAGAGGAGAGGCAGTTTAAAATAGATCCCTTCTTTACTTACTCTTTGTAAAATATTGTGTGTTTCTTAGGAAAGGGTTTCTTTTCCACATGAAAACTGACATTCTCCTGCTCTGATATTGCAGTTATAAAAATTCTGATATGAGAAAAACATTCCACTTCAGTCCAGAACTGAGCTTTCTACATCATTTGAATCATCACACAGTAGCTTGCAACTCCGTGGGTGCAAAAAAAAAAAGAAAAAAGTTTGTTGACTAATGCTCCTCCTGAAAAAAGACCACATAGTAATTTTCTTCTCCCTTTTAAAAATGGAACAACGGTTACCCTTTATAGATCCACAGGACCTACAGTTTAAAACATTCTCCACACAACTTGGAAATGTATTACAATACTAATGAGAAAGAAAATGCAATAGTGTTCCCACTTTATAGGTATTAAAATGAGATATGGGGAAGAGATTTCAAGTCCTACAAATATAACTCATATTTATTGAACATCTAATATGTGCCAAGCACTGTTCTAAATATTTTATGTACAAAGGTCACTTAACCCACATCACAATCCTATGAGGTCTGTACTATTATTACCCCCTTTACAGATGCACAAGCAGGGATAAAGCAGTTGGGAAACTTGCTTCAAGTCATTCAGACAAAATGTGCTAGGGTCAGGATTTCAACCTAGACAGGCTGAGTCCATTGTCAACCCTCTTAATACTACACATGATGCCTTTTTTCCCTCCAGCTTCCTTGAGGTAAAATTGACGAAAGTGTAATATATTTAAAGTATACAGTGGGATGATTCGATATACATTTCTACTGTGAAATGATTCCCACAATCAAGTTAATTAACATATCCATCACCTCATATAGCTTTTTTTTTTTTGGTGAGAACACTTAAGATCTACTTTCTTAGCCAATTTCAAGTATACAATACAGTATCATTAACTATAGTCACCGTATTGCATATTTGATTATTTTATAACTGAAAATTTGCATCCTTTGACCTACATCTCCCCATTTCTTCCCTCCCCCAACCCCTGGCAATCATTATTCTACTCTCTGTTTAAATGAGTTTAATTTTTTTAAAGATTCCATAAATAAGTGATACCATACAGTATTTGTCTTTCTCTGTCTGCCTTAGCATAATGCCCTCCAGGTTCATCCATGTTGTTGCAAATAGCAGTATTTCCTTCTTTTTTATGGAATAAAATTCATTGTGTACATGTCACATTTTCCTTATCCACTCATCCATCGACACACACTTAGATATCTTTGAGAGATCTTTGAGATTTCAGCTCATTTGCATATATATCCAGAAGTGGGATCATATGGTAGTTCTATTTTTTTTTTTTTTTTTTTTTTGCGGTACGCGGGCCTCTCACTGCCGCGGCCCCTCCCGTTGTGGAGCACAGGCTCCAGACGCGCAGGCTCAGCGGTCATGGCCCACGGGCCCAGCCGCTCCGCGGCATGTGGGATCCTCCCGGACCGGGGCACGAACCCGTGTCCCCTGCATTGGCAGGCGGACCCCCAACCACTGCGCCACCAGGGAAGCCCTGGTAGTTCTATTTTTAACTTTTTTGAGGAAACTCCATACTGTTTCCATAATGTCTGTGCCAATTTACATTTCCATCAATTGTGCTCAAGTGTTCCCTTTTCCCTATATCCTTGCCAGCACTTATCTTTTTTTTTTTTTTTTGCGGTACGCGGGCCTCTCACTGTTGTGGCCTCTCCCGTTGAGGAGCACAGGCTCCGGACGCGCAGGCTCAGCGGCCATGGCTCACGGGCCCAGCCGCTCCGCGGCATGTGCGATCTTCCCAGACCGGGGCACGAACCCGTGTCCCCTGCATCGGCAGGCGGACTCTCAACCACTGTGACATCAGGGAAACCCAGCACTTATCTTGTTGATAATAGACATCCTAACAGGTATGAGGGGATGTCTTATTGTGGTTTTGATTTGCATTTCCCTGATGATTAGCGATGTTGAGCACCTTTTCATGTGCCTGTTGGTGAACTGTATGTCTTCTTTGGAAAACTGTCTATTCAGGTCCTTTGCTTATTTTTTACTCAGGTTATTCGGTCTATTTTTGCTATTGAGTTGTAATAGGGTTTGCAAATATTTTCTCTCATGCCATAGACTACCTTTTCATTTTGTTGATGGTTTCCTTTGCTGTGCAGAAACTTTTTAATGTAGTCCCACTTGTTTATTTTTGCTTTTGTTGTCTGTGCTATTGGTGACCTATCCAAAACTCAATGTCAAGAGGAACATCAAGGAGATTTTCCCCTATGTTTTCTTCTGGCAATTTTATGGTTTTAGGTCTTACATTTAGGTCTTTAATTATTTTGAGTTGATTTTTGTGTATGGTGTAAGATAAGGGTCCAATTTCTTGCTTTTGTGTGTGGATATCTAGTTTTCCCAACACCATTTATTGTACAGACTATCCTTTACCTATTGTGTATTCTTGGCACCTTTGTAGAAAATTAGTTGACCATACATCTGTGGGTTTATTTCTGGGCTCTCAATTCAGTTCCATTGATTTATGTGTCTCTTTTTATGCCAATACCATATTGTTTTGATTACTATAGCTTTTTTTTTTTTTTTTTCCCTCGGTACGCGGGCCTCTCACTGCTGTGGCCTCTCCCATCGCGGAGCACAGGCTCCGGACGCGCAGGCTCAGCGGCCATGGCTCACGGGCCCAGCCGCTCCGCGGCATGTGGGATCTTCCCAAACCGGGACACGAAGCCGCGTCCCGTGCATCAGCAGGCGGACTCTCAACCACTGCGCCACCAGGGAAGTCCTACTATAGCTTTGTAATAAACTTTGAAATCAGGAAGTATGACACCTCCAGCTTTGCCCTTCTTGCTCAAGATTGCTTTAGCTATTTTGGATCTTTCATGGTTTCATATGATTTTTAGGATTGTTTTTTCTTTTTCTGTAAAAAAATGCCATTGGAGTTTTGATAGGGATTGCATTGGATATATAGATCACTTTGGGTAGTATGGACATTTTAACAATATTAATTCTTTCAATCCATGAACATGTGATATATTTCCATTAATTTATATCTTCTTCAATTTCTTCCATCTATGTTTGTCGTTTTCCATATACAGATCTTTTACCTCCTTGGTTAAATTTATTCATGTTTTTTTCTTTTTGATGCTATTGTAAATGGGTTTTTTTCTTAATTTCTTTTTCAGATAGCTCATTGTTTTCATGATGCCTTTTTTATACATATGTAGTGAAACTACCTCATTTATCACAGCAGAATCTAACTGTCATGTTAACTGACATTTAGCTATTTAGTGTCTTTAAAAATAAAAATTAGGTTTAAAAATGTTCTCTGTGATGGAAAATGCAGAAAATTTTAAGGAGGAAGCCAAACCAATTCTTGAAGATTTAAACTGCCCTCCAGGTGGGTCTGGGTGTTCAGAAGATAAGTCAAAGTGCTTGGTGGCATCTGGTTAAAAAACATATATTTGAGGTTCAAATATAACAGACATTAGCAAATGTAGCTGGGCTTGCTACTTTCGGAGATCATTCTTTATCAAAGAAACTCAAGGTTTTTTTTTCACTGAAATATACCATTTATCTATCTTAAGGACCTTGGTCAACTGAATCTGATGAAATATAAATATGTAAAGAAGAACCTGCATTAACTTAATGCTTTACACAGTTTACTAAGTACCTTCCTGTAGGCATTTTATTTACAGAAAGGAGGAGATGTATGAATTCTCCCCATTTTAGTTGAGGAAGCAGAGGTCCAGAGATATTAAACGTCTTACTCAAGGGCACACAACTGTGAAGTTATGTGATTGTGATGCAAATCAATTCCATTTCTCTTTCAACTATATATCTGGAATGTTTTAGCACTTGCAATTTTTGGAGTGTTTTCATATATGCATATTTACTGTATCCTTATAGTAGCCCCAGGGAATGATGATGACTAGCATTTAAGGATATGGACTTCAAAATCAGATTGCCTCAGTTCAAATTCTGACTCTGCTGCTTACTATGTGACCTTAGACAAAGTAGCTAACCTCTTCGCGTTTCAGTTTCCCTATCTCTAAAACAGGATTATAATATCTATCTCACAGGGGAAAGGGGAGGATATGTAAGTATTAAGTGAGATACTATAAGAAAAAGACTTGAAATGGGACCTGGCACAAAGTAATATATGTGAGTTTTTACACTGAGTATGTGTTAGTTCTTACATATAGGATTGTTACGTCATTTTATAGGTAAAAGAACTGTGGCCTCAAGTTTAATGACTTGCCTGCTGAGTTAGAATCCAAACTCAATTCTACTGATTCACAATCTGCTTCTATCTCACTACCCCAGCCTGGTTTATGTAGAAATCTAGCCTTTACTGAATTCTATTCAAGTTGGAGAATTATAGACAAGAGTTCTAAATCAGGTGACCATCTGTGGATTTAGGGGTTACGAAAACCCTCTAAAATGGTATGGAAAATGTGTCTTAGTATATTTTTCAAGAAAAAGGCTCACAGCTTTCATCAGGTTCATGAAAGAGGTCCAAAACTTAGAAAGGTTAGGAGACACTGACTGTGAGACAGTATAGCATAACATTTAGGGTCCTAGTCTTTGGAACTGCCTGGGTTCAAATCACAAGTCTAACATTTATTAACTCTGTGACCATGGGCAACTTAATCATCCTGTAACTTTATTTTCTCATCTGTAAAAGTATCATGATAATTTGTAAGGATTAAATTAATTAATACATATAAAAACAATTAGAACACTGCTTGGCACATAACAAGCTCCATATAAAGGTCATGATCAAAGGATGCTTAAAAACCAAGTGGATTTAATCCACTTGGAAAGTGAGTTATTAGTATAGCTAATATCAATGGAACTCAGCACTATGCCTGCCTGGCCTATTGCTATGGTGCACAGCCTCTAAGATGGTCCCAATGATCCCCACTTCCTGGTTTTCACACCCTTGTGTAACTCCCTTCTCCTGAGTGGATTTATTGAGCTTCTAATGAATCATATATGCACAAGTGATGGAATGCTACTTCTGAAACTAGGTTATAAAAAGACAGTGGTTTCTGTTTTGGATGTTCTCTTGTTCTTGGACTGTTCACTGTTGGGGAGGTCACCCACCATGTTATCAGGCAGCCCTGTGGAGAGGTCCATGTGAAAAGAAACTGAGGGAGGCTTCTGGCTGACATCAAGGAAACAAGGCCCTCAGTCTAACAGCCCTAAGGAATAGAGGCCCACATGAGCAAACCTGAAAGCAAATCTTCCTCCAGTCAGGTTTTAAGATGAAACTTCAGACCCAGCCCACAACTTGGCTTCAACCTCATGAGAGAATTTAAGCCAGAGCCACCCATCTAAGCTGGACCCAGATTCGTGACCCACAGAAACCATCAGATAATAAATATTTATTGTTTTAAGCCACCAAGTTTGTGGCTAATTTTTTTGCAGCAGTAGAGCTCTCATTTAGAACTTACAACCACCCTATGATGTAGGTATTATACTGATTTACAGGGGAAACCAGGAGAGGTCAAATGACTAATTCCTACTGGTACCGAATTTTGCCTGATTCCAAAGCCATGCTCTTTCTTTTTTTTTTTTAAGATTTTTTTTTTTGATGTGGACCATTTTTAAAGTGTTTATTGAATCTGTTACAATCTGTTTTTTTGGCTGTGAGGTATGTGGGATCTTGGCTCCCCAACCAGAGATTGAACCCACATCCCCTGCATTGGAAGGGGAAGTCTTAACCACTGGACCACCAGGGAAGTCCCAAAGCCATGCTCTTTCTTAGCTAGGATATTAATTTCATTTTTTACTCATTTTTGAGATTACTTTTGAATCTGTGTAGGTTTTGCTTTCAAAAATTAAAATAAGAAGCCCTCTGCAAGGCCATGAAGATGAGCCGGTTCTGTCTCTCTGCAGCTCCTCTTATCCTCCTGGCCACCCTGGTGGCTGGCACCCCAGGGGATGAAAACAAGAGCCCTGCCCAAGCCCTGTGGCCTGGTTTCTGCCTGGAGCCTCTGTACACGGGTCTCTGCAGGGCCTGGAAGATCAGGTACTTCTACAACTCTAAGTCTGGGCTCTGCGAGACCTTTGTATATGGCGGCTGCCGTGAGAAGAAGACCTGTGGTGGTGCTGTGGGGGCCTGACGAGGACCTGTGAACTGTGCTCCCTGGAGACGCTGAAGTCCGGGGAGGATCCACGCAGGGCTGGGCTGTGGCTGCTTCTGAAACAGTATGGCCTCCTCCACTTCCTTCTCAATACTACCCTCCTCTGAAGAACCCTGCCCCTTTCCTTCTCCCCATGGGTCTACATGCCTTTTCTCTGTCTCATCCATTTGGCTCTAAGCACCATGAGAGCAAGTCTTTACTTTATCCCTAGCACTTAGCACAGTTCCTGGCACAAAGGAGACAGTCCATAAATATTTGAGGAAGAAAGGAATGAATGCAGGCGCACATTCCCCATGACCCTAGTAACTACAGGGCCTATGGTTTGAAGGCAGGATTCTTGTCCCAACCCTAATCCTCACTGAATCCTCACCTTCATCCCCCTCCCCACCATCACTGCTCTCTTTGTGAGTGGCCAAGGTGGAATTTCTGGCATCCAGTTCTCAGCGTCAGTGGCTGCAGAGATCTTTTCAATAAAGAAGTCCCTTTCTCCCACAGTGATGTTGAACATTTTCCTGTCTGTGGCTTCAGTCTGGCCTTATGCTTAAATAAATTCATTTTCTTATTAATCTAAAAAAAATTAAAATAAGACTTACTGAAGTTATTCAGGAATAAACTTTGATCTACTTTTGAAACGTATTACTGATTTTTACTTTAACTGGACCTTAGAAGGCTTAGTAGCTCTCACAGAGAAAAATACTAGGTTTTATACACATTTATGTTATAGGGAATACAGTCTAAGACTTTTATAAACATTAAATTATACAGCCTAAGTCTGAGCTCTTCAGAATAACCTCCAAATTATTATTGTTATTTATTTTGGGAACAAAGCCCAAACCCCCCCACCCCCTGCCACTGGCAATCACCAATTTGTTCTCTTTATCTAGTAGCTTTTTTTTTTTTTTTTTTAGATTCTCCATATGAGAGATCAAATAGTATTTGTCCTTCTCTGTCTGACTTATTTCACTTAGCAAAATACCTTCAAGGTCTATTTGCGTTGTCACAAATGGCAAGATTTCATATTTTTTATGGTTAAATAATATTCCATTGTATAAAGATTTTCTTTTTTCATTCATCCATTAATGGACACTTAAATTGTTTCCGTGTCTTAACTATTGTATATAATGCTGCAATGAACATGAGAATGCATATACCTTTTCAAGTTAGCATTTTTGTTTTCTTCAGATATATTGCTCGAATTGAAGGATCACATGGTGTTCTATTTTTAATTTTATGAGGAACTTCCATAGTGTTTTCCATAGTGGCTGCACCAAGTTACATTCCCACCAATAGTGCATAAGGGTTCACTTTTTCCACATCCTTGCCAACACTTATTTCTTGTCTTTTTGGTGAAAGCTATTCTAATGGGTGGGGGGTGATATCTCATTTGTGATTTTGATTTGCATATCCCTGATGATTAATGATGCTGAGAAGTTTTTCATGTACCTGTTGGCCATCTGTATATCTTCTTTGGAAAAATATCTATTCAAATCTTCTGCTCATTTTTTAATCATATTGTTTTTGTTTTGCTATTGAGTTCTATGAGTTTTTTATATATTTAGGATATTAGCCACTTAGAGAAATATGATTTGCAAATATTTTCTCCCATTCAGTAGGTTTCATTTTGTTGATGGCTTCATTTGCTGTGCAGAAGTTTTTTAGTATGATGTAGTCTCATTTATTTTTGCTTTTGTTACTTTTCCTTTTGGTGTTAGACTCAAAAAATCATCTCTAAGACTTATGTCAAGGAGCTTACTGTCTGTTTTCTTTTATGACTTTTATGGTTTCAGGTCATACAATCAAGTCTTTAATCCATTTTGTGTTAATTTTTGTGAATGGTATAAGATAAGGGTGCAGTTTCATTCTTTTGCATGTGGCTGTCCAGTTTTTACAACATCTATTGAAGAGACTGTACTTTTCCCATTGTACAGTCTTGTCCTTTGTCCTTTGTTGCAAATTAATTGACCCATATGCATGGATTTATTTCTGGGCTCTCTATTCTTTTCCATTGATCTCTGTGTCTGTTTTTATGCCAATACTACACTGTTTCCATTACTATAGCTTTGTAATATAGTTTGAAATCAGGGAGCATGGTATCTCCAGCTTTGTTCTTCTTTCTGAAGATTGCCTTGACTATTTGAGATTGTTTTTTAGTTCCATACAAATTTTAGGATTATTTGTTTTATCTCTCTGAAAAATGCCAATGGAATTTTGACAGAGATTGCATTGAGTCTGCTGAGTAGTACTGACATTTTAACAGTATTGATTCTTTCAATCCATGAGCATGGAATATCCATTTATTGGTGTCTGTTTCAATTTCTTTCACTAATGTCTTATAGTTTTCAATATATACGTCTTTCACCTCCTTGATTAAGGGAACATAGTCCTTTTAAAAAATCATTTATATTTAAATTTATTAAAAGCATTAAGTAAGATGGATAATTACCCATCACCTATTGACTCCCATCCTCAAATAAAATTTCCTCAATAAGACAGTGGTCTCTTGACTCTGGGCCCTTTGACTCTTGGTCCAGCAATCTGACAGTTCCATCCTTGATTTCATAGTGCAGGAAATACTTAGAGTCCTGGGATAGTTAATGATCCATGCCAAACCATTAGAACAAGCTATAGGACCCATTTAAACTTGTGGTCAGTTTGAAGAAGAACATTAAAGGAGAGATATTTATGACTTCAGAATATAGTTCAGGCTTCATAAACCAATTCCTTGACAGAACCCCTTCCCTCTGACTTTCTGAAATAATTACTAACTTTAACTCAATGGGATATTAAAAATTGATCTCTGGTTACTGTAGCAAATTGAGAACAAAATGAAAATCATTAATCCCAGAGGCAAAGATGTCTTGAGTACAGAAACATTCCAGAGGAATATGTTACAAAAATGACTAAATGTATTTTTGTTTCAGATACCATAATTCTCTCTCTCTCTATCTGCTCATCCATGTATCTATACATCATCTACGTTAGAATCAGCCTCTCAATATTTAAATTATTCCTAATTTCAAAACAGACGATAAATGCTTCTTGGGTCAATATACCCCAAAGGAGTGACATATCCATAGTTTTTTAGAGGGTGAGTTATTTGAATGTTTAAGGCTTAATGAAAATACAGTATAAAAATTTTAAAAACAAAAATCTAATTTTTGACACTGTATATACAATAAAAATTTTTTCTTAAATTTAGTTTCATCATTTTAACAATACATTTAAGATCGATCCTGGTTGACTTTACTCATAGTAGGTGCTGAAGACTAAAATTGGTTTGTGTATATGTAGAGAGAATGCATCTCTGTGGGTGTGGTAAATAAGTGATATGATTAGACATAAAAATTAGAGAATACCTGCCATTGATAACAGTGGATCATCAAGACTGACTATCAGGGACTTCCCTGGTGGCACAGTGGTTAAGAATCTGCCTGCCAATGCAGAGGACACGGGTTTGAGCCCTGGTCTGGGAAGATCTCAGATGCCATGGAGCAACTAAGCCCGTGAGCCACAACTACTGAGCTTGTGCTCTAGAGCCTGCGAGCCACAACTACTGAGCCCATGTGCCGCAACTACTGAAGCCCACACACCTAGAGCCCGTGCTCTGCAACAAGAGAAACTACAGCAATGAGAAGCCCTTGCACCTCAACGAAGAGTAGCCTCCACTCACCCAACTAGAGAAAGCCCACATACAGCAACTAAGGCCCAATGCAGCTAAAAAAAAAAAAAAAAAAAAAAGTTAAAGACTGACTATCAATACTCACTGCTTTTGCTAGGCTGAACACCACACTATTTTTTTTTTTTTGGATGGATCAAAACCAGGAATTGGCATAATCACTGCTACAATCTCAATCTTAACATTAATCTTAAAAATATATTCTGCATTGTATGGGGTAGAGTATTTAAAAAAAAGAAAAGGGCTTAGGATCAGGGATAAGGGATTTTGGTCCTGTTTTGCCACTATGTGATTTCCAATGCAACTTTGGGAAAGTTGCCTTTTCTCTCTGGGATTAATCTTCCTTATCTATAAAGTGAGAAGACTGATCTTTAAGATTCCTCCCAATATTGACACTCTAGACTGAATAATTAAAACCTAATTTAAAGTGCCTTAAAATATTCGAATAACTGAACTTCTAAAAAAACATACAGTTATATTACTCCTTTAGGGCACCCAACAAACATTTATTTCCAAGTACAATGGATCCGTACGGTTCACATACTCTGTATCTGTGAATTTGCCTGCTCACTAAAATTTATTTGTAACCCCAAAATCAAAACTCACATTGCTTTTGTGGGCATTCATGGATATGTTCAATGTGTTGAAAAATTTGAGTCACACAATGTACATGTTCCCAGCTGAGGTCAAATAAGGCAAAGTTCTGTCTGCTTGTTTCAGCTCTCCTACTATAAAGTGCCTTTTTTTGCAATCTTTTTAGTGCCACATTATTCGCTTTTTTTTTTCACTTTTTGTTGGTGATTTCTCTGTTTCAAATTGCCCCCAAGAGCAATGCTAATGTTCCCAAGTCCAAGAAGGCTCTGAGGTACCTTATGTAGAAAACACGTATGTTAGATAAGCTTTGTTCAGGCATGAGTTGTAGTTTTGTTGGTGATGAGTTCAATGTTAAAGAATCAAAAATATGTATTAAATAGGGTGTCTCTTAATAAAAACACACATAAAACAAGGTTATATATTGATTGGTCGATGAAAATGTTATGACCAGAGACTTGCGGTAATCTAACCCTGTATTTCCCCTAGGAGTTTGCAAAAATGTTCTTTCCAAATATTATCCTTCTCTAAAAATTCTTTAGTAACTGTACAATACAATTTTATTTTCATATAGTTTTTCAGGTGTTCACCAAAGTATTTGATGTGACAATCATAATGTAAGGTACAGCTAAACGTTTAGGATTCCATCATTTCTGTTAATAATACTCCTCTCTGCTATTTCTAAATTTCTTCATTTTCCAACTTATTTCCACTTGAGTTGTATCTGAACAGTCCAAGATTTCATTTGATATTATAATTCTTCTAAAACATTATTTTACAGGGAACCTCCCTTCCTATAACTCAATAAAACACTTACCTTCTTTGAGTTCACATTCAGCCTGCTCAATATTCTATCTCTGGGAATGTAACAGCATCATTTTGACAGAAGCATATCTAAACATATTAATACCCTGGAGAACATGCCTAGGAGATGGGAGCAATACAGTTTCAAAGAGTGCACTTGATTTTCCAATAAAAACTTGAAACCCTATGATCTGAACCATCTGTGGACAATTTGATAAACAGATACAAGAGGAAGGGTGGAAAAAAAAAAGATGCTCTTGATATTTTACTCCTTGTGTTAACAACAGATTGCTGGAGTTACTACTTTCGAATTCTGCAAATATTGAAACTCATTTCAAACCAATACAGGCAATGGGTTTTATAATAGCTTGAATTGCAAGTTAAATAGGGAGAAATAAACCCTGTTTAACATAGAGCAATCTGTGTATGGTGGAATAATGTATTGCCATATTAATCTGCATTTTATTCTCACTGCTGTAAATAATTTTCACCTCTTTGTCTAAAGAAGATAGCAATGTTTTTGTCTTTGCTTTTCCCAGAAATGGGAAAAAACACAAGCATACCCAAAAGATCACTTCCAAACAGAACATTTGTTTTCAAAAATCTAAGCTCATAAGAGAATATGGAACTAGATTATCTAAGCAGAGGGATTTCAGGATTGGGAAAGGTAATAAATTAGCCTTTAGACAAGAAAGGTTTTGAGAGAGTTTTTCTGGAAAATGGTGGAGTAGGAGTCTGGAGAGTTCAGAAGCAATGGAGAATGATGTGCTGATCCGTAGTCTACTACCAGGGAGATGCTGGTCTCAGGTGAGATGACTGCGAGGTGTACCTGAGAAGGTCAGTGACTAGAGAATGCAGTTTCCAGCCTCAGCAAATATCTAAATGCCCTTTGATAGAGGCAGAGAAGGTGCATGTAACACTGATGACCAGTGTGCACTGCAGACCAGAAGGCTATTCTTCAAATATTCTTCAAATATTGTGATTCTCAATAAATGCTGGAGAGGGTGTGGAGAAAAGGGAACCCTCCTACACTGTTGGTGGGAATGTAAATTGGTGCAGCCACTATGGAGAACAGTGTGGAGGTTCCTTAAAAAAAAAGTACAAATAGACTTACCATATGATCCAGCAATCCCACTCCTGGGCATATATCTGGAAAAGACAAAAATTCTAATTCAAAAACATATATGCAATGTTCATAGCAGCACTATTTACAATAGCCAAGATATGGAGGCAACCTAAATATCCACTGACGGATGAATGGATAAAGAAGATGTGGTATACAATGGAATACTACTCAGCCATAAAAAAGAATGAAATATTGCTATTTGCAACAGCATGGATGGACTTAGAGGATATTATGCTAAGTGAAGTAAGTCAGACAGAGAATGACACAGATAACACTCCACTATTTATAAAATATATAAACCACAAGGATTTACTGTATAGCACAGGAAACTATGTTCAATATCTTATAATAACCTACAGTGGAAAATAATCTGAAAAAGAATATATACACACACACACACACACACACACACACATATAACTGAATCGCTTTGCTGTACACCTGAAACTAACACAATATTGTAAATCAACTATAGTTCAATTAAAAAAGAAAGAGACACTTTGCAGATTTAACAACAGCAACAACAAAATATTGTGACTCTCATATTACTCTAGGCTCCCTGCAAAAACATAAATTTCAATTTTGAATCAGGTAGGGAGGAGTTCTGAGTACATTGATCTGATTTTTTTTAAGAAAAATAAGATCATGTTTCTTGCATTGGCTCATAGTCAAAACTCATACCCATATGTTAACTCATGTAACCCTAACAACCCTGCAGTGTTGGTGCCATTAAACCTATTTTACAGATAAGGAAAGTGAGGCACAGAAAAGTCAAGTACCTTGTCTAATGTCACAGAGCTAGGAGGTAACAGAGCTGGGATTTGAACCTGAACAGCCTGGCTAGACACTCTGTGCGCCTGAATACTCCTCTCTTCTGCCTATCCTGTCATGTCCATGTCAGGCCCCTTAACTCTTTTTAAAAGTGATCTGCTACAAATAATTACTGTGCATGTGTTTTACCTCCTCTTAGCTCCCTGAGGACTGGAATGCTTCTTATTCTTTGTGTTTCCTACAGTGCCTGACACTGACCTGGGAAAAAAATGCCACTCTTACATAAATATGTAAAAATCAAGCTTGTTTACAAAACAGATCTGAATATATGTGTGCAAAGACACACACATGTATATGTAGTCTTTAAAACACAGATGGATGGCCAGGATCCATCAGATTCAATGCAATAAATATCTATAGTAAATGTCTCAAACCATGTTAATCACATATTAAAATATATTTCCACTAAAGAATACATTGATATTTTTCATTATATGTTTCACTTCATGACATCAGAACATACAATAAAAATGGTAATTAGATGCGTTTTTTAAAGCAGCGAGTAAACTAGCTCTGAAATTTATTTTGAATGCCATTTTAGAACTATTTTGAGAAAGGAATACATGATTTTTCAAAAGCATGCCACAGCTAATAGAGAGGAGCCTACTCAAATCCCCCTTCAGACCTGAAGAACTTATGCCCCACCTGCCAGGAGTGCTGCCAGCTGCCAGTCCTCCAAGCTGAGCCCTTGCCAGAAATTACCCTCAACTGGGGAAACCCGCCTCAAGCAGAAGTACCCAGCACACGATCACTGGTCAATGTGGGAATACAATGGTACGGCCCTCCTTGTCACAACTTGAGACCACTTCGATGGGCCATCATAACTTCAGAGCTCCCCGTGAGATTCATCTATGGCCTTCCTTGAAACTGAATCAACACCTAACTTCTCCCTCTGCCTAATCTTATTTTCTTCCCTTTCCTTCCACCAAGTGTTGGTCCTGAGAGCCCTCCAAATAAACTTCCGCATGCTAATCTTCATGTCAGTATCTGCTTCTTGTGGAAACCAAGCTGGGACATTTCATGCATCCAAATAGACGCTACATGCTAAACTGCCATCAGCCTTGTTTCTTTGGAGACATGCTCAATACATTTTTTTCCTGCTGAAGTACTTATGTAATCTAACCTAATAGAAGTAGATAAGCCATGTCCAAAGAGTCAAGAGGCTTATCTGGCCCTGCTGTGATTCCCAACATTAAAATAAGAAGATCCTCTTCTAAACAATTATTAGATCTTCATGTGATAGTATCCATTGATTGCAACTGTAGTCGCTAACACTGAGTGCTCGTGAGGTATCCGGCATCATGGCAAATGATTTGCATGTATTTATCCTTTAGGCCTTATAACAACCCTGTGAGGTAGATACTATTATCAACTCACTGTACAGCAGGGCTCACAATAGTTAAATAACTTTCTCAAGGTTACAGGGTGACATGGCTTTCTGTCTGCAGCCCCTGAGTACCGCTATATTGCCTCGCCTAAATGCATAATGACAAAGAGTTATAAAGAATTCAGTAATGCATTTAAATTACTTTCCATTTTATCCACCATAAAACAGCACCTGAATTCATTTGAAATATAGTAGTACATAAGTACTATTTTTATTCAGCCCACAGACAATTTTTGGAATGCATATGCATTTGAAAACCTCCTTCAAAACCTCTGCACCTCTCATGGAGTCCTCTACGCCTCACTCAAAGGTTAGTGACCATTGCCCTAAAGAATATATATAACACTCCCATCCTATGCTCCTGATACTTAGGTTACGACTCTACACCTGAAAAATAGACATAAAATAGTTAAAAGCAGAAAAATGGGGGAAAGTTCAAAAGTGGCAAATGCTATTAACTTTGAAAAGCAGTAGCCCAAGGGAGGACGTAGGAAATCTTGATATGACTTGGTGCAGATTCTAACGTTTACTACCATTATTGTCCCCTGAGAACCATCTTGGCAAAAGAATGTGAGCACCCCAAATCTTGAGATTTTCATTAATACCTTTAATTTTCAGAGATGTGGACTAAAGGAATAAGTAATGCAGGAAAAACAGTCAAGGCAAATTCTTAAGAGTAAGTGTCATGCCCATGATGAGTGAGCTGGAGCAAGAAAATGCCAGCAGGGACACAATTTTCCAAAGCTACATTTTAAGTTGCGTGAATTAACTGAAGGCCTAGTGTATTCTACCAGAAAAACAGGATATTCCTCCAACCAGGTGAAATACATAGTACAGGATATTTGACAACAACTCAGAAGAGAGCAAATCCTAAGTGTTTCAGTTCTTTGTCAAAGCAAACTGTAATGTCAGGAGCTGATGAATGCTTCCCCTAATCTTTCCTCTGCCCCAACTCTAAAGCAAAAAGGAGAGAAAAGAAGAGAGACAGAGAAAGAGAATCATAAGGCTGACACAAGGTAGGCAGGCTTAGAACCGTACATGGAATCTACAGATTTCAACAAATGTCAGCCGCTGATCTTTTTATAGAAAATAATGTAAGTATTGCCCATTTTGACGAAACAAGTATACTAATGTAAATAACCTATATAAGGATGTGAGGGAAAATGGAGCAGGAAGAAATGTTCATCTGAATGTGTCCTATTCTTCACAGCAGGCAGGCATTCAGTACCATTTAAATTTGAAATCTAGAGTTTAAAGAAGTGACTGGCACATCATATTTTTTCACACTATTTTTACCTACCTTTAGGACAATCATCTATTAGGAACTAATATATGTTTGGGAAAGAACTAGTTATTCACTTCTGTTTATTTTCATTTGTTATAATAAAATAACTTAATACACAATTTAAAATAGAAAGTATTCCATGATGCCATTTTATGAAAATCATTCTCATTCGTCTACCTACCCACCCATTCCCCTATCTATCTATCTATCTATCTACTTATTTGTCTGTCTGTAGACACAAAGAAATATCTACTATTATGTTCATTTAATGGTGATGGTGTTTATTTCCGGTTGATGAGATTATTTTCCTCTCTCCTGTGTTGCTTGAGCTTCTTTTTTTTCTTTTGCGGTACGCGGGCCTCTCACCATTGTGGCCTCTCCCGTTGCAGAGCACAGGCTCCGGACGCGCAGGCCCAGCGGCCATGGCTCACGGGCCCAGCCGCTCCGCGGCACGTGGGATCCTCCCAGACCGGGGCACGAACCCTCGTCCCCTGCATCGGCAGGCGGACTCTCAACCACTGCGCCACCAGGGAAGCCCTTGCTTGAGCTTTTTAATGATGATTAGGTATCATTCTATTAAAAATAATAAAGGTTTTCTCTTGTGGAAAATTTTAAAAGATGGCCCAAATGAGAAAAGCAAAGTCTATTTATTCAGAGCTTGTGATAGTAACCATTGCTTGCGCTTTGGCAGAGGCTCAAAGGCAAGCAGAAGAATGGGCAAGCTTTCTAGTGGAAAGAAGAGAAGTCTCAGGTGTACTCTGATTGGGGGCTTTTAGGCATGGGGAAGCTGGAGGTGGGCTAACTAGAAGTGCGGCATCCTGTGTCATTGGTTAGGGGTACCTATTTGGCTTTCTCTGGTTGGCCCTAAGTTGAAAGTGGTGACAAAAATTAGGGAAGCTGTCCGTTATTAATCAAGTCCTGGCCATTTGGGGGGCTGATTGTTCCAGGAGTTATTGTGTGGCATCCCGAGTCAACCAGCTGGAATAATGGGCTGAATTCCTATAAGTCTGACTTGCAGACAGTAGGCTGTCTTCCTGAGCTGGTTACTCTAGAAAATGGGCTGGTTTCCAGGCTGATTGCTATATATTATGGACCAGAGTTTTCTTTCTTAAAATATCTATCCATTCATTTACATATTTTGTCTTTCACTTAAAACAAACACCATAAAAAACAATAACAGCCAAAAAAATTGTGTGAACAGTTTTTAAACAGTTCTTGGGGTTCTGTTGAGGGGCTTCAGAGACTGGCACGCTGATGGATGGACCAATTAGTCCCAACTCGTGTTTGTTTTTTCCATTTTATCAATGTGGCTCTTTCTAAGCTTTTGGGTTCTTCCTACAACTTTAAGAAAATATTCTTCAATTACAAAAGTTGGATAACATTCAATTATATGACCTGTACATCTGAGCTACTCTAAGGAAATACTGCAATCTGTCATGAGGTGCAACATAATATGCAACACAGGATAGTGACTCATTGTATGACTTGGGTAATTAGCTAAATCTCATTTTCCTCATCTCTAAACTGGGAAAAATCACATATAATAAATAATGTCAATAATTGCATTGTAAGTATAATAAAGGATTAATCTCAGGAACAAATTTAAACTTTTTAACCTGAAGAACACTGTACAAGGAAATTGTTATATTTTTAATTTAATATACTTCATGTTTTTTCTACTTCTAACTGGAATAATTATGTTGCTATATAAAAAATAAGTGATCTGATCTCCATACTCTATAGTTATGTTTATACTTATTTCAGTCCATATAGCATTTCACTTGATCATAATGAGGCTATTCCTATTTCTTTTTTTTTTTTATTTAGTTTTTTTTAAATTAATTAATTTATTTTTATTTTTGGCTGTGTTGGGTCTTCGTTTCTGTGCGAGGGCTTTCTCTAGTTGCGGCAAGCGGGGGCCACTCTTCATCGCGGTGCGCGGGCCTCTCACTGTCGCGGCCTCTCTTGTTGCGGAGCACAGGCTCCAGACGCGCAGGCTCAGTAGTGGTGGCTCACAGGCCTAGTTGCTCCGCGGCATGTGGGATCCTCCCATACCAGGGCTCGAACCCGTGTCTCCTGCATTGGCAGGCAGATTCTCAACCACTGTGCCACCAGGGAAGCCCCGCTATTCCTATTTCTGGTTAAAAAGCACAAATTAAAATAGCTTTGATTCTTAACAAAACTGGATGCTGATCTTGTGTACAGATACTTTTTCTTCAGACTGACTGATTTCCCTTATCTTCGTTTACTTTGGCTGTCACTTAGAAGCCCATACTACAATTCATTAAACAGTCTGAGAACATTGTTTCTTTCTTTGTTTAATGCTCCTAAATCTGGAATTAGAGTCAAATCATTTTTTGTTTTAAAAATGACCACAACTGATTATGAATGATTTTATTTCTTTTGCTACATGATTCTCTATTCTAAATATTATGACTTGTGCATGTATTACTTTTATGTATTAAAATAGCATCAAAGAAAAAGGAAAATGTCACCACATTGAGTTTTATGACACAAATATCTTGTATCTTGATTGCTACTCTTTTCAAGCAGAGACTCATTTTACATACAATGACAGGTCCCCTTTCTCTTGGGATGTGAAAGGCAAAGAGAACTGAGCAGAAGCAAATTGTCACAGGATGGTCTTGAGAATTAGAGCTGCAGCTAAGGGCTTAGGTCTGGCAAAGTTATCCATGAAGCAAAATATCACAACCAAAGTCACTCAGTTTCCTCTTTATCATAAACTAATTCAAATATTCTGCCCTTTTCCTACCTTCTCACTGTTGTCATTTTTGTAATGAGTATATTGCAAAATTATTTGACTGTTACCCATTAATAAACCGAAAATTATGGTCTATTTGTGTAGCTTATCAAGAACCCCATTAGCCACAGGCATTTGATTGGATAACAAAGCCTTCAAATATTGACAGCCAATGGCTGATTTCTGTAACTATTACCCAGTGCAGCACATCCCCTTGTTACGTAGGTGCCCCCTTTGTGAGTACATCAAGCTGCTGAGTGCTCTGAAGGGGGCTGAATTAATCAAGTGTGACTGATTGTCTTAATTGATGGGGGAGCCAGTAACCTTTTTCTCAGAGCAACTACATCATGTAATTACAGAGGAAACGATATAGCTTTTGTTAGTTGGACTAGACACCTCTAATAACATTAGCCAAGCAAAGTGTATTATTATCTCGTATTTTAGAGATTTAAAAAACTGAGACTAATATCAGTTAAGTAGGTAACAGCCCCAAGGTCATACAAAAGAATGAAGAGCAAACACACAATTCATGTCTGTTTAACCCTATAATTACTATAATTAGAATCTGATGGAGTGGTTTATAGCATATGTAAGTATAAATAAGATATTTATAGCTGGTTTCAACTCTTATACGTTTCTCAGGCTGCATATAAATGTTTCATTTGTCCTGGGTCCTCACTTTCTTGGAATTGTAATATGCATTTGACTCCTACTTCCATTTTTTCAGAAAAAACTCCTTATGGGATGACTCATAAAAGGATATCTCAAACAATCACCTTAAAAATCACCCCTTCTTCCTTGACCAGGTTCCCAAGACTAAACTGGGGACTGTGCTTTGATTTTCTCCCAATTTGTGGCAATTGTCCTCTCAACCCAAGATCACCTTCATGAAGTTATAGGATATCACTTTTCCTCGTGAGTATTGATCAGAAGTGTTGATTTTCCTAAGAGGAAGCCTATTGGGGGCTTCACAGAGCTGGAACCCTCTATAGTCTCCCTCCTCCCAGGAGTCCTTATTTCTTAGAATTTTCAAAGGAACATGAAGGAGCAGCCCACACTGCAGACCCTTGCTACATGCAGAAGGAAATGTCCATCTGTTCCATTTGGCAAGCAGTTACTGTCCAAATGCTTCACTTAAACTCCATTCCCCTGTCCCCTGTTTAAGTCTCATTGAATACCTAATGCCTGTCCTCAAATGGAGATTCTGAGAGGTAGTAGCTTCCTTGTCTGAATCATTTTCTACCTCTGGACCTAAGATTTCTCATCATAAAGTTAGGAGGTCTGACCATTATCCTCTATAGACTCTATTTCACAATTCTTAGAATTTCTCCCTATGGAAGAGAACAGTCAAGAAAAATAATTCACATTCTCCACTTCCAGGGAACATAGAAACAATTTTAAACTACAATAGGTTTTAGAAATACCAGTCTATCTACTGTCTATCTACCTATCTATCTATCTATCTATCTTCACTCTTATTTTCAGGCCTTACCTTAAAATAGAAATCTAGTTTTATGTAGTAAGAGTAGGGGCATAGTGTGGAAAAAAAGAGGAGAAAGTTTTAATCAAATAGACTTGGATTTGATATCCAGCTCTAATATGTACGCTCTCTGCAACATTGGGCATATTGCTTTGCCTCCCTTGCTTTACACATCTGTAAAATAGGACAAATGATACTGAGCTTATAGGATATTAGGAAGATTCGTGAGATAACATATATAAAGCATCTAGTAGAGTACATGATGGATATTAATATAGATTACAATGTTAACAATCATATTAATATTCCTTAGAGCTTATAACTCCACATACCATAATACTTTTTTATAAGACCACACAGCATAGCTCAGCTGTGCAAATGCTTGCACTGCATTATTCATACAGCTCATCTGAGGCTGCACAATAGGTGGAGAGAAAGGGCTGACCTCCCTAAAAAGCTTTTCCATATCTCTTCCTCCAAGTCCAACCTCATATTCAGAAAAAGGAAATGAAAGCACTGGCATGTCAAAGAGAAAATAATAGTTTTTTTTTACTTTTATCAGTTTTACGTATGCAGCATTCTTTCAAAATTAAAGAGTCAGCATTCAATATGTGTGTTTGATTTCTAATGACCTCATGGCAGAAATAATGTTCTCTGTTCATGAAGAAAAATGTTCATCCTGACAAGATTATGCTCATCCCTCTAGATCAGCGGTCCCCAACCTTTTTGGCACCAGGGACTGGTTTCGTGGGAGACAATTTCTTCACAGACAGCGGGGTTGGGGGTATGCTTCGGCGGTAATGCGAGCGATAGCTCCCCCGCTACTCACCTCCTGCTGTACGGCCTGTTTCTAACAGGCCACAGACCGGTACCAGTCCACAGCCCAGGGGTTGGGGATCCCTGCTCTAGATCATAGTTTTATATTAACTCCTCATGGCTTCAAATAAAACAAAATTATTTTGACCAGGTCTATATTTAAAAATCTATTTCTCTGATGATTTTCATTAACTGGACGTGAACAAAATATTCACTCTTTTAAATATCACTTTAACTGATTATTATTTGCTTCATGATCAATGAAACTATTAAGGGTTATGGATTGATTTCTTTGGGAAAAACTATTTTCATTGAGGTCCAGTGAGGAAAAAGATACCACTCTAGGTCTCATAAATAGAAGGAATTGATATCAGGAACTGGTTACTGGGTGATAAATGAGCTTGTAAACCAATTAGGGGACAATGAGGCAATCTGTAAATTAGCAATAGCAGAAAGTCACCACCACTCCTAGGACTGGAGGGACATTGGGGATAAGTGGATTGCAGGAGGCAGGCCAAACGATGGGAACAGAACCACAGCAAAGGATGCCTTGAGCTGGAACTCCAGAAAAGATTCAGTTGCTGCTGGAGATGTCACCAGAAGCAGGGTGGCAAAGGGGAGAGGCTCCCCTCTCCCTCCCACTCTCCAACCTCCCTAGTGTCTTCAGTGGCCAAACCTACCATGCTAGGGAAATGCAGTTCTCTAGAAAACAGAGTAGGGTAGCGGAAGGTCTGGGGACATATCTGAGAACAAAAGGGGAATTAATTGATGAGCCCAATAACCACATTTTACTTAAAGTTGTAAGTTCCCGGAGGACAGGAACTACATCTAGTTTTTCAGTATATACCCACCATCAATTCAGCACCACGTCCAAGATGTTTAATGTTTATGTACTAAGTGAATCTGCATGTAACTTGGGTTGTATCAGACACCTTGAAGGCTCTAATCAGATCCTCTCAGCCACCTGTCTCTGGAGCCCTTAGCCACTTGTTTTGCCCCAGCTTCCACAACAACTGACTTTAGTGGGCACAACCCAACAGTGTGCCCTGTCCCCCTCTGCCCACAGCGGAGGAGCCTAGTCATACCCACACATGCACCGCTAGAGATTAATGCTCCGTAGCAAACTGCAGTTGGCAGATACAGTTGTCTCCCTACTTCCCACCAATGAACTATCCTGAAGTGCTATTGGTTACAAGCCTTCCCAGAAAACGATCCCATGATGTCAAGCAGTTACCCTAGATGCCAAAAGGTAGGGTTCTTGATAACATACCTTATCATTATGCTCCCTCTTTTCTTGCCTCCTTCCCCTTCCCCTCTCTCTTGCTTCCCAGGGACAGGACTTCCTCATAACATAGTGGCACCCAAACTGCTGCCTCAGCCTAAGTGGGGCTGAAGCACTGGTAAAAGAAGCATAGAGTTAGAAGTCAAGAGTTATGGGTTCAAGTCTGAGCTCTACCTCCAACTGGCTATATGACCTTTAGTAAATTCTCTAGCCACTCAACACCTAATTTTTGTTTACATTTTCATGAACATTTACTGAACAGGTGCTCTAAGCTAAGCATGGTCCTAGATGCCAGGATATAAATTTGAAAAGAACACGGTCTTGGCTCTCAAGGACTTCCTATATTAAGGAACGACAGAGATGTAAATGAATAATAATGTCCTCATCTGTAAGGTAAGAATGTTCCCAAAAGCTCAACAAGTCAGTGATTAAAAATTCAGACTTGGGACATTTCATAAGTGTTTCAAAAAAATTGTTACACTCAAAGAGCTGATATTTCCATCCTGAGCTGAACAGTGCCTTGTCGTTACATACACCAGCTTGAATCCTGAATACCAATTGCCCCCAAAATATACGTCTCCTACAGTATTTAAAAATGAGAAAGTTCCACGTTGTGTCTAAAAGAACTACACTTGGTAATCTATCCTAGTGGAATAATCAGGGATGTATGCAAAGATACATGGACGCTTACAACAGCACAGTTTGTAAATAAAAGACATTGGAAACAACATAAACATCCAACATAGGCTAAATAAGTTATGTAACATTCTTATTACGGAATACTAATTAATCTCTAAAATGCATATAGATGCTAATTTATAGCATAGAAATAGTGTTGGGGAGATTCTTAAATGGAAAAAATTCATGTTTTAACTAGTAGGTAAAATATCCAACTTCTAGAAATAAATTCCATATATTCACATGAATCTAGAAGAAAATGTTAGCATTAGTTTTCTCTGGATGGTGGTTTATCAGCATAAGTTCTCTACTATAAAGATATATTTTTGAGCATAAAAGCATGAAAATCCTTAAATAAGGAAAATAGAAGTAATCTAACAGTTGATTTACTCACTCAGGCAGCACTACAAGGGAAGAAGCAAATCATTATTTTTTATACCATATCCTTTCTTCTGTTAATCTACTTCAAGATACTAGTGATATTAAACATTTTCTCCATGTTAAAAAAAATTAATAAACAAAGAGAAATTCTCCTCTGTATCATTTTACACTAAACCTCCATTTTTATGAGGGATGCATTTTTTTTTAATGTTTCTTGGAGCTCATTAAATCAGAATTCTCCTTGAATAGTAAATTTACTTTCAGTGAATTATAACTCAAGATAGAGTAAGGGCGAAAACTAGTACAGTACTGAAAGTACATTTAAAAAAAATTTTTATTGGAGTATAGTTGATTTACAATGTTGTGTTAGTTTCAGGTATACAGAAAAGTGAATCAGTTACATATATACATATATCCACTCTTTTTAGATTCTTTTCCATATAGGCCATTACAGAGTACTGAGTAGAGTTCCCTGGGCTATACAGTAGGTTCTTATTAGTTGTCTATTTTATATATAGTAGTGCTTATAAGTCAATTCCAAACTCCCAATGTATTCCTCCCTCTCCTTTCCTCTCTGGTAATCATAAGTATTTTTTCTACATCTGTGACTCTATTTTTGTTTTGTAAATAAGTCCATCTGTACCGTTTTTTTAGATTCCACATAAAAGGAACATCATATGATATTTATCTTTCTCTGTCTGACTTACTTCACTCAGTATGACAATTTCTAGGTCCACCCATGTTGCTGCAAATGGCATTATTTTGTTCTTTTTTATGGCTGGGTAATACTCTATTGTATATATGTACCACATCTTCTCTATCCATTCCTCTGTCAATAAACATTTAGGTTGCTTCCATATCCTGACTCTTGTAAATAGTGCTGCTATGCACATCGGGGTGCATGTATCTTTTCGAATTATGGTTTTCTCCAGGTATATGCCCAGAAGTGAGACTGCCGGATCACATGGTAGCTCTATTTTTAGTTTCTTAAGGAACCTCCATACTGTTCTCCATAGTGGCTGTACCAATTTACATTCCCATTAACAGTGTAGGAGGGTTCCCTTTTCTCCACACCCTCTCCAGCATTTATTGTTTGTAGATATTTTGATGATGGCCATTCTGACCAGTGTGAGGTGACATCTCATTGTAGTTTTGATTTGCATTTCTCTAATAATTAGTGATGTTGAGCATTCTTTCATGTGTCTGTTGGCAATCTGTATATCTTCTTTGGAGAAATGTCTATTTAGGTCTTCTGCCCATTTTTTTGATTGGGTTGTTTGTTTTTTTGATATTGAGCTGCATGAGCTGTTTGTATATTTTGGAGATTAATCCCTTGTCAGTCGCTTTGTTTGCACATATTTTCTCTCATTCTGAAGGTTATCTTTTCATTTTGTTTATGGTTTGCTTTGCTGTGCAAAGGCTTTTAAGTTTAAGTAGGTCCCATTTGTTTATTTTTGTTTTTATTTTCATTACTCTAGGAAGTGGATCAAAAAAGATCTTGCTTCGATTTATGTCAGAGAGCATTCTGCCTATGTTTTCCTCTAAGAGTTTTATAGTATCCGGCCTTACATTTAGGTCTTTAATCCATTTTGAGCTTATTTTTGTGTATGGGAGTGTATTTTGTGTATAGGGAGTGTTCTAATTTCATTCTTTTACATGTAGCTGTCCAGAGAGCACATTTTGAAATCAAAGTCCTGGTTTCAAGTCCTAGCTCTTCATCAACCAGCTGTGTGAACTTGTACCTCAGTTTCTTCACATGAAAAATGGGAATAATCAGGACTGATGAACAATTTGTGAAGCTGAAATGAGGTAACATAGGAATGGCCTGCACAGGCCCAGGTGCAGAGAAAGTCTAGCAACAAACATTAGTCCTTTTCCCTCTTCTACCAGCCCAAAGTCTAGAAAAAAATGGCTAAAAATAAAAGGAAAGTATAAATTATGCTTTTTGAATTTATCCTACTTTCCTAGTTCCCTGGATCTTTTCAACATTTTGAAATATGAGAGAAGTAAAAAGAGGGATATTTTTAAAGGAGTTAAAATACCAGTAAAAGGCTGAAATGTCATTACACCCACAAATATTGCAATTACCCAAATTTATTTCTGAATGGTCCCAATTTAAAACAAATATTTGTTTTACCTTTTAACAAACTGGAGCAGGTTATGTATGTATTTTTCATTTAGGGAAGGGAAAATGTTATCTTTCAGAAGAGCAATTTTCCTGTAATGTAGTATTTTGTATCAGAAAATTCATTTTTAGAATTTTTCATATTGCTGCTGAAGTATGCAGTTAAATGATTCTCAGTACACTATGATGCATCAAATTCTACCAAAATGAATCTCTTAAGTATAAAAATTAAATCTCTTTCCTGTCAGTTTCATACCATTAAGCTAAGTGGAACATTAAAAAAATAAATAAAAGGGAAAAAGAAAGCTATATTTTTCAATGAAAGTTCAAAATGCCCCAGAAAAATGAATTTTGTCTTATCATAACTTCTTATGTAAATTGACAATTTATCCAGAGAAAAGTAAGCAATTGGGTGAACATGAGAATTGATAGTGATAATGAATATGGATACAGATATATCCTAAATTTGTTATCTCCGGGAGTCTTAAAGAATATTTTCCTGTTGATGTGGCCAACTTGACTCTACTCTAGATTTTCATGTTTCATCTCCTCATCTTCAGAAGGTGCCACGGTGCCTTCCTTAGAGCAACAAAATGGCTCTTCTTAGACTAGAACCATATCCCTGGGGAAATTTCAACGTCTAGTTGGAGAAGCAACGTATGGAGAGCTGAGAGGTAAAGGTGAGAGAGCGCAATAATGACAAAAGCAAAACAAAGTTTATGACAAGCTTGAGTCGATCTACCCTATTCCTTTCCAGAAACATAAAACAGTTAATGAAATAGTAACATGGCCCATTGTCTTTCTCTGAAGTCCAGAGTGGACTGAATCTGGGCTAATATTAAATAGCAACACCACACTGATTGGGGCCCTGTACCAGTCTTATAACTCACTAACATCCCAGGGTCCTTGCATAGTGGCCTCTGAGGGGAAATGTATTAGTAGGCTGACAGAAATAGAATTGGGTATGGTATTGGGTCATGGTCCCTTGGGGTACAGTCTATACATTTTTTTTCTTGACATTCAGGAGAATCACACATTTTTAAAGTGAATTTCGTTTTCCTCATTTTTCTTGCATAAGGATTATTTTGGAATCACCAGCTCGAAATCATCAATCCTATCTCCATTCTCAATTAGAAGTTTCAAAGCATCTTAAGAAGTAAATTCAATTATTTAGACTTCTGTCAAGTCACATGGTAATGAAAGGAAAGATGTAAAAGAATTAAACCTCTCTTACTTCTCTAGCAGGCAGGAATTTCTATGTTTTCTCACCTCGAGGAAACCAAAAGCAATTTCGAGAGGGTAGAAAAGAGAGTGACAGTACTGGCTCCCTGGCACAGTAATATATCACACAGAGCAAAGGTGTGAGTGAAGGACTGAGGGGTGGAGGAGTACAGCGAGCAGAATATGGGTCAGAACATTGATGAAACAACACTTAACAATCCTACCTAGAGAGTGGCATGCCAAGACAGTTCAGCTGCAAACAAACACAGAAAACGAGTGTGTTTTCACAAAAGGTGAGTGAGGGGTCAGCAAAGATAATGCATGGGCTTAATAAACAGTGGGAATACCACACCTGGCTGGGTCATTCAGAAAAATCTATCTGAAAACAAGGCAGGACAGGGCGGGCATGGGGGCCTGGAATTCACACCAGCAGGATGAAAAGAAGAAAACAGTCTTGCTTCGTCTGTCTGAAGTAGACGGCAGGGAACACTGCATTAGCTAAAGTATCAAGCAGGGCACCACTAAGTCAGCTGAAGCAGAGGGCAGAGCACCTCCTGGCTGGCTGACATAAAGGGCAGGATTTTACCTGAAGCCAGTGGAAGAAGCCCAAGGGAGACCAATTGAAGGGAGCGGGACAAGAGCCTGTCTCTTCATAAAAGGCCAGCTGCAACCTTGCTTAGGTATCTCTGAAATTCATTCCATGGCACACCTTCTGTCTCCTCCCTTTCTTTAGAAAAGCTACTCTATGCTTGCTTGCTCTTGCTTAGCATCTTCAACTTCCTGCTTCACTTTCCTGGCCCCTGATTCCTAGCCCTGGAGCTCTATGCTTTCTGCCAGCTCTGCCTCCACCGACCACTGCCTGTCAAATGCAGTTTTACCCCCAATCCCTCTAGCATCGCTCCAGGCTCAGGCCCCCAAGACTGACTCAGTCCTCCTTGGTTCATACCAGCCCTGATTACAAGTAGGATTGGCCAGTGGGCAGTCTTTTGGTGATGTCTCTAAAGGGTTTGCGCCTTAAATCTTTTGAACAGAGCAGCCAAAATTAATTCTCAGACTCCACTGATCAGTATACCCCACCGCAGACATCTCTCAAATCTATTCTCTGTTCTCCTGCCCGACGTGAACTACAGTTCAAGCCCCACAATATCTCGATTTCTAGTCCAGCAGCCCCCACCCATCTTTTCTTCCCTCCTCCAGTTTTGCACAGCACCCACAAATAAATTTCACACAACATGGTGAGATAATTTTCCTGAAATAAAACCTGACTGCATCATCGCTCTGCCAAAAATTCATCAATGACTTCCCCAGCTCTGAGGACAACGTCTAGATACTCTGATAATGCTTTCCCATCCCTTCACACAGGGGTCCCCTCTGTCTATTTCTTTAGCATCTTCTCTTCCTGGTCTTCCTCATGCCAATACTGCAAGCTCCAGCCTTCCCAAAGTAATGCCAGTGTCCTGGACACAGCTGGCACCCTCTTCTTCTGCACCTTTCTGTATGCTCGACCTCTCCTCCTTGCCTCCTCTCCCTTACTCTCCTACCTGCAGCTGGCTAACTTCTACATATTCTTCAGCCTTCAGCCTCCTCCAGAAAGCCTTCTCTGTTCCCACAAAATTAGGTCAGGTAGCCCTTTATATGCTCTTACAGCATTTTGTTCCTGGATCTCTTATGATACTTCACTGCATTGTATATTGATCAGCCACTTATTTTCCTAGATCCCCACTAAACTCTAAGCTCCATGAGGGCAGGGATCACTTCTGTCTAACACAGTGCCTGGCTGAAGTAAACAATTAATACATTTTTTTTAATTTTAAAAAGCATTTTATGGTAACATTTTTTTTGTTAGTTTCTGCTTTATAACAAAGTGAATCAGTTATACATATACACATGTTCCCATATCTCTTCCCTCTTGTGTCTCCCTCCCTCCCACTCTCCCTATCCCACCGCTC
Organism: Globicephala melas; assembly: GCF_963455315.2. Taxonomy (NCBI): domain Eukaryota; kingdom Metazoa; phylum Chordata; class Mammalia; order Artiodactyla; family Delphinidae; genus Globicephala; species Globicephala melas. The sequence continues at coordinate 27,830,291 of NC_083321.1, read as the reverse complement.
TAGGTGGTCACAAAGCACCGAGCTGATCTCCCTGTGCTATGCGGCTGCTTCCCACTAGCTATCTACCTTACGTTGGGTAGTGTATATATGTCCATGCCACTCTCTCGCTTTGTCACAGCTTACCCTCCCCCCCCCATATCCTCAAGTCCATTCTCTAGTAGGTCTGTGTCTTTATTCCTGTCTTACCCCTAGGTTCTTCATGACATTTTTTTTCTTGAATTCCATATATATGTGTTAGCATACAGTATTTGTCTTTCTCTTTCTGACTTACTTCAATCTGTATGACAGACTCTATGTCTATCCACCTCATTACAAATAGTTCAATTTCGTTTCTTTTTATGGCTGAGTAATATTCCATTGTATATATGTGCCACACCAGTCAGAGTGGCCATCATCAAAAAGTCTAGAAACAATAAATGCTGGAGAGGGTGTGGAGAAAAGGGAACCCTCTTGCACTGCTGGTGGGAATGTGAATTGGTACAGCCACTATGGACAACAGTATGGAGGTTCCTTAAAAAACTACAAATAGAACTACAATTAATACATTTTTTTGTGGAACAAAGAAAGAGAAAAGAGGAGAGTGTCTGGCTGTGTTGATTATACTCCTGGGTTCCTTACAAATGCTTCTTATTATGAAGGTCAGGGCTGGGGCAGCTGCAGGTCAAGGTGACACAGACTGGATATGCACCTGAGTGAAGCTGCTGCTCCTTCACAGGGTTTCCCGGGCAAGCCCTTCACTGCATCAACATAGACAAGCCCTGTCACATGACTGCCTTCACCCAGAGGGCTGGCAGGGAGCTCAGCATCCGCTCAATGTTACTGTTCCAACTCAGATATCTGAGGAAGAGATGAGGGCAGTGCCATAGTGGAAAGGTGGCAGGTAGGGTACCTGGTGCATGTTCATCTGCTTCCCAGGATTTACCTGATGCCTCATGAATTCTGACACATGTAACACGGTGTTAGGAATATGCTTCTGAATACAACATTTGTATATGTGCCTTAGAGATTTCAGTTTCCACCACAGGGAACAACTCGGTAGATACACAGACAAGAGTAGACAAGAATTCAGGTGCTAAGGTGAATTCCTCAGTCTACTTTCAAACTACAATGGCAGAATCCAGAAAAGGTCCCCAGCTCACTGATTTCAGTATGCTAAGCTCTAAAAAGCAACTTGGGAAACCAGAGAGAAAAAATGCTATCCACAATCCCCTGGCATGTCACACTCACAGACTGAATGTCACTTGAGCATAAACATCAAACAGTCAGGGATGATGCTTAGAAATTTTGTGTTCTAAGTTGGAAACAAAAGTGAGGTTCATTTTTTCAACATTCAGTCATTTTTATTTTATTCCTACCCTATGATGGGTATTGTTCTATGCACAGAGGATACAGCAATGAAAAAGTATATAAAAATGCTTGTCCCTCAAATTCTTAGAAAAGCATAACCTTCCAAGACCGAACCAGGAAGAAACAGAAAATATAAACAGACCAATCACAAGCACTGAAATTGAAACTGTGATTAAAACTCTTCCAACAAACAAAAGCCCAAGGCCAGATGGCTTCACAGGCAAACTCTATCAAATATTTAGAGAAGAGCTAACACCTATCCTTCTCAAACTCTTCCAAAATACAGCACAGGGAGGAACACTCCCAAACTCATTCTATGCGGCCACCATTGCTCTGATACCAAAACCAGACAAAGATGTCACAAAGAAAGAAAACTACAGACCAGTATCACTGATGAACGTAGATGCAAAAATCCTCAACAAAATACTAGCAAACAGAATCCAACAGCACATTAAAAGGATCATACACCATGATCAAGTGGGGTTTATTCCAGGAATGCAAGGATTCTTCAATATATGCAAATCAATCAATGTGATATACCATATTGCCAAACTGAAGGATAAAAATCATATGATAATCTCAACAGATGCAGAAAAAGCTTTTGACAAAATTCAACACCAATTTATGATAAAAGACTCTCCAGAAAGTAGGCATAGAGGGAACTTACCTCAACAAAATAAAGGTCATATGTGAGAAACCCACAGCCAACATCATTCTCAATGGTGAAAAACTGAAACCATTTCCTTTAAAATCAGAACAAGACAAGGATGCCCACTCTCACCATTATTCAACATACTTTGGGAAATTTTAGCCAGAGTAATTAGAGAAGAAAAAGAAATAAAAGGAATCCACGGGAGGACCTTCAGGATGGCAGAGGAGTAAGACATGGAGATCACCTTCCTCCCCAAAAATAAATCAAAAATACATTTACAAATGGAACAACTACTGCAGGACACCTACTGAATGCTGGCAGAAGACCTCAGACTTCCCAAAAGGCAAGAAAATCCCCACGTACCTGGGTAGGGCAAAAGAAAAAAAGAGAGACAAAAGAATAGGGATGGAACCTGCACCTCTGGGAGGGAGCTGTGAAGGAGGAAAAGTTTCCACACACTAGGAGACCCTTTCACTGGCGGAAACTGGGGAGTGGGTGGGGGAGGAAGCTTTGGAGCCGCGGAAGGGAGCACAGCAACAGGGGTGCAAAGGGCAAAGCGGGGAGATTCCCGCACAGAGAATCGGTGCCAACCAGCACTCACCAGCCCAGGAGGCTTGTCTGCTCAGCGGCCGGGGCGGGCGGGGGCTGGGAGATGAGGCTCGGGTTTCTGTCGGATGCAGGGAGAGGACTGGGGTTGGCGGCGTGAACACAGCCTGAAGGGGGCTAGTGTGCCACAGCTAGCTGGGAGGGAGTCTAGGAAAAAGTCTGGAGCTGCCGAAGAGGCAAGAGACCATTGTTTTGGGGTGCACGAGGAGAGGGGATTCAGAACACTGCCTAAACGAGCTCCAGAGACGGACGTGAGCCGCGGTTAACAGTGCGGACCCCAGAGACGGGCATGGGACGCTAAGGCTGCTTCTGCAGCCACCAAGAAGCCTGTGTGCAAGCACAGCTCAGTCTCCACACCTCCCCTCCCGGGAGGCAGTGCAGCCCGCCACTGCCAGGGTCCCGTTATCCAGGGACAACTTTCCTGGAAGAACGCATGGCGCGGCCTCAGGCTGGTGCAACGTTCTGCCGGCCTCTGCCGTTGCAGGCTCGCCCCGCACCCGTACGCCTCCCTCCCCCCGGCCTGAGTGAGCCAGAGCCCCCGAATCAGCTGCTCCTTTAACCCCAACCTGTCTGGGCGAAGAACAGACCCCAGAGGTCGACCTACATACAGAGGCGGAGCCAAATCCAAAGCTGAACCCCAGGAGCTGTGCGAACAAAGAAGAGAAAAGGAAATCACTCCCAACAGTCTCAGGAGCAGCGGAATAAATCTCCACAATCAACTTGATGTACCCTGCACCTGTGGAATACCTGAATAGACAACGAATCATCCCAAAATTGAGGCAATGGACTTAGGGAGCAACTGTAGACTTGGGGTTTGCTGTATGTAACAGACTAGTTTCTGATTTTTATATTTCTCTTAGTATAGATTCTAGCGCTTGTTATCATTGGTGGATTTCTTTATTGGTTTGGTTGTTCTCTTCTTTCTTTTCTTATTTTATTACTATTTTATTTATTTTAATAATTTTTTTATTTTAATAACTTTATTTTTCTTTCCTTTTTTTCCTCCCTTTTCTTCTGAGCCGTGTAGCTGATGGGGTCTTGGTGCTCCAGCTGGGTTTCAGGCCTGAGCCTCTGAGGTGTGAGAGCCAAGTTCAGGACATTGGACCACCAGAGACCTCCCAGCCCCACATAATATCAATGGGTGAGAGTTCCCCCAGATATCTCTGTATCAACGATAGGACTGAGCACCATTCAACAACCAGCAAGCTCCAGTGCTGGACACCCCATGCCAAACAACTAGCAAGACAAGAATACAACTCCACCCATAAGCAGAGAGGCTGCTGAAAATCATAAGTTCACGGACACCCCAAAACACACCACCAGATGTGGTCCTGCCCATCAGAAAGACAAGATCCAGCCTCAACCACCAGAACACAGGCACTAGTCCCCTCCACCAGGAAGCCTACACAACCCACTGAACCAACCTCACCCACTAGGGGCAGACACCAAAAACAACGGGAACTACAAGCCTGCAGCCTAAGGAAAGGAGATCCCAAACACAGTAAGTTAAGAAAAATGAGAAGATAGAGAAATACACAGCAGATGAAGGAGAAAGTAAAAACCCAGCAGATCAAACAAATGAAGAGGAAATAGGCAGTCTACCTGAAACAGAATTCAGAGTAAAGATGATCCAAAATCTTGGAAATACAATGGAGAAAATACAAGAAACATTTAACAAGAACCAAAAAGAACTAAAGAGCAAACAAACTATGATGAACAACACAATAAATGAAATTAAAAATTCTCTAGAAGGAATCAATAGCAGAATAACTGAGGCAGAAGAATGGATAAGTGACTTGGAAGATAAAATAGTGGAAATAACTACTGCAGAGCAAAATAAAGAAAAAAGAATGAAAAGAATTGAGGACAGGGTCAGAGACAACTGGGAGAACATTAAATGCACCAACAATTGAATTACAGGAGTCCCAGAAAAAGAAGAGCAAAACAAAGGGACTGAGAAAATATTTGAAGAGATTATAGTTGAAAACTTCCATAATATGGGAAAGGAAATAGTCATTCAAGTTGAGGAAGTACAGAGTCCAATACAGGATAAATCCAAGGAGAAGCAGGCCAACACATATTAATCAAACTGTCAAAACTTAAATACAAAGCAAAAATATTAGAAGCAGCAAGGGAAAAGCAAAAATTACATACAAGGGAATCCCCATAAGGTTAACAGCTAGTCCTTCAGCAGAAACTCTGCAAGCCAGAAGGGAGAGGCAGGACATATTGAAAGTGATGAAAGGGAAAAACCTACAGCCAAGATTACTCTACCCAGCAAGGATCTCACTCACATTCGACAGAGAAATGAAAACCGTTACAGACAAGCAAAAGCGAAGAGAATTCAGCACCAGCAAACCAGCTTTACGACAAATGCTAAAGGAAATTCTCTAGGGAGGAAGCACAAGAGAAGGAAAAGACCTACAATAACAAACCCAAAACAAATAAGAAAATGGTAATAGGAACATACATATCGATAACTATCTTAAATGTAAATGGATTAAACGTTCCAAACAAAAGACATAGACTGGCTGAATAGATACAAAAACAAGACCCATAAATATGCTGTCTACAAGAGACCCACTTCAGACCTAGGGACACATACAGACTGAAAGTGAGGGGATGGAAAAAGATATTCTACGCAAATGAAAATCAAAAGAAAGCTGGAGTAGCAATTCTCATATCAGACAAAATAGGCTTTAAAATAAAGACTATTAGAAGAGACAAAGAAGGACACTACATAATGATCAAGAGATCAATCCAAGATGAAGATGTAACAATTGTAAATATTTATGCACCCAACGTAGGAACACCTCAACGCATAAGGCAAATACTAACAGCCATAAAAGGGGTAATCGACAGTAACACAATCACAGTAGGCGACTTTAACACCCCACTTTCACCAATGGAAAGATCATTCAAAAAGAAAATAAATAAGGAAACACAAGCTTTAAATGACACATTAAACAAGATGGACTTAATTGATATTTATGGTACATTCCATCCAAAGGAAACAGGATACATTTTCTTCTCAAGTGATCATGGAATGTTCTCCAGGATAGATCAAATCTTGGGTCACAAATCAAGCCTTGGTAAATTTAAGAAAACTGGAATCATATCAAATATCTTCTCTGAACACACGCTATGAGACTAGATATCAATTAGAGGCAAAAATCTGTAAAAAATACAAACACATGGTGGTTACACAATACACTACTAAATAACCAAGATATCACTGAAGAAATCAAAGAGAAATCTAAAAATACCTAAAAACAAATGACAATGAAAACGCAACGACCCAAAACCTATGGCATGCAGCAAAAGCAGTTCTAAGAGGGAAGTTTATAGCAATACAATCCTACTTCAAGAAACAAGAGATATCTCAGATAAACAACCTAACGTTACACCTAACGCAATTAGAGAAAGAAGAACAAAAAAACCCCCAAAGTTAGCAGAAGGAAAGAAATCATAAAGATCATATCAGAAATCAATGAAAAAGAAATGAAGGAAACAATAGCAAAGATCAATAAAACTAACAGCTGGTTATTTGAGAAGATAAACAAAATTGACAAACTATTAGCCAGATTCATAAAGAAAGAAAGGGAGAAGACTCAAATCAACAGAATTAGAAATGAAAAAGCAGAAGTAACAACTGACATTGCAGAAATACAAAGGATCATGAGAGATTACTACAGGCAACTATATGCCAATAAAATGGACAACCTGGAAGAAATGGAAAAATTTTTAGAAAAGCACAACCTTCTGAGACTGAACCAGGAAGAAATAGAAAATATAAACACACCAATCACAAGCAATGAAATTGAAACTGTGACTGAAAATATTCTAACAAACAAAAGACTAGGACCAGATGGCTTCACAGGTGAACTCTATCAAACATTTAGAGAAGAGCTAACACCCATCCTTCTCAAACTCTTCCAAAATATAGCAGAGGTAGGACCACTCCCAAACTCATTCTACAAGGCCACCATCACCCTGATACGAAAACCAGGCAAAGATGTCACAGAACAAAAAAACTACAGACCAATATCACTGATGAACATAGATGCAAAAATTCTCAACAAAATACTAGAAAACAGAATCCAACAGCACATTAAAAGGATCATACACCATGATCAAGTGGGATTTATCCCAGGGATGCAAGGATTCTTCAATATACGCAGATCAAACAATGTGATACACCATATTAGCAAACTGAAGGATAAAAACCATATGATAATCAGAAAAGATGCAGAAAAAGCTTTTGAAAAAATTCAACACCCATTTATGATAAAAACCGTCCATAAAGTAGGCATACAGGGAACTTACCTCAACATAATAAAGGCCATATATGAAAAACTCACAGCCAACATCATTCTTAATGGTAAAAAACTGAAACCACTTCCACTAAGAAAAGGAACAAGAAAAGGATGCCCACTCTCACCACTGTTATTCAACATATTTTTGGAAGTTTTAGCCACAGCAATCAGAGAAGGAAAAGAAATAAAAGGAATCCAAATCAGAAAAAAAGTAGAAGTGTCACTGTTTGCAGATGACATGATACTATACATAGAGAATCCTAAAGATGCTACCAGAAAACGACTAGAGCTAAAAAATGAATTTGGTAGAGAAGCAGGATAAAATATTAATGCAAAGAAATTACTTGCATTCCTATACACTAATGACAAAAAACCTAAAAGAGAAATTAAGGAAACACTCCCATTTACCACTGCAGCAAAAAGAATAAAATACCTAGGAATAAACCTACCTAAGGAGACAAAAGACCTGTATGCAGAAAATTATAAGACACTGATGAAAGAAATTAAATTAAAGATGATACAAATAGATGGAGAGATATACCATGTTCTGCGATTGGAAGAGTCAACATTGTGAAAATGACTCTACTACCCAAAGTAATCAACAGATTCAATGCAATCCCTATCAAACAACCAATGGCATTTTTCACAGAACTAGAACAAAAAATATCACAATTTGTATGGAAAAAAAAGAGACCCTGAATAGCCAAAGGAATCTTGAGAAAGAAAAATGGAGCTGGAGGAATCAGGCTCCCTGACTTCAGATTATACTACAAAGCTACAGTAATCAAGACAGTATAGTACTGGCACAGAAACAGAAATATAGATGAATGGAACAGGATAGAAAGCCCAGAGATAAACCCACGCACATATGGTCATCTTATCTTTGATAAAGGAGGCAAGAATATACAGTGGAGAAAAGGCAGCCTCTTCAGTAAGTGGTGCTGGGAAAACTGGACAGCTAGATGTAAAAGAATGAAATTAGAACACTCCCTTAAACCATTCACAAATATAAACTCAAAATGGATTAAAAACCTAAATGTAAGGCCAGACACCATCAAACTCTTAGAGGAAAGCATAGGCAGAACACTCTATGATATAAATCACAGCAACATCCTTTTTGACCCACCTCCTAGAGAAAGGGAAATAAAAACAAAAATAAACAAATGGGACCTATTGAAACTTCAAAGCTTTTGCACAGCAAAGGAAACCATAAACAAGACAAAAAGACAACCTTCAGAATGGGAGAAAATATTTGCAGATGAAGCAACTGACAAAGGATTAATCTCCAAAATATACAAGCAGCTTATGCAGCTCAATATCAAACAAACAAACAACCCAATCTAAAAATGGGCAGAAGACCTAAATAGACATTACTCCAAAGAAGATATACAGATTGCCAACAAACACATGAAAGAATGCTCAACATCATTAATCATTAGAGAAATGCAAATCAAAACTACAATGAGATATCATCTCACACCAGTCAGAATGGCCATCATCAAAAAATCTAGAAACAATAAATGCTGGAGAGGGTGTGGAGAAAAGGGAACCCTCTTGCACTGTTGGTGGGAAGGTAAATTGATACAGCCAGTATGGAGAACAGTATGGACATTCCTTTAAAAAGTAAAAATAGAACTACCATACGACCCAGCAATCCCACTACTAGGCATATACCCTGAGAAAACCATAATTCAAAAAGAGTCATGTACCAAAGTGTTCATTGCAGCTCTATTTACAATAGCCAGGACCTGGTAGCAACCAAAGTGTCCATCAACAGATGAATGGATAAAGAAGATGTGTCACATATATACAGTGGAATATTACTCAGCCATAAAAAGGAATGAAACTAAGTTATTTGTAGTGAGGTGGATAGACCTAGAGACTGTCATACAGAGTGTAGTAAGTCAGAAAGAGAAAAACAAAAACTGTATGCTAACACATATATATGGAATCAAAAGAAAAAAATGGTCATGAAGAACCTAGGGGCAAGATGGGAATAAAGATGCAGACCTATTAGAGAATGGACTTGAGGATCCTGGGAGGGGGAAGGTAAGCTGGGACAAAGTGAGAGAGTGGCATGGACATATATACACTACCAAACGTAAAATAGATAGCTAATGGGAAGCAGCCACATAGCACAGGGAGATCAGCTCGGTGCTTTGTGACCACCTAAAGGGGTGGGATAAGGAGGGAAGGAGATGCAAGGGGGAAGAGATATGGGGACATATGTATATGTATAACTGATTCACTTTGTTATAAAGCATAGACTAATACAGCATTGTAAAGCAATTATACTCCAATAAAGATGTTAAAAAAAAAAAAAAAGAAGAAGCTTCTGATGAACCATGGGGCAGGACAGGAATAAAGAAGCAGATGTAAAGAATCGACTTGAGGACACAGGCAGGGAGGAGGGTAAACTGGGATGAAGTGAGAGAGAGGCATTGACATATATACACTACCAAATGTAAAATAGATAGCTAGTGGGAAGCAGCTGCATAGCACAGGGAGATCAGCTCAGTGCTTTATGACCACCTAGACAGATGGGATAGGGAGTGTGGGAGGGAGACCCAAGAGGGAGGGGATATGTGGATATATGTATACATATAGCTGATTCAGTTTCTTATACAGCAGAAACTAATAAAACATTGTAAAGCAATTATACTCCAATAAAGATATATATTAAAAAAATAGGAATCCAAATTGGAAAAGAAGGAAAGCTGTCACTGTTTGCAGATGACATGATACTATATAGAGAATCCTAAAGATGCTACCAGAAAACTACCAGAGCTAATCAATGAATTTGGTAGAGTAGCAGGATACAAAATTAATGCACAAAAATCTCTTGCATTCCTATACACTAATGATGAAAAATCTGAAAAAGAAGTTAAGAAAACACTCCCATTTACCATTGCAACAAAAAGAATAAAATATCTAGGAATAAACCTACCTAAGGAGACAAAAGACCTGTACGTAGAATACTATAAGACACAGATGAAAGAAATTAAAGATGACACAAACAGATGGAGAGATATACCATATACTAGGATTGTAAGAATCAACATTGTGAAAATGACTATACTACCCAAGGCAATGTACAGATTCAATGCAATCTCTATCAAACTACCAATGGCATTTTTCACAGAACTAGAACAAAAATTTTCACAATTTGTATGGAAACATAAAAGACCCTGAATAGCCAAAGCAGTTTTGAGGAAGAAAAATGGAGCTGGAGGAATCAGGCTCCCTGACAAAGCTACAGTAATGAAGACAGTATGGCACTGGCACCAAAACAGAAAGATAGATCAATGGAACAGGATAGAAAGCCCAGAGATAAACCCACGCACATATGGTCACCTTATCTTTGATAAAGGAGGCAAGAATATACAATGGAGAAAAGACAGCCTCTTCAATAAGTGGTGCTGGGAAAACTAGACAGCTTCATGTACAAGAATGGAATTAGAACACTCCCTAACACCATACACAAAAATGAACTCAAAATGGATTAAAGACCTAAATGTAAGGCCAGAAACTATCAAACTCTTAGAGGAAAACATAGGCAGAACACTCTTTGACATAAATCACAGGAAGATCTTTTTTGACCCACCTCCTGGAGAAATGGAAATAAAAACAAAAATAAACAAATGGGACCTATTGAAACTTCAAAGCTTTTGCACAGCAAAGAAAACCATAAACAAGATAAAAAGACAACCCTCAGAATGGGAGAAAATATTTGCAAATGAAGCAACTGACAAAGGATTAATCTCCAAAATATACAAGCAGCTCATGCAGCTCAATATCAAAAAAACAAACAACCCAATCCAAAAATAGGCAGAAGACCTAAATAGACATTTCTCCAAAGAAGATATACAGATTGTCAACAAACACATGGAAGGATGCTCAACACCACTAATCATCAGAGAAATGTAAATCAAAACTACAATGAGGTATCATCAAAAAATCTACACAAAATAAATGCTGGAGAGGGCGTGGAGAAAAGGGAACCCCCTTGCACAGTTGGTGGGAAGGTAAATTGATACATCCACTATGGAGAACAGTATGGACGTTCCTTAAAAAACTAAAAATAGAACTACCATATAACCCAGCAATCCCACTACTGTGCATATACTCTGAGAAAACCATAATTCAAAACGAGTTATGTATCACAATGTTCATTGCAGCACTATTTACAATAGCCAGGACATGGAAGCAACCTAAGTGTCCATGGACAGATGAATGGAGAAAGAAGATGTGGCACATATATACAATGGAATATTACTCAGCCATAAAAAGAAAGAAAATAAGTTATTTGTAGTGAGGTGGATGGATCTAGAGTCTGTCATATAGAGTGAAGTAAGTCAGAAAGAGAAAAACAAATACCGTATGTTAACACATATATATGGAATCTAAAAATAATAATAATAATAATTCTGATGAACCTAGGGGCAGGACAGGAATAAAGATGTAGACGTAGAGAATGGACTTGAGAACACGGGCGTGGGAAGAGTGTGCTGGGATGAAGTGAGATAGTAGCACTGACATATATACACTACCAAATGTAAAATAGATAGCTAGTGGGAAGCAGCTGCATCGCACAGGGAGATCAGCTCAGTGCTTTGTGACCACCTAGAGGGGTGGGATAGGGAGGGTGGGAGAGAGACGCAAGAGGGAGGCGATATGGGGATATATGCATACATACAGCTGATTCACTTTGTTATACAGCAGAAACTAAGACAACATTTCAAAGCAATTATACTCCAATAAGATGTTAAAAAAAAAAAAAAAGCTTGTCCTTATGGAACAAATTCTGTACCATATCTAGTATATTATATGGAGGTAAGTGATATGGGAAAAAATAATCCAAAAAGGAGGATATCAAATGCTGGGGGGAGCGGCTTCCCTGGTGGCGCAGTGGTTGAGAATCTGCCTGCCAATGCAGGGGACGCGGGTTCAAGCCCTGGTCTGGGAAGATCCCACATGCCGTGGAGCGGCTAGGCCCGTGAGCCACAACTACTGAGTCTGCGTGTCTGGATCCCGTGCTCCAGAGAGAGGCTGCAACAGTGAGAGGCCCGTGCACCGCAATGAAGAGTGGCCCCCGCTTGCCACAACTAGAGAAAGCCCTCATACAGAAACGAAGACCCAACACAGCCAAAAATAAATAAATAAGTTTATTTAAAAAAATAAAAAAATACTGGGGGGAGCATAGGTTTTAATATTTAAAAAGGTAGTCTGAGAAGGCCTCGCTGTGAAGGCCTCACTGAGAAGATGATGATTATCTTTCACTATATTTGGGAAATTTTCAGTTACTGTTTCTTCAAATATTTTTTCTCCCCTATTCTCTCTTTTTTCCCTCTCTGATTACAGATATGTAATGTATTCTTTAAAATCATTTTCCTCTCTGTTCTTCAGATTAGATAATTTCTATTAATCTTTCTTCAAGTTCATTGACCCTTCTGGCATGCCTATTCTGCTGTGAAATACAGCCAGTCATTTTTTAAATTTCAGATACTGTATTTTTACATTCTACAATTGGTTTTTATAATTACTGTTTGTCTACAGAAAACTATTCTATTTCTAAATACAAATTTATAATTTCTGTTTTCTGTCTTTTCTTCATGCACCTGGTTTTCTTTCCAACCTCAGGCATTTTTATAATAAGCTGATTTAAAATCCTTGTTTACTGACTACAATATCTGGGTCATCTTGGTGTCAGTCTCCATTGATTTTCTTTTCATTTTAGAATAGGTTCCATTTTTCCTGTTTCTTCTTATGTCCAATAATTTTGGATTATAAATTGGATGTTAGAAATAGTGTGTTGTTGAGATTCTGAAATTTTCCTATGAAGAGTACTGATTTGTTTTTAAGTGGAAAGTACACTTGGGCTGTGTGCAAACTGTACGTTTTTTCTCCTCTACAGCTCAAAACTCATTTCAACTCTTTTAGAGTGAACTGGGCTGCTTGGGGTCTGGCCCATGATTGAATGTTATAGAGGCCTGCTGGAGATTTTGACAAAGTTTATTCACAGAATTCTGAGCTCTCCTCTGGTCCCATTGTTGATGTTGTTTTCCTGGGATTTTCCAGAAAGTCTATGATTATATCAAACCAGTAAGACTCTGGGCTTTGGATCAGAGTTTTTGTTAGTTTGTTTGCTTTTTATGGAGGTATCCACACATCTGTTCTCTATGTCGGCATCTCTATTCCTGCCCTGAAAATAGGTTCATCTGTACCACTTTTCTAGATTCCACATATTTTAATAACTCTACACAGAGCAGACTAAGGCCTGAGATTAAAAACCTGAGATTAAAACCTCTAAAAACTAGAAAGTCACTCAATGCTTTTCTTCTTCCAAGCATTGACTTACTTTAGTACCTACGTGCTTTTGGTCACTTTCCAGTGCCTATAAAGTTTATATTAAAAGTTTACACTAAAACTTTTATATTAAAAGTTTTATTTATCATCTACAGTAGGATTTGTCTAAAAAGAACTGCTTGATAGTGTATAGAGGCAGAACTGCTGAGAAAGTGATATTTAAATAAATACCTAAAAGAAGAATGGGAGCTATTCATGTAGATATCTGCGTGAAGAGCATTCCAGGAAGAGGGGAGTGCATGTCATAAAGCCTGAAGTAGATCTTGCCTCGTGTGTCTGAGGAATGACGAGGAGGTCAGTGTGGCTAGAGTAGAGGAAGTGAGGGAGAAAGGACCAGATGAGGTCAGAGAGATAGAAATGGCAGAGAATCAAGATGTAGCAGGTCACTCAGCCACTATGAAAACTTTGGCTTGTACTTTGAGATAGAAAACCATTGGAGGGTTTTGAATTGAGAAGTGATGTGATTTAGCTTTTGTTTTAAACTGACCACCTTGGCTCTATATTGAGACTAAAGGGCAAAGTATGGAAACAAGTATTCCACTTAGGAGGCTCTTTTAAAAATCCAGGTGAAGTAGCTTTGGCTTAGACCAGGGTGGTATTAATGGAAAGAGTGAAAAAGTGGTCAGAGTCTGCATGCCTTTGTGGTCAGAACAAAAGCATTTGCCAAGAGTTTGGATTTGATGTGTGAAGGAAAGGGAAGTGTCATGGATGACTGCAGTTTTTTTTACTTTGAGAAATGAGGAGGATGGAGTAGGGGTAGATCAGTAGGGTTAGGGACATTTGTGTTTGACTTCCCTGATAGACATCCCAGTGGGAATATCAAGGAGAAAATTAAATTCTGGGCTGGAGTTCAGGGGAGAGGTTAAGGCTACAGATGTAGATTAGTAAGTTGTCTATATATAGTGTGGTATTTAAAGCCAGAAGAAGGCATGAGATCACCAAGGAGCCTGATATAACTAAAGAAGAGAAGACTTCCAAACACACTCCTCTGAGGATGGTATGATTAGAGGTAACCGAAAGGAGGAGGAAACCAAGAAGATGCCAGTGTGATAGGAGATGAACCAGGAGAGCGTGGAGTCTTGGAAGCCAAGGCAAGAAAGTGTTCAGTGTTTAAAAAAGAAAGGAGTAACTAGCTATGGCAATTCCCACAGGGAGATCAAGTAAATGAGCACTGAGGATTGACCCTTAGATCTGTCAGTGTAGAGGCTGTGGTTGACCTTGACAAGAGCAGTTTTAGTGGAATGGTGAAGATGAAATTCTGAGTGAAGAGGGTTTAAGAGGGAATAGGAGAAAAGAAATTGAAAACAGCACATATATACATAATATGATTATGAGTATAGCATTATAAGATGCTATAAGATAAGGAGAAAAATATTTCTAAGGAGGAGGGTGGTCAGGGTAGGAAAAAAAGTCCATGAATTTGAGGAAATTTTCCAAAGAGTAAAGAACAGAGGCACATCTGCTGCCCTCTGGGCTGGAGCATGCCATACAGAAATCACATGAATAGAAGAGTTTCATTGAACCCACCATGGTTAGCATTCTCACACCTGGCCTCAGAAAAATGACATTCACCTCACCATTGTGGGGTGACTTAGGCTCAGACCCCAACCTGCCAAGTCTAGTCACCCCTGCTTCTGGGGCCAGCTCCTCTTGTCTGACCTCATCTCATATTTCTATTCAACTTATTTCCCAAGATTCCCCTCTGCCTTTACTGCAACTCTCTAATACTGACCCTTTTCTGACTCCCAAACTTCCTTAGTTGAGGCTAATGCGTTCTCTTCCTCAACTGATTTGTTTCTGCCCTTAACCGACTTGCCAGGCTGACTTCTGGAGAATCTCGTCCAGTCCTAACCAAGACTGACCCCGAGGTTGTGTTTGTCCTGCTCTCAGGTCAAGTCATAGCCTAGATCCAAATACTGAATGGATGATAGAAGGAAAAGAGTCCTGGATTTCAAGTCAGAGAGATGAGAATTCAAACTGCCACTTGGTTACTTACTAGCTGTGTGATCTGAAGCAGGTTCTTTAACCTCATGGAGTTTCAGTTCTCTTATCTACAGAATGGAGAGAATAATTCTCACCCTTAAGGGATTGTACAAATTGAATGACATAACATATATGTTAGGATCTGGAGAAAATTTTATCTGGTAAGGGATAGAATCACAGTGTAAGAAGAGGATTGCTATGTTGAGAAGATGCCGCTTGATAAAGTTGTGGAACCCAGAGTTCAAACAGAGGAAAGGCCCAGTGCTGATCAATAAAAAGATAGGGTAGGAGGTGGGGTGGGCCAGGGAGCTTCCTAACGTGGGTTTTTCACATGCAATGCAATTTTTTTCTCTGGCCAAATAAATTCGTGGGCTTATTTGATTTCTCATGGAAGCTTGTGAAGGTCTCAATTTTGAAAATCGTTGCAAATAGGGTTAAAACAGTTAAACTATAAGACTATGGAGTAAACCAGGTACCTGTTTACATGTACAAAATGCCTGGAAACTAGTAGGCTCTCTGTTGTTAGCTCTCCAATTCTCCCATCTCTTTACCTTGCTTACCGTGTACGATCCACAACATAGACTCTCTATATCTCTGATTTACAATATAGTCTCTCTAGTCACACCCTCCGGGTTCATATCCTGGCTCCACCTCCTAATTTGTGACCTTGGACAAGTTATTTAACAGTACTGGGCCTCAGTTTTTTCATCTGCAAGATGGAAATAATAATAACAATAACAACACCTAGCTCGCAAAGTAGTTTAATTGAAACAGAGTTTACCATAGTTGATAAAGTATTAAATGGGATCATGTATGAGAAACAATTAGACAAGATTCTGGTACAGAGTAGACACTCACCATTTCCTGCTCATATCATTATTCCTAATACCACATTTGCCAAAGTAATATGTGAAAAATTCACTCAAAACACAGTCACATGATCAGTCTGATAAATGATCTGCATAGAATTCACTGAACCTCAAGTAATGAGGGTAGCAATGACTGAGTAGGATATGCCTTAATAAAACTTTCATTTAACTTTGTGTTGTTACTGTTTTTAAAATTTTTTTCCCATCTTCTTTAGAAAGCAAGACTCATTTTCATTTCTTGTGTGTCACTTTGAGAAGTACCAAGCTCTGGCTTCAAAGATGTCGCTCTGTTTCATGAGGTGATGCAATTTGCTGAACTAAAGCAATCTTGGGTGAGTCACTGCAAAAAACAATGCATCATCCAGACAATTTTATCTTCTTAAGAAAGAGGCAGCAGGGCATAGTGTTTTTCTCTGAGCTCCTCAAGTTGTGGCTAAGAATAAAGGCAACTTAAAAAAACCCACACGCTTCTCTCTGTATTAACTATTCTCACCCTAGTGCAGCTGGAATACAAAGACTGTAGATTCTGATCTCAGACAAATGAGTGTTTAGATCCTGGCCCTGTCACTTGCTAATCGTGTGACCTTTCACAATCTACTTAACTGTTATGTGGCAAGGACGGCTGCTGTCCATCAAAAATTTATCCTATTCTTCCATACAGTAGAGCTGTTGTCAGGAAGCAGCTGCACAGCCAGCAACTGCATTTTCAAGCCCTTGTTAAATCTAGAAAGGACCATGTGAATGTGTCTGGCCAAGAGAAGGTGGGTAGGAGTGATAGATGCCACTCCCTGTCCTGGCCCATAAAATCCCCCTCTATGTTCTCTGTTTCCCCATTTCTGGCAGAATATTGATACCACCATGGCACCCATGTGGTGAAGCCTCTCTCAGTCTCGATCTCGGAATGACTGCAGGGTCCCCCACTATCACCACCACCACCACCTTCCTTCCCTGATACTGAACTTTATATGAATGATAAGTAAAATTAGATTGGAGGAAACCATTGAGATTTCAGGTTTTATCTATCTATCATTACCTTAACCAATACATACTTTAAGCATCTGCTTCTTCATCGTAAAAATGGGAATAATAATAGTACTACTCAGAGTTGCTGTGATAATTAAATGAGTTGTGTAAAGCACTTAGGACAACACCTGGAACCTAGTAAATGCTCAAAAAATATAAGCTGCTATATTTACTAAGATAGTCCTATTTCCTTTTACTGCTTCTGAAATTGATATATACAACTCCTTCACCAGCCATGTCTAGAATAAGCTCTTCTTCAACTAATAGTGAATCACATAATCCATGGTTTCTTAGCATTGAAAAATTATGGTACTATTCTAGCTACTACTATTATTATTTAATTATCCATATTTTTACCAAGATCATCACACAAGTCATCTTTCTCTATTTTTTCTTCCACTGTATCCTTCTAGTAACAATCTGCCTTTTTATATCAATGTTAACCAATGTCATCCATCCTAAAGAGAAAATTTTGTTTGTGAATTAAACAAGTGATAAGATATACAAGCCTGCTGCTGGCAATTATCTCAGACCAGCACACAACCTTCAGTAAGTCCTTCAAGTTATTTAAAAGACAATGCCACATAAGAGATGCTGCTTGAGATACCGTTCTTCATTACTTATTAAATGACAGCATGTTCTTTAATGGAGGGCCAGCCTTACAGCGGGAGAGGGGGCGGGCAAATCGCTCAGTCCCTGCCTGCTCCTGGCCCTTCTTTGACCAACTGTGGGTGCTGAAGCCCTGCCACCTGCAGCCCCTGCCTGTCCATTTCTTTTTTTTTGCGGTACGTGGGCCTCTCACTGTTGTAGCCTCCCCCGTTGCGGAGCACAGGCTCCGGACGCGCAGGCTCAACGGCCATGGCTCACGGGCCCAGCCGCTCCGCGGCACGTGGGATCTTCCCGGACCGGGGCACGAACCCATGTCCCCTGCATCGGCAGGCGGACTGTCAACCACTGCGCCACCACGGAAGCCCCTGTCCATTTCTGGACTGATAAGAACCAGACCCAGTATTATCATAGGAGAGCCTTTACTATGCATAAGGGGAACTGTAAGGCAAAAATTGATCTGTTGTCCTGAGATGGATGTGCAGGGGCTACAATTTGAATATTGGGCTCTCTTCCAGGCTGACCTCCCTCCTAGATCCCTCCATGGGTGCCCAAGTAGAACAGCTGGGTTTATGCATGCCCTCCTCCACTGCTATCCCACTTCTATTCCTGGTTTGCACCATGTTTTTCACTAAGAATGGTACACAGCTCTGAATCATAATGATCAACATCATTATCATTATGGTCATCACCATGGTAATAATAATAGCTAGCCTACTGAGCATCTTCTGTGAATCAGGAACTGATTGCTTCATCTCCTTTTTAAATATTCATGACATATCTTCAACATAGACATTATTATGCCTATTTCAGAGATGTGGCAATTGAGGCTCTAAGTAGTTAAGCTGTTTGCTAATAAGGAATAAAGCCAGAATTCAAATCCAGCTCTGATTTTAAAATGTGTGTATCTTATCTTTCAGCTGGCTACCTCTTAGCAGGCTATGTTCCTCAAACCCTACTTATTTCCTGCCTGCAAATGTAAAGGGACAGAGTTGACTCTGTCCCTTTACACAGTAGACTGGCTTGGCCTCTGCAAAACTCCAAACAGGCTGCCCTGCCTCCTTGTATTGACATTGCTCAAGGACTCCAACCTCCTTGACTGGAATCCACAGATGTTGACCAAAGCATAGGGACAACACAAACACCCTACCTCCCTTTGACATGGAGATTTGGGCAGCTGACCCTTTCTGGAGGAGAAAGGTAGAACCACTATGTTGTCTCCTAAGCCTTGGCCTCACAGGTCCCAACTCACTCCTCCTTCTGATGAAGGCTCTAACTTTCCTTACTGGGGAAGGAATAACTTTCCCCAGTATGAAGGCTCTGCCTCAAAAACACTCTCACAAATGTTGCTAAAACCTAATGAACAAAATAGATATCTGGGGCTGTTATTCTGCACTACAAAGCAATTAATCAAATCCTTCTTTAAAAAATCCTTTGGGTGTTATTTAAGTGCTCCTATTATAGATCTCTAACGCTTCAACCCAGAGGTAGTTTATGGATTTCTGAATTCTAAAGATAAAGGCCATAGTCAATTAGTGATCATTTCAAAACCAAGCTAAGTAAAGGATGTAGTAAAATAAAAATAAAATAACCAGGCTGCTCCCACTTCTCCTTTGGTTCTGATAACAGTGTACTGACAAATCCAACAGTTTCTCTAAGCAGCAACGTGGATGGACCTAGAGATTGTCACACTGAGTGAAATAAGTCAGACAGAGAAAGACAAATATCATATGATAGAGCTTATACGTGGAATCTTTAAAAATGGTACAAATGAACTTATTTACAAAACAGAAATAGGGTAGAAAACAAACTTATGGTTACCAAGGAGGGGGAGGGATAAATTGGGAGATTGGGACTGACATATACCCACTACTATATATAAAATAGATAACTAATAAGGACCTACTGTGTAGCCCAGGCAGCTCTACTCAATACTTTGTAATGGCCTATATGGAAAAGAATCTAAAAAAGAGTGGATATATGTATATGTATAACTGATTCACTTTGCTGTACACCAGAAACTAACACAACATTGTAAATCAGCTATACTCTATTAAAATTTTTTTTTCATTTAAAAAATAAAGACTATAAAGCAAATTATAAGGTATTAGGTACCAATTACATCTGTCCAACGGTATGAGGTTGTTTTAAGGACAAGTCTCTGGCTCGCCTGAGTTGTAGGGCCACGCAGAAATATATACCATGGCGATCGAGAGCAACTATAACAGTAGCAGTGTAGCATAGTGGGAAAGCACACAGACTCCAGAGCCAGGCTCATCCTGCTTCTGCCACCTGCTAGCCAAGTCACCTTGGGCAGGTTACTTACCTCATTACATTTTAGTTTTCTGGACTGTAAACAGGGGATCAGAACTGTACCTACCTCAAGGTATTAGAAGGAATAAATGAGCGTATACTGCTTATGACACAACCTAGCCCGCAGTAAGATATTATACTGGTCTGCTTTCCCAAACTGGCCTTTAACTGTCTTCTCTCCCCATAGTCTGTTTTGAAACTCACATCATTTTTCTTATTTTTTGCCTGTTCGGCTGTCCATTTATGACCCCTAGAGTACCCATCTGGGTTCTTGGCTTCACTTCTCAGTTTACTGCCTGTCTTTTCCCTCTTTGATTGATATTTTCTGCTTGTTAACATGTTAAAGGTGACTTACATCACCTCCCTTCTTCCTCCAAGTATCAATGGTCCTAACTGTGACAGACATACCTGGGGTGTAGTCCAGACAGTAACCTTGATTTTCCCCAAGGCTTTCATATTCCTTGTCCCTTCCCAAAGATCTATTTCTTTATATTCTTGCCCTGTTTTCTGTGTTAGACCAATTTTGCTGTTTTATATCTCTTTCTTACTTGCTGTAGGTGCTCTAATCATGTTTCCCTGACATTTTGTTTCTATGCCCCTCTCTTGCCCCACTACTCCCAGAAACTTGGTCTGGTTTTTGAGTGTCTGCTACCAGAGGAGCAATGGATGGTTACAGGAACCATTGCTCTTTTACTCCATCAGCTGCTCAATGGGCTATTGGAGGACTTCCTTCTAGAGAATTTTCTTCTACTTGTCAACACTTACAAAGTCTCCTCTATCTTCTGGCCTACATTAATCCCCATCATCGGCATCTCATACCTCTCCCTGTAACTCATGAAGTCCATCCAAATGAATGTACTCTCCCTTTTTAAATTTTTGAAGCTAATATGAGACTTCGAACTTCTCGGGCATGGAGTAAAGAAATGCACCACTACACAATATCATTTTGTCTCTACCTAACAATATAACGACCGTGCTGTCAACTTGCAAAAGAAAGTCGGCCCTCATTCTCAAGCAGAAAATTGTCTCTGGGTTTCAGATATAAAAGATGCTTTGTGTAATTAGAAGACGGGATGAGAGTGAATAGAAATTTAAAATGCATTCTCTTCTTCTACATATTTTGTTCAGAGTCTAATTAAGGGAAGGGCTTGGCACTTATCTTTGAAAGAGGGTATGGAACTAGTCAATGAATTTTTAATATTCATCCATGAAGGTTTCTGTGTCTGAGGGAACAGCCTAGTTTACATTTTGTTTGTGCACGCTGAAGACAGCCTAAAGAAGACTGGCTCACAATTATCACAATTTATACCCAGCTTACATCTTCTCTCCCCACCCTATGTTAGAATGCAAAGACCTCCCCACATCACCCTGAAAGAAGGAATCCAAAGTGTTTGAAGAGAAAATGGTTGTATTTTTAATCATTTAAAAAATGTGAAGTGTCGGGTGCAACTGATTTTTTAAATATATTTTTTTCTTGTATGGCAGTTTGAGAGTGACAAGCATAGTCTTAGTCTCAGGAATTTCCACTTGGTCTTGGCCAGAGATTCCTTGGGATTAAATTAGAAGATATATGGAATCATCTGGTACAGAGTAAGCATTCAATAAATATTGGATCAGAATCTGTAGTTCTCCTTGACTGACCCAGTAGTTGAGACAAAGGTTATCCTTCCCCTCCCATCCTCCTTTCTCATTCACTAAGACCTGATCAGCAGAACCCCAAGCCCATCCCATTCAATGGGAGTGAAAGTCCCCAAAACAGTCTGGAAGCAATGTTTTCACACACAGGTTCACAGTCAGGGAGAGACAGCTGAGTCAGGAACCAGAACTGAGAGCCCAAGCCAGGGGCATGCTGTCCACAGAGCAGAAACAGATACTTAAGTGGGAGTCAGAAAACCAAACAGGCAACAGGACATGACTCTACGACCTAATACTCTTTCCGGTTGTGACATCCTATAATTCCTTGATCCTTATTCACAAAAGGGGATAAGACCATAAACTGTTTGTGGTGAATTTTAATTTCCCACATCCCTAAATTGGCAGATCCTTCAATCATCCACAAAGCAAAACTATACCTGCAGCTTTCTGAAATCATAACAGATTCCTCATACCTATAGTATCCTAAGACCTTCACAGTCTGTTACTCTGTACCCTTCTAGCATTTCTCAGTTGCCCAGATGCCAAGACCCAACTTGAGACAGAGAAGGGGAAACTGGAGTTGATGAATTTATAAAGCAGATACCTGGAATCCTGCCCAGACAATGTCATGGAAAATCCTCTGTCATTGATTCTCAAATTCTGTAGTTGAAAACCTAAACCTAAATGCTCTATAAATATGCTCTTCCCCTAAAGCTAATGCTCTATAAATACTATAAACACTTGTACACAGTCTGTGCTCAGTAAACACTAATGGCTGATTCCCATTTGTCCTTTTCTTCCCATTTGTTCTTTATTAAAGACCCATTTGTCTATTTAATCTTGACTTTGTATGATGAATTGCAATTGGCTACAAATATTTTCATCTCTATATTCATGTCCCTTTGCAATATGATTCACAAAGAAATGGAATCTATCTCTCCACCCTTCAATCTAAACTTCACTATGTAATTTGCTTTGGCCAAAGGGATGTTAGAAAATGCAACATAGGCAGAGGCAGGAAAAGTGCTTGCTTAATGTCACTTATCTTCTGCTGCCCTGAGACAACCTGTGAAGAAGCCCAAGCTAGTCTCCTGAGGAGAAGCGATCAAGTAAAGCAAGAGAGGCAGCCCAGCTGAGGCCAACTAGCCCAACCAGTCTGATGACAGCCAGTCACATTTGGGAAGGCATCCTAGACCATCAAATCTTAGCTGATCCACTAGCTGACTGCAGAACTGCTTGGCTAATGCACAGACTCATGAGCAATAACATTTTAAGCCACCACATGTTGGAGTGGTTTGTTACACAGCAACAGATAACTAATACATCTTGTTTAACAGCCATCTCCTATAAGCGTTATAAGATTTTAACTGTTATACACAGGATGAAATATAATCCATTTACTATATTTATTTGTGTATATATTTATTTATTGCCTGGCTCCTCTCATAAAGAATTTAAAGGAGCTTAAAACTAGAATTCAAAAAATACAACAGTTATAACATAGAAAAAAAAAACTGAATTTCAGGTAAACAGTAAAAATAAGAGGAGAAATGATAAGACCAAGTAAGGAACACAAATATGTCAGTCATAAAGGGCTATGCAATAGACAGAACTGATTTTTAACATTGTCTCAAAGATCCCTAAAAGCCAAGTGACAAGCAAGTATGTACTTCTCAATATCAGGAGAAAGTAAGCACACACTTTCCTTAGAAGAAACAAAATGTTTCTTGAACTGCGCTCTGAAACACATTTTTTAATGTGGATACCTTTTACAGGAAACAGGAAGTGACACAGCAGAGAGCATTTTCCCAAGCCACTCTAACAGCCAGCTTTAGTATGTAGTATACTACAAGAACCAAAAATATAACATGAGAACACAACTTCATGAAGGCAATTCTTTAGGAGGCTACTGAAGGCCATGTTTCAAATTTTTCAAGACTTTCAAACGTTCCCTGGTATGAAGCATGAATAGCTTTGGAATTGGTAATCAAAAGAGTCTTTGATCACTCAGTAAAGACTTACATTTCTTCTTTCAGGAATAGCTCAATTTCAGTATTTTTGTCAGTGCAAAATGTGAATCTCTTGATAATGTGCCCAGTTTGAAAGTAGCAAAATTCGGATCTGAACCCAGATCTTTCCAGTTCCAAAGCCTATGCCTTTTTAAAAAACTAAATTGTGTTATGAGTGATTAAAGAATTGCTGATTTTAAAAATACCAAACTTCTTCTTTAAGTTCATATATTTATTTTAATAGGAGATTTCAACAGCTTGAGGTCAGGGTGTGCATAAAGGTGGGAATTTCTGGTGCTTGAACCAAACTGACAAGAGTAGATGAGAGAAAGGGAAGAAAGCAGATTGAGATTTCTACTGAGTTCTCCTGTCAGCCCTGAAATCACAGCATTTGGACCTATTCAAACAGCATTCTGGGTCTGCTCGATCCAAGCACTTGTCCAGGCTTCATAATTTACCAGCTATTAATCACAGGCAGCCTTCTTTCCAATTAGCACTTTGGAATGGGCTGTTTGCTCCAAATTTGGTTAACCGACACCATACATACGTTAGGGAAGAGAATTTGATGTCTGCCTTCGTGCACATTTCATAATGGAGAAAACCAAGATATACTAATTCTATTTAGAAAGTATTCATCAGTGTTCAGCCATCCATGGAAATGTGTCCTGTTGAACGAAACATCATTGGAACCAATAATTGACCATTTCAAACATCAGCATGGAAATCTGCATATGACACAGTTACAGCCTGTGACCCTATGAACATCCATCAAGGTTGGACATTGTTGTAGATACAATGAGTTGTATCTACATTAACTATATCAGTCCTAATTGGATTGTTTATTTTTATAACAGATAGCTGCTGTCATCAGGGGGCAATTAGTTGACTATAACATTGTCCTTCCTGAGATGGAATAACAATAAAAATATCATGGCTATTATTAACTATGGGCATATTACATGCAAAACACAGTATTAAATATTTTATATGTTCATTCATTAATCAAATATATATGGAGTATCTAGCATTTTTTTTTTTTTTTTTTTGGCAGTACGCGGGCCTGTCACTGTTGCGGCCTCTCCCGTTGCGGAGCGCAGGCTCAGCG
The DNA here is from genome assembly GCF_963455315.2 of Globicephala melas. Classification (NCBI taxonomy): domain Eukaryota; kingdom Metazoa; phylum Chordata; class Mammalia; order Artiodactyla; family Delphinidae; genus Globicephala; species Globicephala melas. Next base: position 27,805,461 of record NC_083321.1, on the reverse strand, counting down.
GCCATGGCTTACGGGCCCAGCCGCTCCGCGGCATGTGGGATCTTCCCGGACCAGGGCACGAACCCGTGTCCCCTGCATTGGCAGGCGGACTCTCAACCACTGCGCCACCAGGGAAGCCCGTGTCTAGCATTTTTATATGCTCCAAAATAAGGTCATAACAAGACACAGTCCTTATCCTTAAGGAGTGGAATTTACAGCTAGAAAGAGAAACAATAAATAAATGATTCTCAGCTCGTTTAATGTTCAAAACAGTGAAAAATGTTCATTATCCCAATGTTTACAGAAGAAGAAAGCAATGCAAAAAAGTTAAATAACTTTTCCAAAGTCACAGTTAGTAAATAGTCATGATTTGAACCTAGAATCTTCTGACTCAAATGATTTTGCCCTTACTACATCATTTAATTGCTAAATTTGTAAATTTGTGTCATTGACTTTATGCCTCACTACCCTGATTCTGTTACATATTTTCCAAACCCTTTTCCTCTGTGTCCTTTAAACATTCATTCAACCAGCCAGCATCAAATATGTGTTGGGTATTATTCTGGGCACTGGGGACAACACATCCATTAAGAGTGTACTTTATGGTAGACATTGAGCTACGATTTCTCCTACTTCCTCTGTTCATCTGACTCCATCCCCAGAACATCTTTTGTTCCTCTTCTTACATTAAATGGAAAAAATCTTTCTACGTCTAAGTAATATCCATTTTAGCTTGTATCGACACAACACAATTTAACAGATGCTTATGAATGAATGTTAATGCCATTTAACAGATGCTTTTGAGAAAAAGTGCTCCCAGTTTGACTTTCAACAATTAGGCAATATTTCTTTCCATGAGAATCTCTTTTAATCCATACCTGTTTTGAATTCTGAGTGACTTCAAGTGCCACGGAGAGAACAAATACTCTTGGACTCTTGGAGATCATCTATTTTATCAGTTCCTGCCTTTCTAGTGTTGATTCATAGAAGTGGTAACTTGTTAAGAGAGCTCTCAGAGAATTAAAGAGTTAGAATTAAATAGAATTAATAGACTTAAATAGAATTAAAGGTTTCTTAGAAATCATCAATCACAGGGGTGTCAAAGCTTGGCTATGCATTAGAATCACCTATGGTTATTAAAAAACAGACACTTGGGTATAGATCAATAGAACAGAATAGAAAGCCAAGAAGTAGACCGACACGTGTATGGTCAATTGATTTCCTAAGTAACTGAACAGATGGTGCTGAAACAACTGTATATCTACTTGAAACAGAAAATAACCTCCAACTTTACCTCACACCATATACTAAAATTAACTGTAAATAGATTATGAACCTGAACTGCAGAAGCTAAACTATGAAACTTTTAGAAAGCAACAGAAGAGAAAATCTTTGCAAATTTGGGGTAGGAAAAGAGTTCACAGATAGGGCACAACAAACACAAACCATAAAGAAAAGAAGTGATAAATTGGACTTCATTAAAATAAAAAACATTTACTCTTTGAAAGATACTATATTAGTTCGTTAGGACTGTCATGACAAAATACCATAGACTAGGTGGCTGAAACAACAGAAATTTATTTTTTCTGGAAGTTAGAAGACCAAGTTCAGGGTGTTGGCATTTTTGGTTTCTCCTGAGAACTCTGTCCTTGACCGGCAGATGGCCACCTTCTTGCTGTGTCCTCACATGGTCTTTCTTTCATGTTCACATACCCCCGGTGTCTCTTTGCATGTCCAAATTTCCTCTTTTTATAAAGACACCAGTCAGATTCTATTAGGAACCACTATAAAGCCTTCATTTTAACTTAATCTCCTCTTTAAAGATCCTGTTTCTAAATAGTGTCACACTCTGAGGTACTGAGGGTTAGCTTCAAGATATAAATATTGGGAGGAAGTGATTCAACCCATAACAGAATCTGTTAAGAAAATTTAAAAGGCAAGACACTGACTGGGATAAATATTAACAATACCTACACCTGACAAAGGATTTGTATCCAGAATATATAAAGAACTTTTAAAACTTAACAGGAAGACAACTCAATAAAAAATGGGCAAAAGATTAAACAGACACATCGGATAAGACGATATACAAATGGCCAATAAGCACATAAAAAGATGTTCAAACCAACATCGTTAGTCATAAGGAAAACAAATTAAAACCACAGTAAGACTCTACCACACACTTACTTGAATAGATAACATTAGAAAGACTGACAAGGCCAAGTAACGTCAAGAACGCGGAGCAACTGGAACTGTCACACATCGTTGGCAGGAATTGGAAACTGGTATAACTACTTTGGAAAACAACATGATGGTTTTAAAAGTTAAATAGATATTACCATATAATGCGACAATTCCACTCCTAAATATTTAACCAAGTGAAATGAAAATGTCCACACAAAGATTTGCATATAAATGTTCATGGAAGTTTTATTCGTAATAGGCAAAAATTCAAAAAACCCATATACCCATCAAAGAGTGAATGTGTAAGGAAATTGTGGAATACCCATACAACAGAATATTGCACAGCAATAAAGAGAATAAACTACTGATACACTTGGAAATATGGACGAACCCCAAAAACATTATGCTAAAGGAAAGAAGCTAGACTCATAACAGTTCATACTATAGATGCTATATACAAATTCTAGAGCAAGCAACGTTCATTTATAGTGACAAAAAGCAGATCAGTGGAGCTCTGGAACTGGGAGGGGGAAAATTGACCACAGAGATTGCAAGGTAAATTTTTAGAGTTGTGTAAACGTTTTGTCTTGATTGTGATGGATATAGGCATGTCAAAACTCATCAAACTGCATGTTAAATGGGTGCCTTTATTGTATGTCAATTAAAACTCACAGATGCCTGAACCCAATTCAGTTGTATTAAATCAAAAATTCTGGGAAAAGGGCCAAGGAATGAGTTTTGTTTTTTTTTTTAATCCCATCCACAGGTAGGACTGATTTAGCCAAATGTGAGTGTGATGATGATTCAGCCCAATGTGGGCCACTGAAGAGTAATATGGCTCCACTGGATACAAGAGGATGGAATCAACAGGCAGGGGCCTTTTTAGCCTTTAGAGAAGAAAATGAAATTATTTCATCTTTGGACTTTTAAATACTATTGGAATGATATTTTTTTCCTTTCTAAACAGGGAAAATCATGTTATAAGAGCATCTTTTTTGTTATTTGTTTGCATCCCTCCCCCATGCTCTGGTATTTTAAAAGTACAAAAAAACCATTTTTTTTTTTGTACAAAAACACTTAAAAGATTAAGGGCGATCTACTGCATTGCCCTCAGATGGTCATGAGCTTCTGCTTGATGTCCATCCTATCTCCACTGCCCTTCCACTCTCTGTCTGCACCTCGCTCTCTTGTATGGTAGCCAATTCAATTTTAGAATAGCTCTTGTTCTCACCATGGCATGCACCTAACCCTTGGTCATTGGACTGTTAAAGTGGCAGGTCCCTATGGTCTTATGCTTTTCTCTGTTGCCCTTCCCCTGGCAATTCAGGGCTACTCTAGGGGTGTCTAAGAAACAAGGGGTCTAACCAAAGTGAACACATGACATTTACATGTTTAAATTAATATGTTCAATTAGCATGTACTGTTGGCTCACGATTTCCTTGGTACTGGGCTGGATGCAAGGGATAGAATAAAGAATAATATTTATAATCATGGCCCCAAATCAGGCCCTAGCTGAACACTAAACACCTCTATGTGAATGTGTGGTGTTAGAAGGAAACAAGTAGACAAAGGTGTGTAGTAGAGTTCCTTTTCTGTTCATGCCCAAAATTAGGGATCTGAACTCTTTGCATTGATGGCTCAAAATCTCTGTCAGTTCTTTGTGGTCCATACCAAAGGCAACACCAAATCATTCTGGAATGCAATCACTTATATAGCATCATTAGTACTCGTGCCTATTTTCACCCCCATCTGCTCCTCTCCCCTAGTTGTCCTCCATGGTCCTTGTGGACCCTGCCCCATAGTCGAGTACTGCTTAAACCTGCTTTTCCCCTTGTATCACAGTCTACATCAGAGTCTCATGCCCTGCTGGCTGGTAAAGCAAGGCCATTCTAACAACTTTAACGTGAAAGAGTGAAAAGTGCTTTCATAGAGGCAGGAAAATGTGTTCCAGGGGCACAGAGCCAGATTATTCAAGTTTACAAAGTATTTTTCACATATATTATCTCATTTAAGCTGACCTGTGACTGAAAGTAATAGTAGCCACCATTTATTAAGTCCCTACCATGTCTAGATACTGTGCTAAGTGCACTGTACTTTTAAAATCTTATTTGAGTCTTACAACAATTGCATCATGTACATGCCATGTTATTCTTGTTCTACAGATATGGAAACTGATGCTGAAAGAAATTAAGTAACTTTCCAAAGGTCACACAACTAGTAAGTGACAAAATTGGAATTTTAACCCAGTTATGTGTGAGTTCAAAACTTGTACTCTCAACTACTACTGTCATTAATGACCTTAGTTTCATAATGCCCTGTTCTCAAAAATAATAGGTTTTTACTTTCCTTTCTTTGTTGATCCTTAAATGCTTTAGACAACCTCAGAAAGAATTACTTAGTAGAGAACTCAGCTTAATTAAAACGATGTAGGCTCAGATTCCCCTAAAAATTCATCAATGTAAAGGTACCTTGTATTTTCAGGTAACTATCTTCATTACAATACTTGCTAAGCGGGACCCTCTCCCATCCCTCAGACAGGCCTCTTCTACTTCTATATTCCAAATATCCAGCCTTGCATTGCAGGCCATCAGCATTTTCCCTCCCTTTTGAGGATGAAGGATAATAAAGAGTTAATCAAGAACTTTTTAAAATGAGAAGTTGAACTTCCACTAGCTACTTGGTCAAGCATATTCTCCACAACCATAGTGGTACCTGGCAGCACTACAAGATCTGTGATTCATGAGAGGGACTTGTTTCCAGGTTCTATGTTCTAAGAAGACAGATCCCCAACAGCTACACTTCTAGTCCTGACTTCCACCCACTGACTTTTCGATTTGGAACTGCATCTGTGTGGTTTAGCTCTTTCTAGGATCTTCTTGGCATTTGTCTGTCTGGAAAACCATGCCTTCTGATCTGCACTCTGGGCCAGGAAGGTTTATTGGGGCGAGACCTGCCCCTATAAATTAGGCCTGTAGTTTTCCAGCTCTGTCCAGGACTGAGTAGATACGGTGACTTTTTAGGTGCAATATTAGTAAGTCCATTTTTGCCATATACATAAGCCACATCCAGGATATGTGTACCTCATGTAACTTGAAAAAGACAATTTATCCTCTATGAAGGTCAGCTACTACTTTAACTGGTAAATCTTGAAATCAAGGTGCTATGACACAAAAGCAGTTAATTTCTTACTCATGTAAATTCCAGTCTGTGCTTGAGATGGCTTTCCTTAATTCAGTAATTCAGGACTCTGGGCTAGAGGAGGCTCTACTATCTTCAGTGCTTGGCTTCCAAGATCTCCCTGATCATTAGTAGGTAATTGGTAGATGGGGGAAGGAAAAGGATAGCAGAGCACAGGGAAGGCTTTTCTGGAAGGGGTCTGAAAATTGATGTGCCTTGCTTCTTCTTATATTCCACTCGTCAGAAGTCAGTCATATAATCTCATCTAACTGCAAGGAAGGATGAAAATAATCTAGATGTGTGCCCAGAATGGAAGGGAAATAGGTTTGATCAATAATCAACAGCTAGCCTTTCTCTACCATATACCCAGAATATATAAAGAATTCCTACAAATGAATAAGAAAAATCTAAAAACAACCTAATAAAAAGTGGGCAAAAGACAAGAATAGGCCTTTCCCATGAAACACAAATAGCCAACAAATGTATCCAGAGATCTTACCTTCATCAGTAATCAGAGAAATGAAAAATAAAACCACAGTAAGATATTGTTTTACACCCAATAGACTGGCAAGACATAAAAACTCTGATAATGCCAAGTGTTGGTCCAGATGCTTGGCACAACAGACACTATCAGTGCCTGTACATCTCCTTTGGCTACCCCAGAATCTAGTTATGGTAGGATGAAAGCAGTCAGATAAGTGTTGCCGTGAGGTCAAGTATGTCAGTGGCATAATTTGGTGTTTAGGACTACAGATTCTGGGCCCGATAGATTCACGTTTGAATCCAGCTCAGCTCTTTGATACGTTTGCTCCTTGAATGAATTCTTAGCCTCTCTGAGCTTCACTTTCCTGAATCTGTAAAATACATTAACAATAGGACAAATGAGGACTAAAGTGCTCATGAGCACAAGTGCTTAGCACAGGTCTATATATTCTACACATGCAATAAATGCTGACTATTAGGAAGCAGGCTGAGACAATGACGAGGGAGCATTGTCAGAGGGATGAAAGAAAGGCCTCAACGATCTATACCCAAAGAAATAATGGCTGCTCAAGGCCATAAGTAAGTAAAACTGGGAGTGAGGCCTCAACTTCCTGATAATTGGACTTTGGAGTTAGTGAAATTATTTATTTATTTATTTATTTATTTATTTTTAATTCTTGGCTATGCGCAGGCTTTCTCTAGTTGCGGCGAACAGGGGCTGCTCTTCATTGCGGTGCCTGGGCTTCTCACTGCAGTGGCTTCTCTTGTTGCAGAGCACGGGCTCTAGGCGTGTGGGCTTCTGTAGTTGTGGCACGTGGGCTCAGTAGTTGTGGCTCACAGGCTCTAGAGCACAGGCTCAGTAGCTGTGGCGCAGGGGCTTAGTTGCTCCACGGCATGCGGGATGTTCCCAGACCAGAGCTCAAACCCGTGTCCCCTGCATTGGCAGGCGGATTCTTAACCACTGCGCCACCAGGGAAGTCCCTAGTGAAATTATTGATTTGGAGGCGGGAGGGAATAATTCTCAAGATGTGAAGGTTTAATAACTTATGGCATCTATAACATCATAAGCAACTACTGATGACCATTAAAAACATTAATTTCTAAAATATGTTGCCCTTTGGATGTTAATAATACTGCCTTCTGTGGGTTTTTTTTTAAATTTTCATTGCTTTTACCTTTCCACTGTCCAGTTATTTTTTTTTCATTTTCATTTTGAGTGATTTTTTTTTAAGTCTTTATAATCATTTAATCCATTTTACCACCTGCATCAAACATTTACCGTCTGTCCGGGTCACAGCCCAGCAGCCAATCTAAATTACGTCCTTTCCCTAACCAGCCAAGCCAACCAATCATCTCAACTGCTCCATGCAAGATCAGATTCCATATACCACGTGTTTCCTTCCTCTGCCTTCTTTGGCTTAGTCAATAATGTGTATTACAAAATAGATGTGAAAATACTTGACTTAAACCCTCTCAAGGGTGAATGTTGAGAATTGCATGTAGAGTAACATATCAAGCCTTGTATACTTCATGGATTCAAACTGCAGTCTCACAGAATAAAACTTCATGTATCTTAGAGTCATTATTGAATTACTATCCAGCCCTGTTTTCTTCATGCTAAGAAAGCCTGTTTTTCATCTCTCTCTCTCTGTCTGATATCCACCTTCCAAAACTTTTTCAAGTTCCCAGCATCCCACAGCCATGTCCCCCTATCTAAACCTGTAGCAAGTGTTCTTGGAGGCTCTTATTTGGTATGTTTAGTCACCTGGCTTCATCACTGTTAACAGTCTTGCTGGAATTGCGTCAGTTAATAACTACTCAGGGTTTTTAACTTATTCTCACCAGCCACGGTCTTCTCATTCTGTAAGATTGTATTCAATACACCAAATGCCAGAACCAAACTGGAAAAGAAAATCAATTAGATTTTGATTCCATCCCACACAGCTGCCCATAACTTTTATCCTTTGTCTTTTGAAGTCTATTTTCCAAAGTTTTGGCTATCTTTTCCTGCTCCTACCTCCTTCAGATACCCACTTCCATCCTGGTTCAGGAAGCTTCAAACTTTGCATAACCCTTCCTTTCTTTCCACAATTATATCTTGAGGGCCAACCCAAAGGTAAATATGTCACAGCTCCTGCCCTTAGAGAGTTTACCCTCCAGTAATGTAGATAAGAAAACACACAATTCTGATACCGTGCCACAGCACTGTATCAGAGTGCTGTGAAATAAAAGGGGGGTGGGGGCAGGGAGGACTTCTCAGTGGTAATGATGCCCAAAGTGCTTCTCGGAATGACAAGTGAGCCTACAAGGAGGAGGCAAGTCATTGAGAAAAGCCATGACGGCCCTTCCCTCCCCTATGAAGTATCCTGGTATCTACTCTCTGGGTGTTACCCTAGTTCAGTGCACACTCACCCTCAGAGTTTTGTCAGCTAGAACCTCAGTTTCTAGGGTGTTGACAAGCTACTAAAAACAGTGAGACACATGTTAGAGATATACTTTTAGGTTTTACAAAATATTCCAGACGAATTTCTGGTAATCCTGATAATGATTGCCAATCAGTCCACGAATCACAACTATTACTCATTTCCTTTTGCCAATGAGGATAGTTCTGGGCCAGGATTGGATCAATCTCCTCAATCCATTTTTATAAAGAAGGAGTCGAGGGACTGCTGAGGTTCATTAAATCCCAGGAGCATTACGTGAACTGTTCAGGCTCGAGAATGTCTAAGAAATAGCCCTCTCTGAGTTTGGACAGAATTGAAAGTTAGAAACAGTTCAACAGATGGTGACCAAAATATTAGCTTTGTTACTATTTAAAGTTGGTTAGGAACATGTGGCCTAGGTGTGTGGCAAAAAATGGTCTTATTAATACTGCACCCAAGAAGTCATCTCTCACAATTAGTCATGGGAAGAGCTGGGAACTACAGGCCTAGTTCACAGGGCAGGGCCTACCCCAGTAAACCTAGACATGGCCCACGGAGAAGATTGAACGCATGCTCTTTCCAGGCAGACAAATGCCAAGAAGATCCTAGAAAGGTCTAAGCCACATACATGCAATTTCAAATGAAAAAGTCACTCCTCCCAGGGAAGAGTGGTCAGTGGGTAGCGAGAAGTCAGGACTAAGAGTCTAACTCATAAAGTTTAGTTTGTTTCCACATATATATTTCCCTGTGACAAATGTAAAACTCTTAGATAAAGGGACTGTGTCTTAATCACCTTTTTTATGTCCAGGGCTCAGCTCTATTGCCTGATACACAGTAGACACAAAATACTTGACTGCTGAATTAATTAATATTATGTCCTACCTTTTCCAATTCCAGAAATGGTAATATTTTTCTCTTTCCCCGATTACTTTGCTTTGCCTCTGATATTTCATCTTACTCTTTTTTTTCTTCTCTTTCTACCCAGGATTCTGAATCCATAATTTCTAGACCATTTCCTCTTTCACTCATATAATTTATAAACATATTATTAAGTACTTTAGTATTAAAACAACATGAGCCTTAGAAAGTAGTGTTAATGGAATTCTAATAGGAAAAAATGAAATCAATTATTGAGACGATGCACTTTGTGTCTTTTTGCTTATCTCTAACAAGAAAAGGGAGGGAGGGAAGAAAAGAAAAAGAGAGACTAAGAGAGTTATCAAGGTTGGCTCTCTGAAGTTTGTGTGAGGAGATATGTCTCTTGGAGAGATCAGAATACCTACTGCCCTAATTAGAGAAGCAGTATAGCATAGCGGTTACATGCAGAACTCTAGATCCACACTACCTGGGTTTAAATTTTGAGTGTGCCAGTCACTGATTGTGATCTCAGGCAATTTTCTTAACTTTTCTGTGCCTCAGTTTCCTCACCTTCAAAATAGAGGTAATAAACAAACCTCACAGGTTGTGGTGAAGAGTTAATGTATATAAAACCTTAGATCAGTGCCTGATACATAATAAGCACTATATGGCTGGGGGGATTCCCAGTACGTTTAGTGAACAAACGAAATGAAGAATCTGGATGTGGAACTAGATGTAGCATGCACTAGAGGTCACTTCAAAGAGAGACAAGATGCTCTAAGATGGCAAAGCTATGCTTCCACTACCGCTACCTGTGCCCATGGCAGACATTTCATATCAATTATGGAATTCATTCTCTCTGAGCCTCGATGTAGCTTCAGAATTTTTCTCCCAATATCATACCAGGTAGCCACTTCCAGTCAATCAGAGTCAAAAAATAAAATGAAACCTACCTGCTACCCCAGTTGGAGCCCCAGTATAGGGTAAGTGGCCTTGATCTGACTCTGGGTTTCTTGGAGGCCAGAAGTAGACCAAATGAGCCACCTGATGGAGGGGACCTTCTAAAGTTCCTTACTGATAAGAAGTGAAATCATATTTTAAAGCAAATAACAACAGAAACTTCCATTAGGACAACATGACTGTTTTCCAAAAGCTTCTACTTAATTCCTACCCCTGGGGTAAATTTTGCATACAGAGGAGAGGAAACCTGACCCTAGAATCTGATGGGGGAATGAGTGGTATTTTTTCCTTAAGCGTTGCGATGGGCTGACTATGCATATCTGTCTTATTTTTCTTTTGGCTTTACTTCTCCTTCTCCCTGATGACTTGATTTTTGAATCCATGCCCATCAGACACCCCCATGGGATCCCCAGAGGAGTTGGGGATGAGGACTCTGCCTTCAGAGGCTCCAATTCGAGTAGTTTCCAATCTCCAGTTCACCGCGCTGCTCAACATTTGCAAGAGGCCACCTCTAGAGGGAGCTAGTTTCACTGTCTTAGTTCATAATGTAATGGGCAAGGAACTGTCAAATATGTAATTTTTTCAGTGTCTCCAGGATTTGATCAATTAGGGCATTGCCCCTTGTTCCCACACTTGCAGGGAACTCTATAATGATTCCAGAGGGAAGTCATATGGGGCGACAACCAATCCCTGAAGGTGAGGAGAAGGCTACCTGCATAAAATAGAGGCTTTTGAGTTTCCTCAGCTTCTAAATGCCTGAGTATGGGAAAAAGTAATGGCTTGATTTGCTTTTCCAAATCCATTTTAAATACTGTTTTCCTCTTCAAATTTCCCTGATCCTTACTTAGATGTATCTAATTCCACCTCAATAAAACAGTAGTTACAGGGGTAGAAAAAGAAGGCTGTAAGTGCAAAGAGGAGATGCACAATCTGACTTGACCTTCATACTTTACCGTATTTATAGGACATTTTGAACTTAATATTTAAGTTTACTCTGAGACACAGACATTTGGGTCCCTGGGTTCTAACCAACTCGAGGCTAAGAAACAGCCGTGGAGGATCTGCATCTCTTAGGTATTTTAAGACTTGGCCGATTCTCCACAACATCTCAAAGCTTCCACATAATACTCAGCTAAACAGAACAGTAAATAATGAGTACCGATTTTATCAGACAGAAGAAGTATAGCTTCAGGCTGACAGCTGACATACCACCCCCCATTCTCTACAGGTAAATGGGACTCCTGAATTATAGCCTGGGAAGGAGAGAAGAAAGGAGATGATGCTGCCAGCCTGCTGCAGACCTGAGCTCCTAGAGGCATCTGGTTGACGCTGTACAGCGATGCTGGGCAGAGTGGCTGGGAATGGCAGAGAGGCTGCCGGAGAAAAGCCTCTCAGTGAAAGAAACTGAGTTCTGTTTCACAATTTCCAAGGCAGGATAAATGCCAGGTCTCAGCCTGAACAGAAATAACCTTCTTTAGCTATCCCCAAACACCTCCAACCCCAACTGCAAGGGGCTTATCAGGCTAAGGACTGGGGGATCAGCCTACGAAAACAAGGTGTCTCCTGTGCTCTAATTAGTGAACTGAACAAGCTTAAAGGATGACTGGGATCAGGTAATAAAAAAAGGGGGCTAACGGACTGTATTTCACCTGTAGTCACCCTGAGGCCAGAGAACATATTAGGAAAAAAAGAAATTAGAACTAAAATAGATCCAAAATGGTATGTCTTAGAGCAATATTATCCTCGTGAAAATTGCAGTGACCTCTAAAGAGGAAATGAAAACTGCAGAAGGTGAGAAAATGCTTAGCTGAGACCCTTATGGAGTCACATCTGGATCACAACAATGGCCTCCCAGCCCAGGACCCTTGCCTCTAGTCACCCCTTCCCCAGTTTTTCCTGCAAAATGGTGGGACATTCATCTTCCCCAAACTTTCCTTCCATCATATTAGCATTCCCTGCTCGGGAAAGTTAAATGCATCCTTGCTGTAACTCTTAGAAACTCAGCGTCATATATCTAACTGTCCTCACTCCTTAGCACAGAACTTGGCTCAAGTTGGCATATTTACTTACTTTGGGACCACCAAGCCCTGAGGCTTAGCAAGCAGACAGGACCTGTGCTGCAGTGCCCAACAGACTTGTTTTCGATGCCAGCTCTGCACTTGGTCAGTGGCAGATCTTATTCATGTCATTTGATTTTCTCAGTCCCAACAATGAAACAAGGAAAATACCAAACCTCACAGTAGTTGTCATGACAAAATGGCAAAATGTGTCTAAAGTGCCCAGTATTACAGAGCCTGTAACATGATGAAAATTCATTGATAATATTTTTTGCTTATTAATCATTTTGTTTTCCAAATTGTCTACGACATGCTATTTGTGCTTTAATATTTATAAATGTAAAATAGAAAGGAAGCCTAGACTATCATCTTATCAAGATGAGGGAACAACAAAATGTGTCTCAGGAAAACCAGTCCAATTCTGATGAGGGAGGACAGGGCCTGGAGAAGTTCTGAGAGTAGGTAGCAGCTACATGTGCTGGTTGGTCTCCTTTTGTTTGCAAAGCATTACAATTTGTCCTAACTGCCATCTGCATTTTCTGTGACATCTAAGCTGTTCTGTGACTTCAAATGACAACAGTAATGGCAGCTCTGTAGAAGGGCTCAAATAGAAGACACAAGCCTCAACAGACAGAAAAGCCCATCCCATAGAAAGTTCTGGCATTTAAATATCACTATGTTGGATCCATAATCGTTGCCTATACAGTGCATGTTTTCTCCAATCTGTCCTGTACTGTGACAAGGCTAACAGCATACAGCTGGTTTTATACCTTCTAAGTTCTTCATCAGAAGACATATTTTGCATGACTATGACTTTGATCCATTTTGTGAAGACACCAGGTGAGTTGTGCACGAGGCTGTGTGGGAGCATCTCCCAAGGCCGCTGTTCTGTGTGTCTGTGTTCTTTTCCCCAAGGAGCTGAACTCCCATTTGTCTGTTCCAGTTTATTCAAGGAACTAAGGTAAGTTTCATCCTCAGAGAAGTAATTTAAAAAGGAAATGAAGTTGAAAAGGAGATTAGATGGTGATCGTCATCTTGCTGTCCAAATTCAAATATCCATTAATCTTCAGGGCATAAAAGGCATGGAAAAGCTCTTCAGGGCATTATAAACACAGAAATGATAACATATAAAAAGTAGAGGAGAGCGAGACCAAATTTAGGATCAGAACAAGAGACTATATTAAGAAAACAGAAGATAACTGATAAGTAGAAATGATAGCTTTGTTCCATTGAAAAATACCAGTATATTCTAGAAGCAACAGGAGAACAAAAAATAAAGAAGTTTTCATTAATCCACTTTTTCAGAAGCCAAGCACCATACTCCAAAAAGAAGAGCTATACTCTTAGCTTCGTATATGACACAGAAAAATGAATGCCTGCCCGAAAGGAATCAAGGATACAATAATTCACTAAAATCAAGAATACAATATTTTAGGAGGGCAGAGAGGGAACTTTCACCATAAGGAAACCAAACGTCTGCTTCACCCAGATGAAGAGACCTGGTGTCCAACAGGCGAGGGGAAATGAAAAACAACCTTATTCAACGTCATATTCACCTTTTTTGCACCCTACAAATTGACTCAATCAGGAGAAAGGACTACATGTATTTTTGAGTCCAGGTCTCACTGCATCATAAACATAGGGTTGTTTCAAACCAACGCTGTGTGGAGCTATTGCCTTAACAGAGTCTGACGGCCAAGGCTAGAAACCCTGGTATGACTCTGACTAGGGATAAAAATATTAAATTTCAGAGCATGTCATCAACAGAGGACTAAACGAAGCTTTGGAGACGGCTTAAAATTTCAAAAAGAAAGAGCTTCAGCAATTTGAATTATTAGTTTATTGGTGCCTACTAAGAGAAGAGGCATTTAGTAAGTTCCCAAATAAACTCTATAGACCCAAATTAAATAGGCTGTTAGAACCCTGGCAAAGATTCATAATATTCCACCCTCTTACCGTATTTCTGCCAACACCTCTTATTTATCTCTTGCAGCTGCTTCTTCAAGGTCTCTACTCTTATTCTCCCATACTAAGCACTCCTGACCCTCTCCACATTATCTCATATAAAACATGCATCCACTCCTTTAAATACTTGTTTTATTTTAAGGCTAGCGCATTTTGTGTCCTCTCCAAGAAATATTTGCTTTTTTCAAGTCACAAAGACATGCTCCAATGTTTTCTTCTAGAAGCTTTATAATTTTAGCTTTTATAACTCATGATCCATTGAATTAATTTGTATGTATAACGAGAGGAGGTAGTAGACGTTACTTTTTTCCATGTGTTTAGCCCAGTTGTTCAAGTACCATTTGTTGAAAAGATTTTCCTCTCCCCATTGAACTGCCTTGGTACCTTTCTTGAAAATCAGTTGACCTTATATGTGTGTGGGTTTATTTCTGGATTGTACTTTGTTCTGATGATGTATTTGTCTAATTTTAAGTCAGCACCACACTGCCTTGATTACTGTAAAATGTATAGTAATCCACTTCTAGATTTCACAGATAGCCTGATGCAGAAGCCTAAGACCTAAGTTCTAGGGCTGACTTTGGCACTAACTAGCTGTGCAATTTTGAACAAGTCATCCAATTTCTCCATGCCTTAATTTATTCATCTGCATAGTAGGAGGGAGTAGATAAGTGTTGCAAATTAAAATAACTTGGCAAATAATTTCGATCAATTAATCTGGAAGTTACAACACAATAGAGAGTGGTGGTGAGTGTGTCAAAGTTCATGTCCAGTCTAAAGATGAAAGTTACCACTCAATTCTAGCTTGCAGGAATGTAAGCTTGCTGCTGCCAGAGCTTCTGATTTTTCCAGAGAAAACAGAAACCTGAATTCTTATGTGAAATCTTCTGACTTCTACAGCATTAAGCAGGCCAAAGAAAATACAGATGCTCAGCTCGAACTCGAGCTGCCAGTTCGAGACCCATGAACTAGCAAACCTCTCAGAATGCTTATACTTCTTTTACAGAGTTACTTGTAAAGAATAAACACAGTAACATACAAAAATGCCTAGCACTGTGCCTGGTACATAATAAATATTAAGTAAAAATTCTGTCTTTTCTTCCAGATTAAACATTCCATAACTTGCATCCCAAATCTCTACCACAAGGCCCACTCTTTTTATAAGCTAAGAACCATCTCCTCCCTCAAGCCCAACTATTAGCTCACTCACCACTGAATTCACAATCTATCCTGTGTTGGAAACTTCTGGTTGTCCCTCCAGAACCTTCCTCTATCTTTCTCCAGTTCAGTTTGTGCCCAGGAAGGTTTACTTATGTGAACTTCATGAACAGGGATTTTTGTTCTTGGCCAATAGAAACATCAACAAAAGATTCAAGGGTGGGAGAAGAGTGAAGTTGCAGTATGTATTCCCCCAGTGCCCTACCTGCTGAGTTACCAGGGTTGACTGTGGCCTAAAGCCATAGCTTTCTTCAGGCTGCTTTCTCCATAGAGACAACCACCCTCTTTGGGTTCCATTAACTATTTTCTCCTGTTGACTCTTCAGGACAAGAAGTGGTAATAGCTCTTATGTTCTTTTAAAACCTGTCCACTCACTTGAAAAACTCATTCAATTTGAGTGTGCAACGTCATCTTGTGTATAGACATTGTCTAATATGCCAACCCCTCACTCCAAATAGAATTCCTTCCCCGTTCCCTTTATCAATCAACAGTGCCAATTAACCGCCTTAAAATGACGATCCTCTAGTAGAAAAGAAGGTTCTCATGCCACCCTTAGGCCTTACTCTTCCCTAAGGATGAGCCAGGAAGAAAGGCAAGAAACCCCATTCACCAAAGAGTAGGGGGAGTTCAAGAGGTAGTTAATTTCAAGGAAAATGAGTTAGTCACATTTTCTAGGAGTAGAGTATCAGATGGAATAACGTTTACTGCTTTTGTGACTGCAATTTTTCCCCCTTTGTTTAACCAGGCCAGAAGGGTAAAGGCTCAGGGCTCCTTTGTGAATATTCTCTCCTCATTCATGCCTGGACCCACCAGCACTTTCTCCCTGGCACTGGGTAAAATCTGAATTGGTCTTTCCACACCATCAGGGGAAGATCTCCTATCCAGGCTGACCTTACTAAACATATAAAGCTGTTTGGCCTGCTTTGGATCTAAGCTACTGATATATATATAGGCTGCTTCTGGTGTCTTACAAAGTTTTCCATGTGGTTCATCCCAGTGTACTGTTATTTTGCACTGGAATTTCAAGCAGAAGTCTCTGCTAATAGTAGTATTACTCTGCTTCCTCTTGCATTTTCTTTCAAGTATCTAGTGGCCTCAGAAGCAGGAGGTTTGGATGCACTAAGGCAGAATTTGTGGACTCTGATTATACTAGCATAAAATAATCTCCTTGCCTCTTAAATTAATATCAGGAAGGCAGCACCAAATTTGCTTATCTATGAGGCTGGACTTGATCTCAGTCTCTTGGTTCCTATTGACTTCGATTTGCAGACTTCAACTATGGAAGAATCTAATATGACATTTATTCATTTTCTCTGGAGAGTGGCCCTGGGAGAGAAATTATTTTACAGAAATAAATTCATATCTCAAGGGTATAAGCAAAGATTTGAATTATTTTTTTATTTTTATTTTTTGGTACGCGGGTCTCTCACTGCTGTGGGCTCTCCCGTCACGGAACACAGGCTCCGGACATGCAGGCTCAGCGGCCATGGCTCACGGGCCCAGCCGCTCCGCGGCATGTGGGATCTTCCTGGACCGGGGCACGAACCCGCGTCCCCTGCATCGTAAGGCGGACTCTCAACCACTGCGCCACCAGGGAAGCCCCCTTGGATCTTTTGAGTTAGCTGGGTTATTTGGGTTTGCCTCCACATCCTTTCCAGGTCTGGTCTCTTTGTCAACTAAAGGTAAACACAGGATACTTGGTGCTCTCAAACGTCTCAGTAAATAAGTATACAGTTAGAACTTACTCTGAGCTCAGCAACACATTGCACATTATCAGAACTATTGTAAAGTGTGTGTGTGTGTATATGTGTGTATGTGTGTGTACACTCCTTTCTGTCCTCTGCGCTCCTCCATAACAGTGCTAGATACTGTTCCAATCTCATTGTACATCTTTTCTCACAATTATCTTGTGAGGAGGGTACACTTACTATTGTGATTTTGCAAATGAGGAAAATGGGGCACAATGAAGTTAAAAGCATCTTGCTCTAGGTCACAGTGGTGAGTTGGGGTCCAAACCTAGGTAGCCTAACTCCAAATCCAAGACGTTTAACTATTATTTTAAGTACTAATCTGACTAGATCAGAATTTAGAACTCTGATTGGGCTCTATTATTGCAGTCATTGTCTCAGTATAGGTTAGAAATTCATGAACGTGCAAGTGTGACTCCCTCATTCTCTTTGTTTCCATGTAGCAGAAGTTAAAGATAAGCCTATATGGCAGAATGCTTCTCTCTCTCTCCCTCTCTGCCTCTCTGCCTCTCTGTCTCTCTCTCCCCTCTCTTATCTCATATACACATGGAACTCTCATTGACCCAGTCTTGTGCAGCTAATAGGAAATTTGCCTTGAAAAGAGGCTTCCTCTTAGGCCCAAGTTTCAAGCCAAGACCCAGATTACCAGATAGGTTTACATTTGGGACTAGGAACCACACCCTGCTATAAATAAGACATGTATTTGTTTCCTATGCTGCTATAACAAATTACAACAAACTTGGTAGCTTAAAACAGTACAAATTTATTATCTTACAGTTGTGCAGGTTAGAAGTACAAAGTAAGTTTCACTGGGATGAAATCAAAATGTCAGCAGGGCAGTATTCACTCAAAAGGCGCTGTTCTCTTGTCTTTACCAGCTGCTACCGGCCACCTGCATTCTTTTGGCACACGGCCCCTTCCTCCATCTTCAAAGCCAGCCCTGTACTATCTTTAAATCTCTGATTCTGGCCCCTTGCATCTATAATCACATCTCCTTCCTCTGTCTCTGACTTTCCTGCCTTCCTCTTATAAGAACATTTGTGATTACACTGGATCTACCCAGATGATACAGGATAATTTCTCCATCACAAGATCCTTAGATGAATCACATTTGTATAGTCTCTTTTGCCATATAAGATAACACATTCACAGGCTCGGGAGATTAGGGCATGGACTAATTCTTTCTAGTACAATTTGCCCTCTGGTCCCCAAAGATTCATATTCATCCCACATACAAAATACACTCACCATAGCCCAACATCCCCCAAAGTCTCACCCATTACATCAACTCAAAGTAAAAAAAAAAAATCTCAACCTAACTTGATCAGTTCCAAAGTCCCAAATTTCAGCAGCAAAATGATCTGAATCAGGTATGGGTAAGATTCATGTAATCTATTCTGGGGCAATATTTCTCATCATCTGTGGACCTGTGAAACTAGAAAACAAGATATTTGCTCCCCATATGTAATGGTAGTACAGGCATAGGCTATCCATCATAAAATCACATTCAAAAAGGGATCAGATGGAAGGGGAAAGGAGTCACTGGTCCCAAGCAAACTAGAAAACCAGCAGGACACACTCTAGTAGGTTTCAAGGCCTGGGAATGATCTTCTGTGACTTGAGGCTTTATTTTCTGGGCCCAGGACTCCCCTCTCTGAGTCATCTTTCCATTTTCATGAAGGATAGCATATGTTTGCAGCTGAGTGGTTTTATCAGCCTGTTTCTTTCCTGTAGAATTTTGGTAGTCCAACAGCTTTCTTTCATTGCCTTCTCTGTCCCTTTCAGTCTAAGCTGGAAGTGTTCCTGTTGGTATAAAATTCTCTAGATCTTTGTGGATCTCCTGTGTGTCCTGTGGATTCACTCCATTAGATAAGAGGCTCCTTCACAGATCTTTCCTGGATAATCCCATCTCTATTCCTGGCTTCTGCTCAGATAGCTAAGGAGATCCATGAGTCATATGCCTGATCTCTTCCAAGATACCTCTGTGTGACAGGATATTCTGACTGCTTCTTCTAAAGCTCTAGCAAAAAGTTGTCCAATCACATCATTGGCTTTTTCTCCAGGGCAAACTTTCCTCACAGTGAATCTCCTCATTTTAGCATCTCTTGCAATCTGGATACACAGAACTTCCCAAATTCCCAGTTCCTTTTTGTTTAACAATTCTTCCATCAACCTATCTCTTTCCTCTCACATTTTATTATAAGCATCAAGAAAAAACCACTCTGAACCTTCAACAGTTTGCTTGGAAATCCCCTCAGCGAAATATCCAAATTCACTTATAAGTTCTACTTCCCACATGATTATAGGAAACAAATCGAATAAGTTTTCTGTAATTATATAACAAGGGTACATTTTCATAGTTCTTACATGTCCCTCATTAACTCTTGAGCCCTCCCCGTGAGTGCCTTTAATGCCCATATTTCTACCAACAGTTTTTATGAAGATTTAGGTACTCTCTAAGATGATATAAGTTTTCTCTATGAATCCTCACTTCCTTCTGAATCCTCACTAGTAGTCATTAACATCCATATCTCTACTAACAGTCTCTTCAAGGCAATATATATGTTTTCTATTATTCTGCTCAAAATTTTTCCAGCCTCTGCCTGTTTCCCAATTCCAAAGCCACTTCCATTTTTTTTTTTTTGGAAAAAAATCATTCATTTATTCATTGTTTAAACGCTAACCAAGTACTGCATACACACACACACACACACACACACACACACACACACAGAGAGAGAGAGAGAGATAGAAATGACGCATCCTATGCAAGGTTTATACGAGTTTAGAGATGAAAAAAAATTGCTCTGTCCTTAAGAAGCAAAGATATTTGGACATCTTACTGGAAATGAGAATAAGTATTTGCTTCACAGGGCAAATGAGGATTAAATGAGTTAATGAATACAAACTCCCTCTACAATTCCTGGCACATGATCAATAACCATTTCTTGTTATTACTAACATCAGTTGTTGGTGGAACTGTAAGAGATGACAGCCCAGTGGTTCTCAAACTTTCACATGCATCAGAATCACCTGGAGGACTCATCTCTAACCAGCTCTTCTAAGCCCCACCTATCATTATTACTCTGATGCCTCTCTCTGATAACTGCATATCATATCAGAAATTTTTATTTTATTAACCTTAAAGAAAGCAGTTTTATAAATACTATGTTTATACACATTTGTGCGTGGATAGGTGAGAGGAGGGGAGAGATCTCTGGACAGGGAGGCTATACAGGTGGTCACCCGTACAACCCGTATAACTCATCAATCAGTTTGAAAACCACTAGTATTCGTTACCTATTGTAGGGTAAAACATTCCCTCCCCAATGTTTTTTATTTTAAGTCATACTCCCCCAAAAGGGGAAGGCCCTGGGCTGTGGAATGTAGAAGTCTTAAACATAGAAGCTCCAACAGTGAATATTTAACTCAGTTTCTGAGCATCAGGAATTCGGGCATGACTTAATTGGACGCTCTGCTTCAGAGTCTCTCACAATACTGCAATCAAGATGTTCATGGGGCTGAGGTCTCATCTGCAGACTTGACTGGACAAGGATCTGCTTCCAAGTTTACTTACATGGTTTTTGGTAGGATTTAGACTGAACCCCTCAGGTCCTCACTAATTATACTGGCCAGAAGCCTCTCTCATTTTCCTTGCCCTGTGGGCCTCTCCGGTATATTAGCTTGCTTCATCAAAGCCAGGGAGACAGAGGTAGAGAGAGTGTGCTGGCAAGATGAAAGTCACAGTCTTTTGATACCTGATCATAAAGGTGACATCCCATCACCTTTGCCACAGTCCATTGGTTATAAGCAAGACACTAGATTCAGCCCACTTTCAAGGCAAGAGGATGCCACAAAGGTGCAAATACCAGCAGTGGAGATGACTGTGAGCCATATCCAAAGCTACCTGCCACACCACTCATATAAACAAAACTCTTCATTTTACAGATGAGGAAATTGAGGCTCAGAAACAGCAGATGGCTTCAATACGATCACATAGCCAGTCTACATCCCTGACTAGAACCCTAGTGCTTGTTCTGTTATATATCAGTACAAAATTCTCTCCATTTCATCTCTATTGCAGACATCACAAACAATACATCGATTAAAAACAAAAGAACAAGAAAAAAATGTTCTGATGGAATAAGAGCTTATAAGTTTATCATTCCAAAACTGTAATTCTAATAGAATTTGGAAGGCATTTGCCTGATCATCACCGTAATCAAGAACTCAAGAAATAAAAATGTAATAATAAAAATAGTGCTAACGAATAATCACTTATTGGGTGCTTTGTTCAAATAACACAAAGATAAGCATTTTCTTTTGGATCTTATCTATACAGTCTAGAAGGCAATTTCCTTATCTCTTTACCAAGAGAATGTATATCTCTCTAGACCCTATGAGGTTCTCCTATATCTTTCAAAACTAAATGTACCTTGTAAATATATATATCATAGACCTCCTCAAGTGATACTTATTCCCCAGACAGCTGACTAGAAAAGGCTCATTTCAGTTTCAGTAAACATTTATTAACCACTAATTGTAAGTAAGGTATATGCCAGGCTCTAAGGGATCAGCAATGAATAGGACAAGAGGGGTTAATGCTCTAATGGTTCTTCAGATCTACTGGAGAAAACAGACATTTTTAAACTTTATAGATAATTAATTCATGTGCAAAATGCTTGGAAGGTAGAATACAGATTGTTATGGGAGAATATAATAGTGAGTTCCTACCTAACACAAGGGTGTAGGAAGAAGTGATACTTAAGCTAAGATCTGAACTGGACTTAGAAATTTACATATTCTGTTCCCTGATCTAGGCAAACGGGTAAAGCAAGAACACCCAAGGCAGTCTCCAAGGTGAGAAAGCTGACTTTATTGGTAAGATGAAATCACAGAAAATATCACGAGTTCTCTTTACTCATGATTGGGAACTAACAAAATAGTCATCATTACTACATTCGGTTGTTGGCAACAGTTTTAACTGAGCCCTGGGTCTGTCACACTTGGCAATTTGGTTCTAGAGTTAACCTGACTTCTTGACAGAGGGCATATGTCTGGAGACTAAAGCTCATGGAAGTAAATCTTCCTTTACTTAAAGCAGGGTAGATATCCAATTATTGACTTTGGGACAATTTCCCAAATTTCCAAAATGAATACAGGTCAGGCGCATGCCCCACGGGTTGAGAAGGTTTATGCAGGACAGATGGGTACTTTTCATGGGGAACCGACTCCATAGGAGAAGTAAACTTCCCAAGGAGAGGTTTTAAAAATTAATCATTGGTAATTTTCATTAATGACGAGTCATTAGTGCTAAATCATTCGCAATCCGCTTCCCAACAACAATGGGTAAAGGGATGCATCAGAACAGAGAGCTCTGGGTAAAAGCTGGGATGCCAGCCACTCAGGAGAACTGTGCCCCAGGCCTCCCTGGAGGGGACGCATTTGCTAAGTAGGAAATGCAGCTCTCCCAGAGGAAGCCACAGCACAGTATTTTTTACAATGCCATCTAGTGGACATTAAAATCATTGCACAAGACTCCAAACACCTATGTTCTAGTCCTTGCTCTGACACTTAGCTCAAGCCAAAAAGCTGATACCAGTCCCTGAACACTTTTGTTTAGTGAGTAATACCAAACATCATTTTTGCCATTACAATAACCTGTAAGTCTCCTTTATCTATAATATGGAGGGAAACAACAGCAACCTCTCAGAGTTGTTATGTCGATAAAGTTATTTTCAAAGGCTGGAGTTGTAGTACCTGGTTAATGGAGAATAAAGGCAGGAAAGGAGGAGAGAAATTCTTGAAATAGTCAAGAGTAAAGATGGTAAATGGTAAAGATGAGCTGTTCAGGAGATTCCTATGGGTGTCCCAATGTAACCAAGAGATGGCCGGTGTAGAAGAGAAAACACAGACTGAGGAATAGATAAAGGTGGATCAAAAGCTGATTCCATAACTTAATAGTGGTGTGACAACAGGGAAGAGGCTACCCTTTCTGAATCTGTTCCTTCATCTATAAAAAGTGGTAGCTATACCTACCTCACATTGATAGTCCTGAGATTAAGAGAAAACGCTTCCAAATAGAAGATGCTTATGGATGTCAATTCCCTTCCCACTTTCTGCATCAAACCCTCAGCTGGTTTTAGGGCTCAAATAATTCATTCTTTTCTATTAGATCACTTGAAGTTAGGGTTTTGGCTCTTCCAAATCCTCTTAATCCCTTCCCACCAAGTTCCTACTCTGACACTCTTCACTCCAAGGAAGCAACTGGTTCCAATCAGGCTGTCCATCACAAGTCAGACATTTCTAACTAGCTTTTTCCCAGAAGTTGCTAGAAGGCTATTCATACTTCTGTCCGCTCCTCGCAGAAAATCTATAGTAATTGTTCTTCCCATGGGTCACCCAACACAGAGAAGACAGCTGCAGCAGCCTGCTGACTCTTGACCCAGAAGATAAGTTGCTCAGCTGATACTTTTTTCTGCCCATTTCCCCCCAGTCTTCTCTCACCTTCAAAGTTTTTTGTTTTTAATTCATCGGAACATCAGTCTGTTGCCCTCACAGTATGAGACAGCTTTTTGCCTCTCTATCCTGTATGCCTAAGTGAGTAATGCCCCGGAGCTGGGAGAGTAATAAAGGATGACAAGGTTTTTAATTCAATGCTGAGAAAAATAAGTATATGTCCCCTATTTCTATGTAAAGGTTCATTCTTAGTCGGAGGGACGTGCCATCACTTCAAAAAGGCTCCCTTCCTTCCTGATGTTGGTTTGTTCCTCTTGGAGACAAAAATAATATTTTCCTCAGCAAAGGTGATTTTCCTCCTGTGAAGCCTGTGGACAACTGAATTGATTTTGCAAGCAAAACAATTTTAGTCTATTTATCTTCTCAGGATGATCACCTTCACTGAATCATTTTGTCATCTCTTTGCTGTCGGTTTCTGTAACAGAGAAGATTGTAGGCCTTCATACTTTATGTTTTTTAACATCTTTACTGGAGTATAATTGCTTCACAATGGTGTGTTAGTTTCTGCTTTATAACAAAGTGAATCAGCTATACATATACATATATCCCCAGATCTCCTCCCTCTTGCGTCTCCCTCCCACCCTCCCTATCCCACACCTCTAGGTGGTCACAAAGCACCGAGCTGATCTCCCTGTGCTATGCGGCTGCTTCCCATTAGCTATCTATTTTACATTTGGTAGTATATATAAGTCCAAGGCCTTTGAAACAGAAAACTAGATACGGAATAACACAATGGCATCCATGTAACTGGTAGGAGTTAAATGTTTTATTATTTTAACACTCTAGATTGGTTTTCTCCAATAGCTCTCCAAAAATGATTTTATAGATAAAATTTAGTAAAAGTGAGAGTTACTATAAAATAGCTATATTGAAGACTCAGTTTTTTCACATTTCTTTTTCTTCCATTTGGAAAGTTGAAAAAGAGCCTTAAGACATGAATTTCACTTTTTCATTATAAAATCAATGCATATATTGGTTAAAAAAGAAACAACATAAAAATGTCTAGAAGAATTTAAGATGAAAAGTAAGTCTTCCCCTACCTTTATCCCCAGATATAATCTGTATATAGAGTTTTATGTGTGTAAGTATATAGGCATATACATAAATAAAATCCTATTACCCAGCTTCTTCCATATAGTATATTTTGGAGATCTTTTTATACCAACACTTATAAATCTACCTCGTGTTTAAGTGGCCACACATCACAAATATTTCTGCATCTATCATAATTTATTTACCCAGTCCTGACTGATTTTTTTCAGAAATTTTAGCAAATAACAATTACAAACTATGCTTCATAGAACAGCCTTTAAAATCTATCTTTATATTTTTGGATGGGTAAAACTGCATGATATAGATGAGCAGTGGAATTGCTGGGCCAAATGGTAAGAGGGGCAAGAGCGAGGATGCAAAGCTTTCCAGTTGACATGTTTGCAAGTCCAGTTGACAAGCAGACGCTGAGTCCTTGGTACATCTACCCCAATCTTTCTGGGAGACTGACGGAACTAAAAATCAGTACAAGGTAGATTATAATCACATGAATCTTGCCACTTTAAATTCTCTACCATTTCTTTGGGTTTTTTGTTAGTTTGCTTGTTTTAGCTTTTCCCCATTTCCCCTCTTCTTACCTTCTCCCTATTGAAGTAGAGGGGAATAGCTTGGATAATATAATGATGGGAGAGGCCTCTAATCCAAGTTTTGACCTCCTGAGCCTCTCTGACGCCACTGAGATGTGGCTGGTCTGGTTTTGTCTCTGGACTTTCTTCCCTGATACCTGATAAGGTTGGCTGATCTGTTCCAGGTTTTGAGCGTTTGCAGATCCACTGCTGACAACCACCACGGACTTTACCATTGCCTCTGGTCATGAATTCCCTATACTTTACAGCCTTCCTGTACTAACCCCAGATTTCTTCAGTCCACTTGTCCTCTAAAGCAATTCCATGCTTCTTGATTAAGGCACAAAGTACTTACTGAATTTCCTACGTGCTATGTCCAGGCCGGGGACAGCTGAGAGCACCATCTCAGGCTCATGCACATCAACACCAACCTCCCCCAAGGCTGCTCTACAGCTCCTGGGCTTTGCTGCACGTGGCAGGAGGTAAAGCCCCAACCTGCATAAACTCCGGTCCTCCCTCCACCTAGTATCTTTGGTTCTTTGGGGCAAGTAAGTGGCCATAGGAATTCTATTGCCATTCTCAGGGTCCCAGGTTGTATCAGAACCTAATCTAATCCCCTTCTGATTTTCTCTATTTTCATCCACTTCTCTTACTTTATTTCCTCTCACAGTTTGGGAGAGCTTTTGCCATCATATACCACCTCTCCCTACATTATGGCTTTTTGAAAAACTCTCTGCTCAGATCTCCAGCTTAATTCTTGATACGTAAAGGGAAGTTTTCGGAACCTTGTAAATTCTTTATTCTCTTAGTAACACCAGTCTTTCAAGATTATTGACTTGCTATGGACTAAACAAAAGCCTAGTTTGTAGCTCAGTGGTTCTTATAGTTTAGGGCCTCTCTGCCCTAACCTGGAAGCAAGGCTTATTACTGATCAACAGGTAGAGAGCCTCAGAATGTCATGATTGACTGGAAACCAAAATATACAGGGAAAACTTCCTGGAATCTACAATATTCCTTTCCAAAAGGTCCAGTACCAACACCTTTGGCATCAAGTGTCAGGAAACACATACTCCAGAATGTGAAGCAAGGGGCTGGAAGACAGTTAGCTAAGCAGGCTGCCTGAAGGATCATCGAAGTCTGCAATAATGGGAGACAATCCTCTGCTGGTCTTCTTGGCTTGCCCACCAGGGTGTTCTTTCTTAGTCAAGCAACACTCACGGAACACCCTTCAAGTGTTTTATGTTGATGCTTCTTTAATTTTATGGGCTCCATAAAGTTCAAGTTGGTTTACAGAGTGGCTGTCCATGATTATATTCTTTACCCACAGCCAGGCCCCTGGGCACTGGGAATTTATTTTCTCCCCCCTGCCCTAGAGAAATGGTATGAGCAGGTATAGCCCAGGGGCCTATCTAGGTCCCTGGATACACATTTCAGTAAGTTTGAGTTTAAACATTTTTGTATGATAATTTATGATAATTGCCCAGAAGTGGCAATTATATGGATGGAGGTTCTATAGGGGACCAGGAAGAGTCTTCGACAGTATCTTTTATTATTTTCACATTTTATTTGTTATTAATAAAGGGCACTAAGCCTCATGCAAATACAGAAGTTCAGAAAGAGTCACAAACGCTATCAAGAATGCAGAAGACACAAAGACCCCAGAAATGAACCAAAACTGTACCTGACTCTCAGAGTACCCCTCCTCCTTTCTACCTACCCTGACGCTATTCCCATATCAGTTAACAATATTTTCTTAACATCAAAAAGAGTTCTTTTGTCAGACTATCTCCATCTTATCTTAGCAGGTGAATAAATCATCAGGAAATCTCCACCTCGGTAGCCATGTGAGAGAGAAGAAAATCACATGAACTCAAGAGTAGGGAACAAAAATATATGTAAATCTTTCAATCTGTAACACCAACATTAGACCCTAACACACAGTTTCTTTTTTTTTCCTTCCTCTCTTCCTCCCTCCCTCACTGACCTTCCCTTTCTTCTCTCCCTTCCTCCTTCCCTTCCTTCAGTTCTTTTTCTTTTTTTTTCCTTTCCTTGGTCTATCTTTTTTTTTTTGCTCTTCCCTTCTTTGTGTCTTTCCTTCATTCTTTCTATTTATCTTACTTTCCCTCCTTCTTTTGTCATTCAATAAACATTTGAGTGCCTACTATGTAACAGGCACTATGCTTAACACTAGCTATAAGAGAAAATAAGAGAGAAAGGGCCCTTGCCTTTTCAAGTTTACAATCTAGTAAGTGGGGCTCACTGCATGCTGATAAAGTCAATAAACACTTCCTTCACCTTACGGCTCTTCGTATTCCTAAATAGAATGGTTAGGAAAATCATCAGCGCTAAACAGCTCTAAAGAAGACTACTTCCAGTGCAGGGGCCACTAACTATAAAGTCCTATAGGGCCACAGCAAGATCCTTTCTGACCCACCTCCTAGAGAAATGGAAATAAAAACAAAAATAAACAAATGGGACCTAATGAAACTTCAAACCTTTTGCACAGCAAAGGAAACCATAAACAAGACCAAAAGACAACCCTCAGAATGCGAGAAAATATTTGCAAATGAAGCAACTGACAAAAGATTAATCTCCAAAATTTATAAGCAGCTCATGCATCTCAATAACAAAAAAACAAACAACCCAATCCAAAAATGGGCAGAAGACCTAAATAGACATTTCTCCAAAGAAGATATACAGATTGCCAACAAACACATGAAAGAATGCTCAACATCACTAATCATTAGAGAGATGCAAATCAAAACTACAATGAGATATCATCTCACACCAGTCAGAATGGCCATCATCAAAAAATCTAGAAACATAAATGCCTGGAGAGGGTGTGGAGAAAAGGGAACCCTCTTGCACTGCTGGTGGGAATGTGAATTGGTACAGCCACTATGGAGAACAGTATGGAGGTTCCTTAAAAAACTACAAATAGAACTACCATATGACCCAGCAATCCCACTACTGGGCATATACCCTGAGAAAACCATAATTCAAAAAGAGTCATGTACCAAAATGTTCATTGCAGCTCTATTTACAATAGCCCGGAGATGGAAACAACCTAAGTGCCCATCATCGGATGAATGGATAAAGAAGATGTGGCACATATATACAATAGAATATTACTCAGCCATAAAAAGAAACGAAATTGAGTTATTTGTAATGAGGTGGATAGACCTAGAGTCTGTCATACAGAGTGAAGTAAGTCAGAAAGACAAATACCGTATGCTAACACATATATATGGAATTTAAGGAAAAAAATGTCATGAAGAACCTAGGGGTAAGACAGGAATAAAGACACAGACCTACTAGAGAATGGACTTGAGGATATGGGGAGGGGGAAGGGTAAGCTGTGACAAAGCGAGAGAGAGGCATGGACATATATACACTACCAAATGTAAGGTAGATAGCTAGTGGGAAGCAGCCGCATAGCACAGGGAGATCAGCTCGGTGCTTTGTGACCATCTGGAGGGGTGGGACATGGAGGGTGGGAGGGAGGGAGACGCAAGAGGGAAGAGATATGGGAACATATGTATATGTATAACTGATTCACTTTGTTATAAAGCAGAAACTAACACACCATTGTAAAGCAATTATACTCCAATAAAGATGTAAAAATAAAAAAATAAAAATAATTGAGTGAAGCAGCTCATGTCCAAAAACAGAAAGATGTAGGGTCTGTGGCAAACTGGAAGCACATGGCCCATCTGAATCGGGCAAGTGCTACTCAGCTTTCACTGATGGTTTTCATGCAGCAGTGCAGCCCTGTACTGCTACATCTCTGACTTTTACAAGAGAAAGTACAAATATCCATTGTAGCATAATTACCTCATTTTTAAAACACCATGTCGCCCAAGCAGGAAATATCTGAAAGCAAGATGCAACCAAGAAATTAACAGCTTATGGACCCGTCTTCTAATTATTCATTACCCTCAGCTTGTCTTAATAGGGAAGCCATCCTATCAGATGTAGGGCAAAAGCCAGCCCAACCCAAGTTTCAGTCTTGGCCTTTTAGAACCCAACACTTGTGACTTCCATTAGTCCATATATCTTGCAGATTCTTACAGTAAAAATGAATGACAAGGAAATATTGCCCGAACAGAATTCTATAAAAGTATGTTCTTCTTTTAAGTCATCTTTAGGTCTAGTAGAGAAGGACAAGTATTGAGAAGTAAGGCCCTGGGTAGTTAGCAGGGTTGATTTCTATGTTTGCATTGGAGTTACTGAAAAGTCTAGAAATTCTTTCTAGCCAGTCTAATGCACACCCTAGCGTGACCATCTGGCCCTCCCTTTCAGCTTGCGTATTCGTTTGAGGGTAATGAACACCGAGCTGATGACTTCCTCTGCCAAACTAAATGGAGGCTTGTGACCAAGCCTCTTGGTCACATCACAAGAATATATATATAGTATCTTTGACAGGTTATACCTGTGATTATCAAACTGTTCTTCTAGTTCTGTCTTCCAGCTAAATATGCGGGTCACAAAAAAGTTCTGGCTACCCTCTGGAGCAGCATTTCCTAAAATGTGTTCTATGGAATCCTAGATCCAAGATACTCTATAGAAAAAAAGAGAGGGAGGGAACTCCATATTCATATATATTTAGGAAATACAGTAAGATATACTATACACACAGTACACCATAAATATATACACACAAACACATATATGCAAATTTTTTGGAAACTCCTCAAAAAAATTGGCACATCAAAAGGTCTAAGGAGTTATAAATATAAGATCTTGATGAACTTTTGAACTTTAACTCAGTGTTTTTCAAATCGATACAACAAGGAATGCTTTCTTGTGTAATACCCATTCACATACCATCAGAACACACTTTAGACATTGTTGATTGGAAATAATAATATGATTTCCCACAAAGGTGAAGTCATATTTAACAAAAAATAATATACATCTTCATTTATGTCAAAATGCTTTTTGAATGGGTTTATGTTTCTGCATTTTCTTTACTGAACTGATCCAGTTTAAGACATAGTCTAGTGTGGGACCCCAGCAATGTCATCATCAAAGCAATTTATATAGCAATGTACATATTACATAGCATTTTTACAAATAGTTCTTCATTAAACCTCTGGGACAAACCTCTCAGGCAAATATCTCCTGCACTTTGTTCATCTCAAAATAGGGAAAACAAATGACCTGCCTAAAATCATCAGCTGATGTGAGATTGCAATTCTATTGGCTCCTGGTACATAGCTGCTGCAAAACTCTCATTCAACTCTGTAATTCCTGATGGTTCAGAGTTTCAACTGCTCTTCCAAACTTCGGGGCTTGTGGCCCTAAGCATTTTCTATGTTGATAATGACAATAATTAAAGGCATTTTGGCTCATGCTTAGAAAAGAGGCAGGCCCATCAGAAATTTGTGATGAGTGTAAATTAGAAAGGCAAAGCAACGTAATTCATTGTAGAACTCCTTCACTCATGTGTAAAGAGAAAAGCTATCCATCAGTTCAAACATTTGTACATGGAAGTTACTATAACAGACAGGTTAGGAAGATGAGTAAGACATGTTCCCCCCCTTCAAACAACTGGTTAAGAAAAGCAACCAACAGCTTTAAGACAAGGTGCATGATCATCTTCCAAAGGAGAAATTCAAAGGAGAGAAAAAAATGAGGCAGCCCAAGCAAGGAAGCTGAGAACTGAGAAAAAGCCACTAAATTTCAAACCTGAAGATGTCTGACCAGTGTCCTTAGAGAGAGCAGATTGCTGTGGAAGTAGGTCACAAAGGGTTAATTCATAAGTGGTTACACCTGAGAACACGCACCTCCAGTCTAACCTAAGTTTAGAATTTATTGTCAGAAATCGCAGAGCTTTGGATAAACCTCATTAGCTACAACACTGCAATGTGTTAAAAAAAAAAAAATGCTTTCATACCGTCCTTCTTTTCAACCTTGAAGAGAGCAGAAATGCTGTATTTTCCCACAGGCATAAATGAGTTTGCCTCTGCTACTTCTGAGCAGGAACTAAAGGATGCTCTCAAAATGCCTCAGCTTCTCCCTAAGACATACGGGCTTCCAATGGCTGACCACAAACAGCCCAGCTCTGTATGTTAACCAGGCCAGTATGAAGGGAAGTCCCATAACTCCCTAGCTGCATGTATCCTCTATCTGGCCTGACAGCTGGAAGCATGTACAGCTCTGATGTGCTGGAACCAGGAAGCTCCAAGGGCAGCCTTGAGGGATGCAGGGAAGGCGTGAATCCAGTATTCTCTGCACTTGTTCTGTCTTTGAACCTGACTCACTGCTGGCCTTAGATGTCCTCCCCAAGGGAAATAGTAATGACAGTGGCAACAGACTATGTTTTCCATACGCCACACAAAGTTTAAGTGTCTTGCTATTACATCTGAGCATATTATTATTCACATAACCCCCGTAAACTATTCACGGGCTCCTTGCGATGCTCCGTCTCCTCCTGTCTAGTCCATATCCCTACTCACCCTTTCGAGGTCCTCCTCAAATTAGTCTTTTTCTTTTGGGAGGTCATTCTGACTGCTGCAGCCCACAAAAAAACTTTCCCAGTTACACAGTGTTGTGATTGTTTTCCAAATATTTCAGATACGACCTCTGCCTTGTCATTAAAACCCAAGTAATTGGATCCAATGATCCAATCCAAATAACGGGACAACTATGTAACTGAAAGGCTTACGTGCTAAGCACTGTACCAAGTTCTAAGAATGGCCCTATGTGATTGAAATTAGTCTCTCTCTTTTACAGATGAGGAAACTAAAGCTCAGAGGTTCCCAAAGCCATGCAGCACAAAAATTATAAAGTCAGGACTTGATGCTAACTCTGTCGTAAAGCCCTTGCTTCGTCCAATTGCCCCACTGACTTTCACATTGGAAGTTTCAAACTATGTTATATGTGCTAAGGCTTTGTGTATCTTGGGCTTAGATATACTATTCCATTTCTCCAAAGGTTAGAGGGTAAAAATACTTTGTCAACCAAGAAAGTGAAATATCACCTGTTGAACCATGAAGGACAAATTGCAGCAAATAAAAACTCTTCAAAAAATAAAGCCATACATAAGGCAAATACTAACAGCCATAAAAGGGGAAATCGACAGTAACACATTCATAGTAGGGGACTTAAACACCCCACTTTCACCCATGGACAGAACATCCAAAATGAAAATAAATAAGGAAACACAAGCTTTAAATGATACATTAAACAAGATGGACTTAATTGATATTTATAGGACACTCCATCCAAAAACAACAGAATACACGTTCTTCTCAAGTGCTCATGTAACATCCTCCAGGATAGATCATATCTTGGGTCACAAATCAAGCCTTGGTAAATTTAAGAAAATTGAAATTGTATCAAGTATCTTTTCTGACCACAACGCCATGAGACTAGATATCAATTACAGGAAAAGATCTGTAAAAAATACAAACACATGGAGGCTAAACAATACACTACTTAATAATGAAGTGATCACTGAAGAAATCAAAGAGGAAATTAAAAAATACCTAGAAACAAATGACAATGGAGACACAATGACCCAAAACCTATGGGATGCAGCAAAAGCAGTTCTAAGGGGGAAGTTTATAGCAATACAAGCCCATCTTAAGAAGCAGGAAACATCTCGAATAAACAACCTAACCTTGCACCTCAAGCAATTAGAGAAAGAAGAACAAAAAAACCCCAAAGCTAGCAAAAGGAAAGAAATCATAAAAATCAGATCAGAAATAAATGAAAAAGAAATGAAGGAAACAATAGCAAAGATCAATAAAACTAAAAGCTGGTTCTTTGAGAAGATAAACAAAATAGATAATCCACTAGCCAGACTCATCAAGAAAAAAAGGGAGAAGACTCAGATCAATAGAATTAGAAATGAGAAAGGAGAGGTAACAACTGACACTGCAGAAATAAAAAAGATCATGAGAGATTACTACAAGCAACTCTATGCCAATAAAATGGACAATCTGGAAGAAATGGACAAATTCTTAGAAATGCACAACCTGCCAAGACTGAATCAGGAAGAAATAGAAAATATGAACAGACCAATCACAAGCACTGAAATTGAAACTGTGATTAAAAATCTTCCAAGAAACAAAAGCCCAGGACCAGATGGCTTCACAGGCGAATTCTATCAAACATTTAGAGAAGAGCTAACACCTATCCTTCTCAAACTCTTCCAAAATATAGCAAAGGGAGGAACACTCCCAAATTCCTTCTACGAGGCCACCATCACCTTGATACCAAAACCAGACAAGGATGTCACAAAGAAAGAAAACTACAGGCCAATATCACTGATGAACATAGATGCAAAAATCCTCAACAAAATACTAGCAAACAGAATCCAACAGCACATTAAAAGGATCATACACCATGACCAAGTGGGGTTTATTCCAGGAATGCAAGGATTCTTCAATATATGCAAATCTATCAATGTGATAAACCATATTAACAAATTGAAGGAGAAAAACCATATTAGATGCAGAGAAAGCTTTTGACAAAATTCAACACCCATTTATGATAAAAACCCTGCAGAAAGTAGGCATAGAGGGAACTTTCCTCAACATAATAAAGGCCATATATGACAAACCCACAGCAAACATCATCCTCAATGGTGAAAAACTGAAAGCATTTCCACTAAGATCAGGAACAAGACAAGGTTGCCCACTCTCACCACTCTTATTCAACATAGTTTTGGAAGTTTTAGCCACAGCAATCAGAGAAGAAAAGGAAATAAAAGGAATCCAAATTGGAAAAGAAGAAGTAAAGCTGTAACTGTTTGCAGATGACATGATCCTATACATAGAGAATCCTAAAGATGTTACCAGAAAACTACTAGAGCTAATCAATGAATTTGGTAAAGTAGCAGGATACAAAATTAATGCACAGAAATCTCTGGCATTCCTATATACTAATGATGAAAAATCTGAAACTGAAATCAAGAAAACACTCCCATTTACCATTGCAACAAAAAGAATAAAATATCTAGGAATAAACCTACCTAAGGAGACAAAAGACCTGTATGCAGAAAATTATAAGACACTGATGAAAGAAATTAAAGATGATACAAATAGATGGAGAGATACACCATGTTCTTGGATTGGAAGAATCAACATTGTGAAAATGACTCTACTACCCAAAGCAATCTATAGATTCAATGCAATCCCTATCAAACTACCACTGGCATTTTTCACAGAACTAGAACAAAAAATTTCACAATTTGTATGGAAACACAAAAGACCCCGAGTAGCCAAAGCAATCTTGAGAATGAAAAAAGGAGCTGGAGGAATCAGGCTCCCTGACTTCAGACTATACTACAAAGCTACAGTTATCAAGACAGTATGGTACTGGCACAAAAACAGAAATATAGATCAGTGGAACAGGATAGAAAGCCCAGAGATAAACCCACGCATATATGGACACCTTATCTTTGATAAAGGTGGCAGGAATGTACAGTGAAGAAAGGACAGCCTCTTCAATAAGTGGTGCTGGGAAAACTGGACAGGTACATGTAAAAGTATGAGATTAGATCACTCCCTAACACCATACACAAAAATAAGCTCAAAATGGATTAAAGACCCAAATGTAAGGCCAGAAACTATCAAACTCTTAGAGGAAAACATAGGCAGAACACTCTGTGACATAAATCACAGCAAGATCTTTTCTGACTCACCTACTAGAGTAATGGAAATAAAAACAAAAATAAACAAATGGGACCTAATGAAACTTCAAAGCTTTTGCACAGCAAAGGAAACCATAAACAAGACCAAAAGACAACCCTCAGAATGGGAGAAAATATTTGCAAATGAAGCAACTGACAAAAGATTAATCTCCAAAATTTACAAGCAGCTCTATAACA
Organism: Globicephala melas; assembly: GCF_963455315.2. NCBI lineage: Eukaryota > Metazoa > Chordata > Mammalia > Artiodactyla > Delphinidae > Globicephala > Globicephala melas. Next base: position 27,770,436 of record NC_083321.1, on the reverse strand, counting down.
AAAAAACAAACAACTTAATACAAAAATGGGCAGAAGACCTAAATAGACATTTCTCCAAAGAAGATATACAGACTGCCAACAAACACATGAAAGAATGCTCAACATCAGTAATCATTAGAGAAATGCAAATCAAAACTACAATGAGATATCATCTCACCCAGTCAGAATGGCCATCATCAAAAAATCTAGAAACAATAAATGCTGGAGAGGGTGTGGAGAAAAGGGAACCCTCTTGCACTGCTGGTGGGAATGTGAATTGGTACAGCCACTATGGAGAACAGTATGGAGGTTCCTTAAAAAACTACAAATAGAACTACCATATGACCCAGCAATCCCACTACTGGGCATATACCCTGGGAAAACCAAAATTCAAAAAGAGTCATGTACCAAAATGTTCATTGCAGCTCTATTTACAATAGCCCGGAGATGGAAACAACCTAAGTGCCCATCATCGGATGAATGGATAAAGAAGATATGGCACATATATACAATGGAATATTACTCAGCCATAAAAAGAAACGAAACTGAGATATTTGTAATGAGGTGGATAGACCTAGAGTCTGTCATACAGAGTGAAGTAAGTTCGAAAGAAAAAGACAAATACCGTATGCTAACACATATATATGGAATTTAAGAAAAAAAAATGTCATGAAGAACCTAGGGGTAAGACAGGAATAAAGACGCAGACCTACTGGATAACGGACTTGAGGATATGGGGAGGGGGAAGGGTGAGCTGTGACAGGGCGAGAGAGAGTCATGGACATATACACACTAACAAATGTAGTAAGGTAGATAGCTAGTGGGAAGCAGCCGCATGGCACAGGGATTTTGGCTCGGTGCTTTGTGACAGCCTGGAGGGGTGGGATAGGGAGGGTGGGAGGGAGGGAGACGCAAGAGGGAAGACATATGGGAACATATGTATATGTATAAGTGAATCACTTTGTTATAAAGCAGAAACTAACACACCATTGTAAAGCAATTATACCCCAATAAAGATGTTAAAAAAATAAAAAATAAAGCCATCTAACAAAAATGTCTGATCAATAGTGGCAAGGGTTCTATATGCTAATGAAACCAAGGGCTATATAAAAAATGTCTTCCTTTGTTCTATGATACCTCCTCAGTATTGAAGAGTATCAAAGAGACGTAGCATCTTCCAGGCACGTCAGCCTTAGTGGTAACAATAAATACCGGGGCTTGCTGAAACATCTCTACTATTCCTAGAACTTGAAGCCATCCTGACATTTCATTTCTAGTTTCTCTGACCTTTTATTGTCTACTTTTTGCCAGGTACTGTTACGCAAAGGTGATGCTGTGTATTCCTGAGTACACTGTCTAATGGGGGAGATATTTTAGGGAACACTTGCAATAGAGTATGGTGAGTATATCAGACATATAATAAAGAACACTGATGACACAAAGGAAGGAGTAATCAACTCTGCTTAAATGAGTCAAAGAAAACTTTTGCTGAGTTGCTTGAGTTGGGCTTTAAAGAATCAAAGGACCACCAGAAGTTGCCAAGAGTATTCAAGACAGAGGAATAATATTGCAAACACACCATGGCATGAAAATCAGAGCATTCCTTTCCTCTACAATATAAGAGGCATGAGATAGAATGGTGAGGAATGAGGAAAAGAGGTAGGCAGGGCTATGCTGGCTTCCATAAGGCTCCTAGGAAACACTTCTTAATCTGACTTGAAAAAATTCATTAAAGAGCTAAAAAGAGGTTTGCTTGTTACTATAGTATCCTTTGCAGAGAGGCCATATATTGAAAAGGCTGATAGAAACACAGATTGTTCAATTAGACGTGCTTAGGAGAAAGGCGGGTCTCAGCCATTCTTAGAGCACAGGAACATGTGCGTATTCAGGCCAGAGAACGTGAAGAGCTGGAAAAGCTGTAGATGCCAACACCCTGGGATACAAACATGACTCTACGGGGTTAGGAAAAGAAACTGAGCCTCGAGTTCGTAATTTCTGGCTACAGGTCCAACCAAGCAGCTGAACACCGTCCATCTCACATTCTTTCATTAATTCAACAAACATTTGTTGAGTTCCTACCACGTGCAAGGCCCTGTTTAAATGCTGGTAATTAAAAAAAAATGAACAGAGCAATTTCCAGGCTTCATGGAATATTCATTGTAGTGGAAGGAGACAAAACAATACACAGAGAAACAAGTATATCAGAGGATGATAAATGCCATGAAGAAAAAGAAAACAGGTTAAGGAGTCCAGCAAGTATGGAAGTGAGTGGAAGAGGAATACGATTTACGTAGAATGGTCAGAAAAGGCCTAACAGGTGGTGTTTGAACCGAGACCTGGTTCAAACTGTGAAGCTGTGAAGCTCTCTGGAGGAAGAGCATCATGTTTGGCATGGTAGGGAATCAGTTAGGATGGCTGTGTAGCCCAAGAGGATTGGTGAAGAGAGAGAGACAGACGGAGAGAGAAGGATAAAGATGAAATCAAAGGTGACAGGATAGCAGCAAGTAGGGCCTCAGAGGAAGGGTGACTGTAAACCGGGTCAGCTTACATTTATATATGGCTGTTGTCTGGACATAATTATTAATAGCATCTTCTTTCTTTCCCAAAATAGTCCCACTTGGGATAATAAATTGTATGGTTACCCTGCTCACAGGTGATTTTAAGAGTGCTGGCTCTGACTCTGAATAAGATGGGAAGCCCTTAGAGGATTTTAAGCAGAGGGATGCCATGATCGAACTTACACTTCAAAAGAATCACTCCAGCTTCAGGGATGAGATGCAAGGGTTAAAGCAAAGAGACCCTGTGGGGAGGCTATTGAAATCATCCAAGCAAGAGAAGAGATGGTGTGAACCAGGGCATAAGTGGTAAAGATAGCAAGGAGTAGCAGATTCTGGTTATATTTTGGGTTTTTTTTTTGTTTTTTTGCAGTACGCGGGCCTCTCACTGTTGTGGCCTCTCCCTTTGCGGAGCACAGGCTCCAGACGCGCAGGCCCAGCGGCCATGGCTCACGGGCTCAGCCGCTCCGCGGCATATGGGATCTTCCTGGACGGGGGCACAAACCCGTATCCCCTGCATTGGCAGGAAGATTCCCAAACACTGCGCCACCAGGGAAGCCCCTCTGGTTATATTTTGAAGGTTGAACCGATAGGATTTGCTGAGGGATTGGAAGTAGGATGTGAAAGAATGAGAGAAGCTCAGCTATTCTCTGCGTGTCTGTGTGTGTTCTTGGTGCTTATGTCTGGCCTTTTTGCCTAAGGAAAAAGATAATTGTTGTTTGATTTTTTTGTTAAGTATTTTCAAATTTGTAGAAAAAAATTGCAAGGTCAGAAACAAAGAACATCTATAAACCCTTCACTCTTTTCCCCCAAGAATGATTCCAAGGTTTGGGGACTGAGTACTTGGATGTTACTTACCTATTTCTCTTGCAGAAGTAGACAGTCCTTAAGACCTAGGGGAAAGTTTCGCCAAGTTTGAAATCTCACAAAAAGCTAGCAATGCTTTTTGACTCCCTTGTTCCACACCTAAGAATCTACTCTCAATGTAGAATGGTGTAATACAAGTAAAAACATATGTTTGTAGGAATCCTAACAGTATTATCTGGAAGACAAGAAAATGTAAATAATGGAGAAGTTAACCCTTAGAGACAGACTTTTATAAACTATGGCATAGTAACAAGATGCAAGAAAGCAGGCCTTCAACACTAAAATTACATAGAAACATGGACAACTATAAATAGGATAGGTTAAAATGGCATACCTACAGAGGAAAATGTATACTGATTGCAATACTGTAAACATATTTATACATATGACAGCCAATATGAAAAAAATTATTCACGGTGTTAAGACAGCAGACTAATGAGTTACCGGATTTTTAAAAAATTGTTAATTCTTATTTTATTCTTTTCAGTAACAACAGAAAGAGGAAGTATTTGACTCAGGAAAAGACTTCCTACTTTGTTTTTCTTTTTTTTACATCTTTATTGGAGTATAATTGCTTTACAATGGTGTGTTAGTTTCTGCTTTATAACAAAGTGAATCAGTTATACATATACATATGTTCCCATATCTCTTCCCTCTTGCGTCTCCCTCCCTCCCACCCTCCCTGTCCCACCCCTCCAGGCGGTCACAAAGCACCGAGATGATCTCCCTGTGCTATGCGGCTGCTTCCCACTAGCTATCTACCTTACGTTTGGTAGTGTATATATGTCCATGCCTCTCTCTCGCCCTGTCACAGCTTACCCTTCCCCCTCCCCATATCCTCAAGTCCATTCTCTAGTAGGTCTGTGTCTTTATTCCTGTCTTACCCCTAGGTTCTTCATGACATTTTTTTTTCTTAAATTCCATATATATGTGTTAGCATACAGTATTTAAGACTTCCTACTTTGATTCAGTAAGCCAGTTTCCTACCTTTTCCTCTTTTTTAAAAAATCTCCTTTCCTCACTATCTCCTGGCCATCCCAATCCACAGAATGAGAATAAAGAAACAGCAAAGGGGGCTTCCCTGGTGGCGCAGTGGTTGAGAGTCCACCTACCGATGCAGGGAACACGGGTTCGTACCCCGGTCCGGGAAGATCCCACATGCCGCGGAGTGGCTGGGCCCGTGAGCCATGGCCGCTGGGCCTGTGCGTCTGGAGCCTGTTGCTCCGCAACGGGAGAGGCCACAACAGTGAGAGGCCCGCGTACCGCAAAAAAAAAAAAAAAAAAAAAAAAAGAAACAGCAAAGGGAAGAGAGGAATAGGACACAAAGGAGCAGAAGCAGGAACCATTGATTTCTCCCTTGAAATGGGTCTCACATTCCACCAGGTGCACATTGCCTCCATTCCATTCTGCCACTCCCATCCAGTCAGGGCCCTCCACCCCCTGGACTCTGATAAAACCACCTAGGAAGTCTCTTCCTTCTACTCCTGTGACTGCCTGCTCACAGTTCTTCCACAGCACGCCAGCCAAAGTAATTCTTAAAGCATATATCAGATTACGTCACTACTCTTGTTCTAACTGTCCTCTATCTCGGTAGTTCCCCTTTCCAAATCCTTAGCAGGGTCTAGAACAGCAGTTCTCTGGGCATCCCTGAGACCAGTTCAGGGGATTCATGCGGTCAAAATATTTTGATAATAACACTAAGCCGTTATTTGACTTTTTTACACTTGTTTTCTCATGAATGTACCAATTGAATGCAAGACACAAGAATCCAGCTGTCTTTTATTAAGCCAGGTATTAAAGAGATTTGCAATTCCGTACCAGCCTGTAATAGCTCCCTATTTCCTATCACAACAAATTTTGAATATTTGGCATGATCTGACTCACTCTTCTTGTCCGACTATACATTTCTTCCTATTCCTTACACATACCCTTTCCTCTATTCGGGTCAGCATCTTCAATCTCTCCGAAACAGCTATGTTCTTCACCATCTCTACACTCTAGTTCCCATAGTACTCTTTCCCAAGATTTCTTATCACTTGCCCAAAATCCACCCAACCTTCAAAACCCAACTAATGTCATCTCTTCTACTGGGCCACACAGGATACTCCAAGCATTCATGATGTCCCTTTACTCTATGCCATACAACTTGGCACAAGTATTGGAAGTCAGTTTCATCTCAAGCACTAAATCCAATCATTTGTTAGTGTTTGTCTGAAACGTGGTGTTGGGAAAGATGCTGAGTCTTAAAAGGGAAAGGAATGCCATGATTGATTAGCCGTATCAGCCAGTGGGCCCTGGCAGAGGGAGAAGGATCTACTTAGCATTTACTAATGGGTTCCTGGGCATCGGTTCCATATAATCTCTGCGTGTAGCTAATATAGCCCAATATTCCTATCACCCAGTCTTTCCTTAGTAAAGAAACATGGAGTAACTTGAATCCTGAAGGTAGGAAAAGTTTTGATTAGCTCCTCCAGTCTCCTACTAACTTCAAGTCAGAGCCCAGCAGAACCCTCTGACCTGGCTTCATCCATCCACTTTTCAGCTCTCTCCTCCCAACCAAAGGGAGAAAGAGCTGTAGGTAGCAGGTTTGGGGTGTCTCACTTTTCTTTACCCTCAAGGCTGCATTGCAGAAATATTGATTCCAGCTCTCTGGGCAAGTTTATTTGCCCCTTTTATCCCTAACACATTTTTGTCTACGCATTACCAAAATCATCTAAATGGTACATTTCCTAAGACTGGAGTGTGTCTCTCAACACGGCCTCCACCACAACACACTGTGCCCAGGACAGAACTAAGGTCAAAGCAGGTGCTTAGTACGGCTTGAATGAAAAAGAGGGGAAGCAGCCAACTACCTTATGATTTTGAAGCTTAAGGGGCATTTTGTCATGACACAAAGGAAAGCACAATGATTCTGGGATATTCCGTATCCACAATCAATTTCACTTGCCATGTTTACAACACCCCTCTCCCCACTTTGATTGGAATTCCATTCAGATTTCTAATAGCAACAATCACTTTAGTATAGAGATCTCATCAGAGGTAAAAGCAAGAAAAATTAATATACGTCAAGGGGCAAAATATCGGGGAAAGTTCTACATGTCATCAGTGGACAGCTCAGTTAAAGCTGAAGCTTGGTGTCAACCTGATTTTCTTTCTTTTATCAGGAAAATGCAATATTCTGGTTTAACTCCCGTAAGCTAGCTTTAGGATGCTGAACGCCCCCTTATCCTCTCTGGATTCCAGCTCGCTCATCTGTGAAACGCAGGGGCTGGAGGGAGAGATGGGTTTAACATTTCTTCCAGCTTTAAAGTTCATGATCCATCATCTAGATTGATGTTTTAAGTATTGAATCTGCAAAATGAAATTATTTTGATTAATATCTAATACAGAACGTGTTCTGTGATAAAGGACCTGCTTGGATTTTAAACATTTGGAGGAAGCATTTGGCTATTTTAGAGCATGTACTTTAATCAGCCTATCCACCTAGACTTTTGGAAAACACTTTATAATTGGAGAAGTGGGGAGACTGGATTTGATCACAATCCCAACTGCCACTCAATGTATTCTTTGCCAGTGCAGAGTAACTTTTTACAACTTTACTGTCTCCTCATTCCAAATACAATTTCAAAACCAGCAAAGGCAGAGCTGCCACTGCAGTTGGAGATATTCTTTATCAAATGATACAAACTTAAATGTCCCTTCCTGGTTCTTCATTTGCTCATGTCATTATCTCTACTTTCTGCCTCTGTCTCCTTCAACTTTTGTAATCAAACCAGCCTGCATGACTGCCTCATTCTCTATCCAAATATTTCTCCACGTAAGATCCTTTCCTGAGAATTCAGGAGTCATGACCTCTCCCTATGGTAACAGGCTGCTTCTCTAAATGAAATAAAACCGGGATCCTACAGCTTTCTCTTTAGAAGGATAAGCCAAACTTATTGCACTTTCTTTGTCCTATAGCAGTTTCTTATGCCTGAAACAACAGTTCCTCCAACTCTTGGCAAAGCTAAATTACTCTTTTTTATTATTTTTTTAGTTTTTTTTTTTTTTTTTTTTGCGGTACGCGAGCCTCTCACTGTCGTGGCCTCTCCCGTTGCGGAGCACAGGCTCTGGACGCACAGGCTCAGCGGCCATGGCTCACGGGCCCAGCCGCTCCATGGCATGTGGGATCCTCCCGGACAGGGGCACGAACCCGCGTCCCCCGCATCGGCAGGCGGACTCTCAACCACTGCGCCACCAGGGAAGCCCTAAATTACTCTTATCCCTACATTTCAACCCACATGTTACTATCTTCATGAGGCCTTTGCTGATCCCCACCCTTCCAACAACTGCCGTTCTCCCATTATCTCCTTATGTTTCCAAAATAACTTTAGTAATTACTTCATGCTTGAAATGACTTTTTCAGTCTCTATAACCTGCCCTAGAATATAATTGAATGAGGTCAGGGACTGTGTTTATCTTATTCATCAGCTCATCAGTATCCTGAGAATACGGAACTATGCCAGGAATGTTCTAGAATGAATGGAAGGCAGAAAGGAGAGAAAGAGAGTGAAAAAGATAGGGAATGAGTGGGCCTGGCTCTGCCTTAGAGTGTTACCTTCCCCTTGAGTTCTCTGTCTTTTATCACTGCCACTGCCACTGCCACCACCATGATGCTTCTAGCAATAGAAGGCAGGATGGTATTGTGTGGAAAGACCTAGGTTTAAATTCAAGTTCTGCTATTTACTAACTCTAGGATTTGAGCAAGTTACCTAGCCTGGCTAAACATGATTCTTTGTCTAGAATATTCTTTGCAGGGTTACTGCGAGGACAAAATGAGATCATGTCTAAAAAAGTACATGATGGTTGCTCAATAAATATTAATTATTTTCTATCTCCGCTCTCCCCCAGCCCCCACCCCAAGTGTGCTACTGTTCCTTTAACACTTTGGCTCAAGTGTGGACAAAAACATCTTCTCTTGGTTCTCCTTAGCACATGTGAGACAGACTGACACTTTACTAATTGCTAAGGGAAAAACAAAAGGTAATTAAATACAGAGCAGTGGCGGTATAAAGCAGCCTGGCTTCCCCAGAACAGGGTTTAGTTTCCATCATAGTTATTTATTTTTCAGACTCAAAGGCCCTATTATATTCCAAATGGGGTCCTAAAGAGAAAGAGGATTCTACAGAGCAAACTCTTTTATTCATTCATCTCTTCATTCATCCATTCATTCAGTAAAAATTGGTTGTGTGCTAGTTAGCATGGAATTGGTGCAAACCACCTGGCCTCTGGGCCATACAGCATTGTAGATAGATGGCAAAACCTTAGCTCAGAGAGAGAAAACAAACAGCAGAAACTAATAGCAATACAAGGAAATGAGGGTAAAATTGTGGTCTTCAAGCTAGGAAGGTAGAGTTGCCAGGTTTTAAGGGGGGAAAAGTCAGGATACCCAGTTAAATTTTGAAAAATAGCCCTGTCATATTCTTGCAATTTTTTGGAAAAAAAGCTCAAATCAGTATGCTCAGGATGTCCTAACAAAGTCAATATATGATGCAAGTCAAAAAATAGACATGTCTTGTCAATACAGGATGCCTGGCAAACTTGCCCCAAGGGGAAGGGCCCATAATTAAAGGCCAAGGTCTACCCATTAACATGACATTTGAGAGGAGCTTGGATGAAGGGAGGAGCCTTCAATCACTGGCAGACTTGCTGCATGCAGAGGGACTAGGGACAGATCACGTGGAGGACTGGAGGGGCTGGAGCACAGTGAGGAAGCGGGTACTAGGTCCCAGACTTGGAGCTGGCAGGGCCAAAACAGAACATCAGCAGGATGGGAAAGAAGGAGAAACCTGCAGGACCAAGAAGGAGCTCAGGGAACAGCTCAGTTACCCCCTGAAAAGGGGTGGTACTCAAAAGTATTTAGCAGCTGGGAAGCAGGCACCAGAGCAATCAGAAAGGGTGCATCCTGGACTCCCTCTGCCATGCCAGGCATTAACTCTTCAGTTGTTGGACCATAAGGGGGTCCAGGAGGTCCTGGAGAGGGTCTAAGATGGCCAGGGTGCCGGTGGGAGGGGCGTGGTTATTCAGGGGGCTAAGAGCAGAACTATTTACTCCTGGGGAAAAAAAGTATTTCAGTATTTTAACAGCTAGCATAGCTGTTTCACTATGTCCCACAGAATGGCAGACCTGCCCCAATCAGTTCTCAGAAGGGGCAACGTACCCACGAGGCTAAGGAAAAGCTCTGGCACTTATTCTGAGCCCTGATGGTTGTAGCCTGGTCCTTCTGACTATTAAACATCTGTAGAGGACGGTTGAGCTGACTTTGTGACAGGCAACTGGTATTTTTTGGAGCTAGGGGAGAGGGTGGGATAGAGACCAGACCAAGCACACATTATACCTGTATCACCTATCTCACATCGATCTCTCCATTTGGTGAGGATGAAAGCAACATCTCCTGGACTAGAAGCTCCAGGAGGAAAGAGACTAAGATAAGTAAACACTACCATAACATCAGGTAAATTGGGGTAATAACATCAGTGTGGAAGAGTTTAAGCAATTTGAAGGTCACTTGTTTACTCATCATGCATTCATTTTTAGCACCTACCATGTGACACACACTGTGCTTTACCCTAGGATAATAATAATTAAAAGTGTTTTTTGTTTTTTGTTTTTGCTGTACGCGGGCCTCTCACTGTCGTGGCCTCTCCTGTTGTGGAGCACAGGCTCTGGACACGCAGGCTCAGCGGCCATGGCTCACGGGCCCAGCCGCTCTGTGGCATGTGGGATCTTCCCGGACCGGGGCACGAACCCGTGTCCCCCGCATCGGCAGGCGTACTCTCAACCACTGCGCCACCAGGGAAGCCCCAAAAGTATTTTTAAAGTAATTTATTTAAATATTAAAATATTACTATACTAAAATACTAATACTAAAATACAAAAAAAGTATTTTGATTTTTAAAAATGTGGTTGATATAAAACAGACATACTGATTTTTGAATCCCACTCAAAATATTGACTATATATATATATATATATATATATATATACACCCATACATACATATATGCTAAAAAATAAACTCTGTTAAAAAAATGAACAAACTTTATTTTACAAGATTCCAAAGTGAGCCATACTCATCTTCCTTGGGAAGCACTTTGTATTGCCTTGCTTGGCAACAAAAAGAGGAGCCAGTATAACCATCAATCTGAAGTTATAACAAGTATCACCTTTCCTACAGACAGGAAAACAGACAAAATTAATTCCCTTTTGGTCCTGTGATTATTGCAATGTTTACTCTGACTTACTGTCTGTGATAAGAATGAGAACTCCATGGCACAGAATTTAAATGCATGAAGGCTTGCTACGTGTTTTTTTCTACTTTGTTCACCATGCTCTGGATTTGTAAATATGTACAATTTTCTGGGCATGGGGGTGTTCCCTGGCAGTTTAGCTACTAACACAAGCCACGACATACGTCTTTACCTCAAATTAGAGATAAAACATGTATGGGCAAAAATTTTGACAGCCCAATAAATTAACTTGAAAGAAATTATTTGCTGAGTAGGTATTTAGATTTTGATTCATGGTCTATACATTTAGATAAATGCTTTTCTTGGACAGTAACGATGTCTATTTCTTTAACAGATTATGTAGTAAAAGGAAACAACATAACTTATTCAAATGAGGATAATCTGTAGAGTGAAAGGGGAGTTATTAATAATTATACCAGGACAACAACAACAAAAGCAGATGCTAACTTGCATTTATTGAATGCTTCCATTGTACACTTCTATGCTCTGCACTTGAAATACATGTCTTCATTTAATATTCAAAAACTCTCTGTGAAGGATATTATTAGATCCACTTTACAGATGAGCTGGCTGAGATCTAGAGAGTTAAGACAGCTGTTAAGTGGCAGAATCAGGACTTGAACCCAGGTTCATATGACTCTAAAAAACCTCACCTTAAAGAAAAAAGAAAAAAAAAAACACACCTTCTAGCAAAGGAGAAAAACTCGTAAACAAACAGTAACAGTGCAGGATGATAAGAGCTCTGACAGAGGAAAATGCAAGGTACATAGGAACAAAAAGGTGAGCCCCTGGTCCAGACTGGGGATCTTAAGAACAGCTCCTCAACACATCCCAAAGGTGGCATTTGAGCTGGGCCTTAATCCCAAATGATTCTCAAATCATTCCAAAATAACTAAGTCAGCAACTATATACACTGACTGATTTCCTTAAATATACCAGAGGCAAAGCATTTAAGAAATGATTACACCATTGGAGAATTTCAACAAATTGCCAACAAGACAAGGGTAACAAGGTAACCCTTGCCAACAAGGGTAATAGGAAAACATAAATCTCGGTGAACAGCTCAAAAGTGTAATGGGGTGCCTGGTAAACACCCCAATTATGTACTATCATATATCCTGTCATGGTGACCCATGCTACAGAATATAATTTCACTGAAATACTATCTGCCTTGTCAATAAGACAAGTGGTAGCTGCCATCTGATGGCTGTGTACTGCCCCAATCCTAAAGGAAAAGGAGTGGATGCTAATTCCTAGGAACGGTAAGAATGGCATAAGGCACTGAGAAATAAATAGTAAATGAAGGGCTCACCTTAAAGTGCTACTCTTGGGTTCAGACTGTTTTCCCATTCACCAGCAGCGGATAGCCTTAAAAATAGAGTAAGTGGTAGAAGGGGTTGGTTGCTGTCAATAACTCCCAGGTACAGGGATGGCAGGACAGAGCAGAATGAGCACCAGCCTAGGTCTCCACGACTGCACTTCTCGTCCCAGCTCTCTTACTGCATCGCAGTGTGATCTGGGGCAAATTCCCTAACCTCTCTGGATCTGTTCCACCTCTGTAAAAAAGAATTCAGTACCAGGAATTCATCATCTGACATCCTTTCCATCTCTAAACCATGAGTATCTCACCAGGCTAAATTCAGGGTTAGTATTAGAAGAGCAGTTCACCTAAGAAAGAAACTAGAAAACCTTTGGTTCTGTGCCTAAAGATGGTCCACTCAGAGGTATCGTACTCTTTGGAAGACTACGTTTAATGACAAAGGATTAGCTTTCCACGTTTTTCCTCACAAGACTTACCAAGGCAAAATGACATCTTCTCTGATGTTTTACCTGGTTTCACATTCTTTTCAATATTAAATGAAATTATGTGACTAATATGCTCACCACAAGACCTTGCACTTATTAAATGGCTCCTTATAAATATTACTTCTTCTGCTTTCCCTAAAGGTTTTGGGTGTCTAATATTCAATTGCCTTGCTGGATTTGTGTTCTATAAGTAGAGATTTTTTTTTAATGTGTTAAAGTTTTTTTTGTTTTTTCTTTTTTTGTTTGTTTTTATTTGGCTCTGCCGGGTCTTAGTTGTGGCACACGGGATCTTTAGTTGTGGCATCCGGGCTCTTAGTTGCAGCATGCGGGATCTAGTTCCCTGACCAGGGATCGAACCCAGGTCCCCTGCATTGGGAGCCTGGAGTCTCAACCACTGTACCACCAGGGAAGTCCCTAAGTAGAGATTTTCTAATCCCTGGTTGATACATGGAAACTGTTCCTCGTCAGACATCTCCACTTGGCTAAAGAGACCAACTGTGTTGCTGACTCTCAGAGGTTTGCCAACATTGTCTCCTATAAGACTCAAATAAATAGCACTCTATTATCCATTCCTGAGTCCCCAGAATTTTGAGAAACAGAACGAGGAGTATATCAGAAGGAATCCCACATGTCCCCCTTATTACTGAAACAGGCTAAATTGAAACACAGCGTGCTGTGAAAAACAACACTGGCCTACTAACTCCTCTCCAAAATTAGGTGGACACCCACTGAGGCAGAGGTTGGGCTCCCACTAGAAAGGAGGAAGAGTAGTGGAGGAATGTTCTCTGTGGGCAAGTCCATGTTTAAGGAAGGAAGGGCAGAGCCAGGTCAAGCAGACCCAGCATTTCCTTCCAAGTTTACAATCAGGTAAAACCCTCCATCATCCCAAGGGTGGAGCAGGAAAGATTTCCAGAGAGGCTAGGACAGCTCTTAAGGAAAATCCCTCCATATGAAAACTGGGAATGGAAAAAAGGCATTCTCATTCATGAAAGACTGTTCATCCAGAACATCATGGAAGAAATAAATGAAGAAACAAACTAAAAACCAGTCTCGGTTACACTACGGAGAAAGAGTAGAAGCAGATCCAGGCAACTGAAGCCCTAACCTGACCACACAGAAGAGTCAAGATGATCAGGTCTCCATTCCAAATCTCACAATTTCTAAATGTGTGCCCTTCACTTCCAAAGAGAAGGGAGGCTCAGGTCCTGACCATCTTGAGGAGCAAGGCTGGGGTTAACTTGCTGTGGCCAGCAAAATGGAGGGAGTTGTATGAAGGGAAACGATGTCCTCTGGGATTGATCACTTGGCTGAAAAATTACTTGACCAAACACAAGCAGGGTGGCAGCCCCACTGCCCAGAAGGGGGCCAGCTGCTAATTACAACGCCTCTCTGGAGAAGCACTTCCAACAGTATTTCTGAGTTGTTAGTTGATTAGGTTTCAGTTAAATCGATAAAGCCTTTAGAGTTAACTATCTAGAAGATATTGCTCCACAATTAGAATGCACAGAAAAGTGTTTATTATCAGCTTTCTCTTGTTTGGGCTTAATTATTTAAGTACTTGAGATTCAGTGGCTGTCTTCCTGCTGCCCCAGAAACAACCTGAGAGGGAAACGGGCAAACATTTCAAAGAAACCAGGTCTATTTCTAATGGACAAATGAATCAAATGAAAAATGGGCTTTTTCTCAATTATATTCAGGAGGAGCACAATTATTCAATAAATCAATGTGCATTTAGCTTAGGACAGTAAAAGCCACAATGTATTGAGTGCTTACCATGTGTTAGGTTTGAGCTAAGTGCTCTGCCAACACTATCTTATTTAATCTTTATAATTTCCCTGAAAGATAAGCAGTATTATGCCCATTTTCAGATGTGAAAACATGTCAAGTCAGTAAGAGAAAGAGACAGGATTCAAATTCAGATCTGTTGGTGTTATGGGTTGAATTGTGTCCCCCACCAAAACTCACATATTCAAGTTCTAACCCCTGTACCTCAGAATGTGACCTTATTTGGTAACAGGGTCATTGCAGATATAACTAGTGAAGTTAAGATGAGGCCATACTGGAGTAGGGCGGGTCCCTAATCCCATATGTCTGATGTCCTTATAAAAAGGGGAGACTTGGACACAGATGCACACAGAAAGAATGATATGTGAAGATGAAGGCGGAGATCAGGGGGATACTCTACAAACCAAGGAACTCCAAAGATTGCCAGCAAATCACCAGAAGCTAGGGGAGAAATATGGAACAGTATCTTGCTCACAGCCCTTGGAAAGAACCAAATCTGCTGATTTTGGACTTCTAGCCTCCAGAATTAAGAGACAATAAATTTCTGTTAAGTCTCCTGGTTTGTGGTACTTTGTTATGGCAGCTCTAGCAAACTAATATAGTTGGGTCCCCAAAATCTGTGCCTTTCTGCTGGGTCATGCTCGAGGTCTAGGTGGGCAGAGTTTCTTGCTGTTCTTGAACCAACCCATCTGGTTAGACACCCTGAACCAAGCTTTACTGCAGTTTGGACTGTGATTGTAGAGGTAATCTCTGACAACATGTCTAGTGTGGCTTCTTTCCCGCCTTCCCCTGGCTTGACTAGGTCTCCACCGGTCTTAGTGTTTCTGAGAAATCAATATTGCCTCACTCTTTGAGTTAGCAGATCATGTGTTATTCACTCATTCACTAAAAGAGACTTTGTTCCCACTAGTCTCTCATGGAGTTCACACTCTAGCAGAGGAGCACGATGTCAAGAAAATTATCACACTGGAAATTATGACAGCTATACAAAAAATGCTTGTCTTAGAGACCCCTACCAAAATTGAGACTGATCTCTGTTCCAAGCTTTACTTTGATTCTTTTTAAAAATAAGATAGGTATGTCAGAACACCAAGAAACAGAGGCCAAAGAAAACTTAATTGTTTTATTTATTCTGTATTCAAGGCAATGATAAGCAATATTTGGCAATTATCTGCAAATTTTCTCAAATTTAATAAAAACTATAAACCTGTATATACAAGAACCTCACTGAAAACCCAAGTAGGAAAAACCCAAAGAAAATCACACCAAGGCACATCATAAATAAGCATAAATTCAGCAAGGCAGGCTGAAAATTTATGGTAAAGATAAAAATCTTTAAAGCAGTCAAAGGGAAACAAGACACATTACATAGGATAAATATATAAGACTGCAGAATCCTTATCAGAAACAATGCAAATAAAGAATATAAAGTGCTGAAACAAGACTACCAACAGACTTCCTAACCTAGAATTCTATAACTAGAAAAAATTCCTTCAAAAATTAAGTTGAATTAGGACATTTTTAGTAAATTTAAGATTGACAATGTATTGCCAGATAATATGCATGACAAAGAATTTTAAAGAATGTTCATTAAGCAGAAGAAAAATAATATGTGTTGAAAAAGGTAATATATGAGTAAATATAAAAGACTTTTCTAATTATTTAAGTGTTTAAAAAATATAATTGCCTATTTAGAACAAAGATAACAATAATGTATTGAGGGTAGAATAATGTTGAAGTAAAATAAGTAACAATTGCACAGAGGATGAAAATGAAATGTTACAAGATACATACTTTAATTATGTGTGAAGTGGAATATTACTGAGATAAAGTATGTATTTTAAACTTGAGAACAAACAAACAAATAAATAAAGCAAGCTGATAAGCCAGTTGTGGAAATAAAACAAATACTAAAAAATAACTAATTCAAAAGAAGACAGGAAAAATGGAAAAACAAAAAATAAATGAGACAAATAACAATATGATGACCATAAACCCACGATTATCAAAAGTATATTAGGGCTTCCCTGGTGGCGCAGTGGTTCAGAGTCTGCCTGACAATGCAGGGGACACGGGTTCGTGCCCTGGTCCGGGAAGATCCCACATGCCGCGGAGCGGCTGGACCCTGTGAGCCATGGCCGCTGAGCCTGTGCGTCCGGAGCCTGTGCTCCGCAACGGGAGAGGCCACAACAGTGAGAGGCCCACGTACCGCAAAAAAAAAAAAAAAAAAAAAAAAGTATATTAAACATAAAGATTTTGAGCACTCCAATTAAAAGGCAAAGATTATCAGACCAGATTTGTTTAAAGGCAAGACTCAACTATATGCTGCCCATATGAAATGCACTTTAAATACAAAGACACAGGATGGGAAAAGATATATTTGAAAACACTAATCATACAGTTAGAGTGACTATATTAATACCAGGTGAAATAGAGCTCAGGAGAAGGAATATTACCATGCCTAAAGAGGAACATTTCATAAAATAAAATGGTCAATTCAGCAAGAATATGAAAAAATACAAAATGTACATGCACCTAATAACAGAGCTTCGAAGTGCACAAAGCAAAAACTTATAGCCTTATAAGCCTTAAGGAAGAAATGGATAAAATCATGGTTGGAAATTTCAACATTCTTCTCCAGTAATCAATAGAACAAGCAGACAGAAAAATGAGAAAGTATATAGAAGAGTCAAACAACACTATCAGGTTAAATTCATCAATACCCTTAGAACATTTCACCCCAAAACAGCAGAATGCACATTCTTTACAAATGCACACAAATGTTCAACAAAACAATCCATAGGCTGGGATATAACATATATCTCAAAAGGTTTAAAATGATAGAAATTACATAAAGTGTGTTTTCTAAGCACAATGGAATTAAATAATCAATAACCAAAAAGTCATGAAAATCCCTCCAAATATGGAAATTAAACAACATGCTTCCAAATGACCCATGGGTCACAGAAGAAAGCAAGAGAGAAATTAGAAAATATATTTAACTGAATAATGAAAACTCAACATGAATTAAGATTTGGGGATGAATCTAAAGCAACACTTACAGGGAAATTTGTAGCTTTAAATGGTTTGTTTTTTTGTTTGTTTGTTTGTTTTGCTGTGCCATGCAGGATGAGGGATCTTAGTTCGACAACCAGAGATCAAACGTGTGCCCCCTGCATTGGGAGCACAGAGTCTTAATGACTGGACCACCAAGGAAGTCCCTTAAATGCTTATATTAAGGTAATCCTCTGTGACATTTTTTCTAATTGAAGTATAGTTGCTGTATAATATTAAAGAAGTTTCAGGTGTACAATATAGTGATTCACAAGTTTTAAAGGTTATACTCCACTTATAAAATATTGGCCATATTCCCTGTGTTGTACAATATGTCCTTGTAGGTTATTTTATACCTAATAGTTTGTACCTCTTATTCCCCTACCCCTATATTGCCCCTCCCCTCTTCCCTCTGCCCACTGGTAACCACTAATTTGTTCTCTATATCTGTGAGTCTGCTTCTTTTTTAATTATATTCACTAGTTTGTTGTATTTTTTAGATCCCACAAATAAGTGATGTCATATAGTATTTGTCTTTCTCTGTCTGATTTTTTTCACTTAGCATAATGCCCTCTAAGTCCATCCATGTTACTGCAAATGGCAAAATTTCGTTCTTTTTGTGGCTGAGTAGTATTCCATTGTGTGTGTGTGTATGCCACATCTTTATCCATTCGTCTGTTGATGGACACTTAGGTTGCTTCCATATCTTGGCAATTGTAAATTGCCAACATAGGGGTGCATGTATCTTTTGAATTAGTGTTTTTGTCTTTTTCAGATATATACCCTGTGACATTTTAGTCCTTAAAAAATTATATGAGGATTTCTGACCTGTATTGTGTTTCTCTTTTGTCAAAGAGTGCTTGCTGAAGCTGAATGTGATGGTGGAGTTTGGGGAGCAGGTTTACTTCAGTTCAGTTTGACTGGGTCAAAGTCCATGACAGTTAAAATACTTTGGATGTCTGTTTGCTTCCCAGCCTAGGATGAAGTCAGTAGTTTTTGCTTCCTTTTCTGTTGTTGGAGAACAATCTGCTGCAGTAGCTGTGAGCTAACCAACATCATCATCACAGTGGAGAAAGAGGAATGTGGTCTCTGCAAAAGCATCAACACCACGTGGTGTGTGGGCTACTGCTACACCCAGGTAGGTACTTTGCTTTGAAGGAAGTGAGAGTGCTGAGGGTCTGGATGAGGCAGGCTTCATTTATTCCCACTCTGTCAATATTTTGTCTCTTCTGAATAACAGCCATGAGTCCTTTAGTCAACACTGTCTGTTTTGTGATTGAGGTAAATTACCATGATACCATTTAGATGTTTGGGTTTGGATTTAATTTGGGTAAAACAAATTTGGGACAGCTCAGACTGATGTAAATGAATGCTTCAGTAACGTGCCAACTCTGCATTTTAAAAGAGCATTTTTCTGCTAGCTTTACCTATTGAGGGATAAACATGGGCATGAGTACATATCTATATTTAATCATGGAATAATGCCAATAGTCTTAAAAAGCCAATTGCAATAATAAAAGGCATACCTCTGCAACAGGGAGAGTAATAACATTCATTTTAAAGCCAAATAAAAAATGCAAGCAGCCAATTATAAAATAATTTTATTGGCCCATCTTTAATACAATACCAACGAGCAGCCTGAGAGCAATCAATCCCTGTAGATTAGAACCAAAATGAATCATCAAACCCACACTCTTCTTTATGCTGTTAAGAAAATTAAGGAATACAGGTATTAAACCATTTGTCTACAGTTTCACAGTTTCTTCAAAATAAACCAGTCAAAGGCAAAAGTGTTTCTTTGCCATTTTTCTGTTGTACCTGGCTGTGCAGAAGTTTGATAAACTGAAATTGAAATTGGCTGCTTTTTAATGAAAATACTTTGTTTGATATTAAATGAATTGATCAATAAAACTCAACTTACTGCACTTTGGGTGAGATATAGACCCAGTGGCCAGCTAGGGAAATGAATTAACCCCCAGTCCCCTTTCTCCCTCAAAGCCAATTATTTTCTCATTGGGCAAGTAGAAGAGTGAAATATATTTGGCCTGATTTAGATGTTCTGATAGTGAAACTGTTATCATATACTTTTGGATTAAGAATCCCACAAAGGTACAGAATTTAAGGCAGTGGCAAGGAAGAACCTAAAAGGCAACAGAATATCCAGAATCCAATATGAGATTTCCCAAACACTTTAGGCAAAATATCAATAACTTAACTTATGGCTCTTATTCCTCTCTTACATATACACAGAAAAGAGTACTTGGAAATATTTTTCTTTCCAAGTGCTATGTTTTTATCAGTCATTAATGTAGCTTAAGATTACGAGGTACAAAAAAAAAAAAAAACACCCATCCTTAAATTGCTAAGGTCATATCTTCTAAAGATACCCTTTATCTTTACATGTTTTTATGCCATACAAATTCAAAGGTTTTACAGAGTTTTAGAAATATTAAATATGTGGGTACTCTCATGGTAGAGAGAAAAGAGACAGTTATATTTTCTATAACACTTCCAGGGCAGTTCAGAAAAGCGGTATAAATGTTCCTTTATGAGGTCAAGTTTCCTGTGCTTAAGTATCTTAGAAGCTGATCTTCTGAGAGCAAATATTAGAGCAAGCAGTAAATCCCTGTCTCATATTGCCTAAGCCAAACAGAAACTTGCAGAATATTGTAACCTAACTCTCTCTCTCTTAAACCACTCAGGATCTAGTGTACAAGGATCCAGCCAAGTCCAACATCCAGAAAACATGTACCTTCAAGGAGCCGATGTACGAGACGGTCAAAGTGCCTGGCTGTGCTCACCATGCAGACTCCCTGTATACGTACCCAGTAGCCTCTGAATGTCACTGTGGCAAGTGTGACAGCGACAGCACTGACTGCACCGTGTGAGGCCTGGGGCCCAGCCACTGCTCTTTCAGTGAAATCAAAGAATAAAGAGCAGTGGACACTTTGAGCTGCCCACCCTCGTCCTGAAAGACTAAGACATCCAAGAAGTCTGTGTGTACATGTGCCCAGGCTGCAAACCACTGTGGGAGACCCCACTGATCCCTGCTCTCCTGCATAAGGGAGCTCCAGGAATGGAGAGTGCTGGGGCCTGGGGCCTGTCACCACCCAACCCTATATTCCTAGTTCTGGGCTCTGTCAGTTTCATTCAACTTGAATGCAGGGGCTGTAAGCTGTTTCCCGTTTTTAATAGACTTAGAGGTCCTCTAGAGCAACCCTGTCATTTTACAGATGAGAAAACCTAGACTTAGGAGAAGGAAGTCTCAAGATGATGGAGTAGGAGAACTAAATGGAACACAATCTCCTGTAAGATATATGGCCTGCAAGAGCAGAGCCGGTATCACTTTAGTGTCATGGAGCAGGTACCTAACTCTATGTCTAATTGTTTCATTATTAAGAGGAG
This sequence comes from Globicephala melas, assembly GCF_963455315.2. Taxonomy (NCBI): domain Eukaryota; kingdom Metazoa; phylum Chordata; class Mammalia; order Artiodactyla; family Delphinidae; genus Globicephala; species Globicephala melas. The sequence goes on along the minus strand of NC_083321.1, from coordinate 27,749,696 downwards.
AGTCAGGAAGGTAGGGGTACTAAATCAAGACTATCCACTTTATTGCCAGCCTATGCAGGTGCTACAACAGTTCCACCTCGCCTGTGTTTTCTGGAAGAGAAGTTGTTGACTTGAGAAGGTGGGAGCAGGTGTGGGAGGGTGGTAAGCTGGGAAACAGTGAGACATTCACAATTTGCAGCCTTAAAAACCAAATCTTAATTTTTATTTCAAATTTGAATTAAGAGCCAAGACAAGAACTATGAATTTGGGGCTGTGGAAATTCAATTGCAAGATCAACAAATATCCTTTCCTAAATTGCTAGCCCCTATGTACTTTGCCACTTAAATAAATTTGATCAAGAACTTCCAGCCTTCTCAAAGCTCCCCCTCAGGCAATAGGGCATCTCATCTGTCACTCATTGCTGTGCCACCTGTACCAGAAATCTCCTCCATTGCTGGGATGGGAAACTTGAAGTCCATGTGACAGCACATTAGGCAACTTAACAGGCTACATTTAACTTACTTGCCAATTAACTTTTCAGAGAAATAGTTCTCTTAAAAAGAGTTGGCAGTCTAGAGAGAATAGCTGTAATTTCTGGGCTCTCTCTACATTTGCTTTATCACTTGACTACATGTTCTCCCAAATCTATGATTTCTTTCAAAAGGGTGCACTCTGAAAATGCTTCATGACTTAAATTATTTTTAAAGATAATAACTTTTTTTTCACCTAAATGTTGAAACATACTTAAAAATCAAAAATGTTGTCTAACAAAGGCACAACTTTGGATTTTTCCATGCTCTTGAACTACTTGCTCATGACACATACATGTGTATTTTCATAATATAAGTGGTAAGATTACTAGAAATCTATTTTTAAATGCTTCTATAAATATCACCTGTGCTTACTGCTCATTTGGGAATATCAATAAGAATTTTACTGGATTTTAGTGTTCTTTTTTCCCTAAAATAGACCTTCTGTCATTTCTTGTATCATCACTTTCTTAATTTATTCCTACTCTTAACCCCCAGTCTACACTAAAATCGATTTATTCCCAGAAAGCTCTTAGCATGTCTTACCTGTAACTCAGACTCAATGGGAAGTTTTCCTCATAACCTTTGGAATCTAGTTAAGTACTAGAGCTGATATATTTTCCAGCACATGGATATCAAGGATTATTCTTCTCAGGAGATGCAGAAAAATCATTTGACAAAATTCAACATCCTTCATGATAAAAACTCTCAACAAATTGGATATAGAAGGAATGTACCTCAACATAATAAAAGCCATATATGACAAGCCCACAGCTAACTTCATATTCAATGGTGAAAGACTGAAAGCTTTTCCCCTAAGATCAGGAATAAGAGAAGGATGTCTACTCTCACCAGAGAATATTCCAACATTACCAGAAGTCCTAGACATAGCAATCAGGCAAGAAAAAGAAATAAAAGTCTTCCAAATCAGAAAGGAAGAAGTAAAACTGTCTGTGATTGCAGATGACATAATCTCATATGTAGAAAGCACTAGAGACTCCACTCAAAAACTGTTAGAACTAATGAATGAATTCAGCAAAGTTTCAGGATACCAAATCAACGTACAAAAATCAGTTGCATTTCCATATACTAACAACAAAACTATCTGAAAAAGAATTAAAGAAAATAATCACATTCACAATAGCATCAAAAACAATATAATAGCTATGAATAAAGTTAACCAAGGAAATGAAAAATCTGTACAACAAAAAATATAAGACCATGATGAAAGAAACTGAAGAAGACACAAATAAATGGAATAATATCTCATGTTCATGGGTCAGAAGAATTAATATTGTTAAAATATCCAGGGCCTTCCCTGGTGGCGCAGTGGTTGGGAGTCTGCCTGCCGATGCAGGGGACATGGGTTCGTGCCCCGGTCCGGGAGGATCCCACATGCCGTGGAGTGGCTGGGCCCGTGGGCCATGGCCGCTGGGCCTGCATGTCCAGAGCCTGTGCTCCGTGGTGGGAGAGGTCACAACAGTGAGAGGCCCACGTACCACAAAAAATAAATAAATAAATAAAATATCCATACTACTCAAAGCCATCTATAGATTCAATGTCAAAATTCATCTTTTATAGAAATAGGAAAAACAATCCTAAAATTTGTATGGAACCACAAAAGACCCTGAATAGCCAACTTGAGGAAGAAGAACAAAGCTAGAGGCATCACAGTTCCTGGTTTCAAACTATACTACAAAGCTACAGTAATTACAACAGTATGATACTGGCATTAAAAAGACACACTGACCAATGGAACAGAATCAAGAGCCCAGAAATAAACCTATGCATATATGGTCAACTAGTATTTGACAAGGCAGCCAAGAATACACAGTGGGGTAAAGATAGTCTCTTTATTAAACGATATTGGGAAAACTGGATATCCACATGCAAAATAATGAAACTGGACCACTACTTTACACCACTCACAAACTAACACAAAGTGACTTAAAAACTTGAATGTAAAACCTGGAACCATAAAACTCCTAGAAGAAAATATAGGGGTAAGCTGCTTGCATTGGTCTTGGCAGTGATTTTTTTGGATATGATACCTATAGCACAAGCAACAAAAGCAAAAATAAATGAGACTACATTTAACTAAAAATCTTCTGCACAGCAAAAGAATTGATCACCAGTTGAAGAGGCAACCTAGGGAATGGGAAAAAATATTTGCAAACCACATATCTGATAAGGGGTTAATATCCAAAATATAACTCAATAGCCAAAAAAAAAAAAAAATCTTATTTTAAAAATGGGCAAATGACCTAAACAGACATTTTTCCAAGCAAGACACATAAATGGCCAACAGGTACATGAAAAGGTAAAACAGCACTGATCACCAGAGAAATGCAAATCAAAACCATGATGAGATATCCTTTCACACCTGTTAGAAGGGCTATTATCAAAAAGATAAGAGATAACAAGTGTTGGCCAGTATGTGGAGAAAGAGAACCCACGCACTGTTGGTGGAAATGTAAATTGGTGCAGCTACTATGAAAAACAGTAGAGAGGTTCCTCAAAAAAAATTAAAACTGAACTACCATATGATCCAGCAATTCCAATTCTGGGTATATATGAGAAGGAAATAAAGTCACTATCTCAAAGAGATACCTGCACCCCCATGTTCACTGTAACATTATTTAAAATAGCCAGGACCTTGAAATAACTTAAGTGTCTATCAGTGGATAAAGAGATAAAGATGTGGTATGTACACACAATTGAATATTATTCAGCCATAAAGAAAGAAGGAAATCCCTCCGTTTGTAACAACATGGATGAAATTTGAAGGCATTACGCTAACTGAAATAAGTCAGAGGAAGGCAAATACTGTATGATCTCACTTACATGTGGAATCTAAAATAAACCACAGAGAACAGACTGGTGGTTGCCAGGGGCAGGTGGTCAAGGAGGGAGAAATGGGTAAAGGTGGTCAGAGGATACAAAGTTCCAGTTTTAAGATGATAAGTTCTGGGGATCTAATGTACATCATGGTGACTATTATTAACAATACTGTATTATATACTTGAATGTTGCTAAAAGAGATCTTAAAAGTTCTCACCACAAAAAGTAAATAAATAAATAAAAATAGAAATAAATAAAAAGGTAACTACATGAGGTGACAGATGTGTTGACTAACCTTACTGTGGTAATCATTTCACAATGTATACATATATCAAATCATCATATTTCACACCTTAAACTTATGTCAATTATATCTTGATAAGGCTGGAAAAAAATTAAAATTAAATTTCTAAAGAAAAATAATTATTCTTCCCAAATGACTTTTTTTTTCCATTCAATTTGAAATTCTTGAATTGAGAATGAGTACATGTTAAAACAGTGGGCCTCTCATAATAATCATCTGCTCTGCTCTTCACGAACAGATGTGATTATACTTTTTGACTGTACAAAGATCTAAGAACAAACAAAATGAAAGCTGAATAGAATCACAGAATGGAGAGAGGACTGAAGGCCATCTAGTTCTATGTTGCCATTTACTGTGTGCTAACACTGAGGCCTGAGATCACATAGGATCAGAATTAGAACCCTGTACCCCTTATTTTTAGTCTCTCTTCAGAATATCTCCCATTATGCCATCAAAACACTTTGCCAACCAAACTAGATCATTCAAACAAGGCTATCTGCAAAGTGTAGACTATCACATACATCTATATTCTCTATAACATTTTTATGTCAAGACTAGACGGCGGTTCTGGTGATCAAAAAAAAAAGTTAGTAACTGTGGATGTAGGGATTCTGTCTGCCTCTGTCTGCCTTTGGGTAAACGTTGGCACTTAGTAGGTACCATTAGTGGTATAAATGGATTGATTCAAACTTAACCGAGAATCTGTTTGCCTGCAATTTCCATCCAGTTTTCTCTTTTGGAACCATCCAAAACAAAATTAATCTCTTTTCTGTTTGAACACCATTCAAGTAAGGAGAGCAGCTATGTTCTTGTTTCCAGCCTGAAGATTAGCAGTTCATTCAGCTGTTCTTTGAATAATCCAGGGTTCAGACAGACCCTTCCACAATCCTGATCAATACTCTTTGGTGTGCTAAGGGCCTATATAAAGTATGGGGATTCATAAAGGGCAGAATGGACCCAGACTGAAGACATTAAATAACTGCAGACAACAGATTCAAATGGAAGGTCTTTGAAGACAACAAATGTATTATAATTATGTCCTGAGCACCTGGCCCATACTAGGCTCCAGCGACTATGTCTAAATGACCTGATCAGAGCATTGTCTTTCTTCTCTCCATCTGAAACCATTAAGACAAAGTCTTTTGCCCATTTCAATGGTAAGCATTCTTTTTTGCACTCAGTGTTACTCCCTACCAATGTACTTCAGTTAGCCTACTGAGTTTGAAATTTATATCATTACTTCTCCTATTTCTCTTCACATAGAAAAACAGGAAAACATATTCAAGGCAAGAACTTAAAAGGAGGAGGTGAAAGATCTAAGACCTATCGAGATTATCAATATTTTACCTATATAAACACAGAAACTTTGTTTACGTACCATGGGCTGCCCAGACAGGTAGCCAAGGAATCCTGGTCTGAGCAAACCTGAGTTGCTAATAGGTAGGTAATATAATAGATGATTGATAGCAGAGATGTGAGTTCAAACCCCAGCTTGGCTCCTTTCTGTGTGCTGTTGGTCAAACTCTGTAACCTCTCCGAGCTTGGGTCCTCATTTTCAAGATAGCAATAATATTTATAGCTAACATTTATATGGAAGCTACTATGAGCCAGGTACTATTTTATAACTAACTCATTTAATCCTTGTATAGTCCTCTGAAGTAGGTTTATTACTATCTTTATTTCACAGAAGAAGAAATAAGTTTAGAAAGATTAAATAATTTGCACAAGTCACACAGCCAATAAGTGGTGAAGCTGGGATTTAAGCCCAGGCAATCAGCTCCAGAGCTTCTGTTTCCAGCCATTACACCATACTGCCTATACTCTCATAAGCATGAATTCCAGAATATTCTCTCCTATTGCCATCACTCCCCTCAGCAGCAGGAAAGAAAAGAGAGAACCGGGCTAGAACTAAGTCAGGAGGCCTGGGTTCCACTCACAGCTCCTCCCTGACTACCTCTGTGACTCTGAGCAAGTTACTTTCTCTGTGTGGGCCTCAGAATCCTCATGTGTAAAATGAAAATGTTCAGGGGTCATGAATTCAGGCTTAGAGATGTCCAAAGAATGAATGAGACAGACTAAAGTGTATTCTTTCCACAGAGAAACACTTTGCTTGCATATATAATACATAAATTACGTGAGGACATAAGACGCACTCAATACAATTGCATCTATCATTATCATTTACTTTTCCCTTTCCCTTTCTGCCCGCATACCTTGAGTGTTCAACCTTAGGAAAAGTTAGAAAAGCTACATCTCTCCATTACGCTCACCATTTCAGATCCCAGAGAAAGTTATTAGCATGGAAATAGCCTTGCAGAGCTAAGGCCAGAGGAAGGCCAGGAACCAGCCCATTTCTGAGCCTGTTTAATCTTCTAACAGCTGACCTCGACCTTCTGGCCAGCTCTGAGCCTGCCACACCAACAGCTCTTCAGACCCAAGGCTGTGAATGCAGTGTTCTACAAGCAGTCATAACCTCCCAAATCCACTTAATCCCTTAATCCTCACCTCCCAGCATGGCAGGAGCTCGCACTGAACACCTGCCTCTCAGCCTTTACCCAACAGCTTCCACAAAGACCTGAGCCCAGTCCCAGCTACTCTGCTCCAACCTTCTCAAACCCTGAGGTTCCTGCTTTTAGAGGAAACGTTCTAGCGCATAGCTGAAGTTTGCTAATATGTAAGAGAGAAAATCCAAAGTACATTTGGTATTTGGACAAATGTCAAATGTTTTCCCTATGCACCAGATTTAAAATATAAATGGGGGAAGTTAAAAAAAAAAAAAAGCAAATGGCAAGCAAGCAGGCTGCTCTGATTCTGCTTCTTCTCCTCCAGTAGAGGATTCTAGAAGCGTAAGTGAGATTCCCACTGTATTCCAGAATGTTGACCTTATTATGCCCTCCCTATTACCATTACTCCCCACAATAGCAGGAAGAAGAGAACACTGGGCTGGAAGTCAGTCAGGAGGCCTGGGGCACTCACAGCAACTCCCAGACTATCTCTGTGACCATGGGCAAGTCACTTTCTCTCTCCCAGCCTCAGAATCCTCAACTGTAAAATGCAGATGTCTGCAGGCCACAAATGCATGCTCAGGGAGGCCTAGAGAGAACTGCAATGAGTGAAACAGACTAAGAATCATTCAACAGAGAAACACTTTGCTTGCATGTTAAATACATAATAAGATTCTCCATTTTCATAAAGAAATATGCCAATTTCATTGAGTAAACTTTTAATTTTAGAATAGTTTAAGATTTACAGAGGGCTTCCCTGGTGACGCAGTGGTTGAGAGCCCGCCTGCCGATGCAGGGGAGGCGGGTTCGTGCCCCGGTCCGGGAAGATCCCACATGCCGCGGAGCGGCTGGGCCCATGAGCCACGGCCGCTGAGCCTGCGCGTCCGGAGCCTGTGCTCCGCAATGGGAGAGGCCACAACAGTGAGAGGCCCGCGTACCACAAAAAAAAAAAAAAAAAAAAAGATTTACAGAGAAGTTGCAAAAATAGTTGAGCTCCAATATACCCTACACCCAGTTTCCCCTTTTGTTAACATCCTACATGAGCATCATACATTTATCACGACTGTTTTTTCTCAGCCTATCTACAAATATGAATACAGAGAAATATATCTCTACTTAGGAAGAACAAAGACAATTTTGTGTTGATAATTCAGCTTAAATGAGAGATACGGTAGGGAGTAGAGGAAATGATAGGTAACAGGCACAAATCCCAGGAATGGGAGGAGCTGCAGCCCAGATTCAGGGGATGAATGCCACACAGAAATGCAGATCCTGTATTTCTAGATCTCTGGGTTTTATCTTTGTTTTTTGTTTTACAAACAAACCAAAAATCTAGATTTTTATGTCAAACACATCAATTTTTTAAATTTTAAAGTTTGGCTTATTTATTTTCCTTTCTCAAAATACTACGCTTGGGCTTCCCTGGTGGCGCAGTGGTTGAGAGTCCGCCTGCCGATGCCGGGGACACGGGTTCGTGCCCCGGTACGGGAAGATCACATATGCCGCGGAGCAGCTGGGCCCGTGAGCCACAACTACTGAGCCTGCGTGTCCGGAGCCTGTGCTCCACAACGGGAAAGGCCACAACAGCGAGAGGCCCATGTACCACAAAAAAAAAAAAAAAAAAAAATACTACGCTGGCCGAATAAAACAGATATACTAACTGGATTTGGCCTATGACTTTCAGTTTGGGAGCTCTAGTTATATTAGTTTTACTTGGCCAAAGTCAAGTGTTAGCAGGACTGGTTCCTTCTGGAGGCTCTGAGAAGAAGGTCTATTTCCTTTCCTCTTTCAGCTTCCAGTGACGACCTGTTTTCCTTGACTTGTGGAGTATTGCTCCATCTCCAAAGCACATGACTCCAATTCTGCCTCTGTCATCACATGGCCGTCTCTGCTGACTCTGACTGTTCCTGCATCTCTCTTATAAGAAGTGTTATGATTACTTCAGGCCCACACGCATAATCCAGGATAATCTCCCCACCTCAAGATCCTTAATTTAAGCACATCTGAAAATTCCCTTTTGCCATATAAGGTAACATTCACGGTTTCCAAAAAATTAAGATATGGACATATGCGGGGGGTAAATATCCAGTCTACCACATTAGTTTAGAGGCTTAGTTCCTTTCCAGCTTTTGTATTTAAGCATTCTCTCTCAGATCACTTTCTTAGGATGCCATCTTCTTTCTTATGATTCCATTTTCTTGGCCTCCTACCAGAGAAGCCACTTTAGCAAATATTTGGGGGACAGCTGTCATAAGCCCAGCAGTGTGCCAGGGACAAAGGGAAGAAGTAAACACACAAGGACAAATATTCTCTATTTCAAAGATTTCTGATATACTTAGGAAAGCACAAGAATTTACAGAAGGTGCAATATTCTGAACACTCACTTTATTAGAAAGATTTTCATTAGATCTAGGGGAAAACATTGGAGATACACACATTTTTTGCAGAAGAATTTTACAGAACTATGTATTATTATCATCAATTTACTGACACTTGACAGAACACCTATTAGTCACCATGTCCACATATGAACTTAATAATCTGTACTAGAGAGGACACAGGCTGTGAAAACACAGGCCCAGGATGAAGGGCCTGAGAAAGGTCAATATCCCTGAGATTAAACTCTTGGACGGGACATGGCCAGAACCAGCTTATTCCCCTAAACCAAAATGTATGCCCATCACTACAGCCGTAAGCTATTAAGCCAGAAGGGCATCTTTTCACTGGAACCCTAAAGTGGACATCTTTTGGAGCATCTGCCCCATATTCCTACATCCTTTCTCTGGGAAATACATCTCCCTGTAACTGATTAAAACGCCTTCTTGGCATATCTTTGCAATCATTGACTCCAGTTGATTGAGCCAGTAGGCACTTGCTGCATACACTTCCATCCCTAGACATTTGGAATTAAAACCAAGAGTTGAGTGGGTTGAGGCCTCTAACATAGAAATCTGGAAGATGAAGAATTATAATTTTTCTCCATCATAGACTGGAGTAGAGAGAACCACTCCACACAAAGAGAGAGTAAGTAAGGCAAGAAACAATGACACACAGAGAAACTAAAGTGATATCCAGAGAAGCCTCACGGCTTTTACGTTTTGCTTCCAGCCACTTCTTTGATTTGCCTGCATTATTGCCTTGAGTTCCAAAAGACAACTCTGTTCCTTTAAATAAATTTTCTGTCTTTCCTTAGGTGAGACCAAGTTGACTTCTGTCATTTGAAACTAAAAAAGCATTACAGTCCCCTGCAAGCTCTCAAAGAGCTTTCCCTGAAGGCTCCCACTCACTGCCGTCTCCGCTGAAAGTGTTTCCTACTATTATTGCATTGGGATGCTTGTCCTTCAGGAACTACTTCAGAAGAATTTGGTACCTGGCATCTATAAGATTAGAGAACAGAGGACACCTTAGGCAACACAACTCACACATCACTTCTGCAGAAGTGAAATGTTTGGCCTAATTTCTCAAAATAAAGTCATTTTGGGGGTGGTGAAATTTCTCATGTCCCAGGTGCTAAACGGTTTCATGTAAACTTTGAAAGTTTACAGGAATTTGATCCTCATCCCAGGTGCTGTCCAAATTTTAAGGAATGAAATGAGGTTTGATAGATACCTGTTTAGTGCTTTCACTTATTAAATAAGTATGTTTTGCCACTTATAGAATATTTTCTCTCACAGTACCTCATTTGACCCTCACAACAGTCCAGTGAGAAAGATCCTGTATCCCCATTTTAGAGATTTCGGCGGTATTGAATGATATGACCTAGTGAAATGGCACTGGATTCTGAGGCCCTTAATACTTACTTAGGGTAAGTATTAAGTTTAATTAATCCTAATATGCTAATCACGCTGCACAGTAAATGACACATAGTGTTTCAGGAGTGACAAGTCATTGCATATTACACAGCCACTCCAATCCACTGATACTGGCTACCTGCAACACTGTGTGTGAGAAGGATTCTGGGAGTGCATCTGGACTCTGAACAAGGGCTGTGATTGAACTGTGCCACCTGCTGACGTGTAAGGGAGAGGACAGTGGCAGCACAGTGCTCAGTATTTCCATCCCTACAGTAAATGCTCTATAAATGTTCGTTGTGTTAAACCAAATTGGCAGACCCAGGACTGAAAACCAAGTCACCTGATTCTGTTTGCTGGTGTTCTTTCCATTACACTAGACAGCACCTTCCCTCTCACCCCTAAATTCTAAACCAGGGGTGAGAAAACTACAGCCCAAAGATCAAATTTGCCCTGCTGCCTGTTTTTGGAAATGAAGTTTTACTGGAACACAGTCAGGCTCATTTGTTTATGTTTTGTCTGCACGTGCTTTCCTGCAACAATGACTGAGTTGAGTAGTCTCAACAGAGACCCGGTTGCCCACAAAGACTAAAATATTTACCATCTGTCCCTTTATAGAAAAAGTCTGGCCAATCCCACTCCTAAACCAAATCAAAGAAGTTCAAAGCAGCTCCAAATAGATCAATGTTATTCTACCTTTTTTTCTCCACAGAAGAAAATTGCCACCTTTGAGCTTCGGTGACCACATAAGGTACACCTTACCATCATTAACATTCTAAGGTAATGGAGGCAAGTGTGTACTCCTGATTTGCACATTCATGGATTGGCATTTAGAAAAGAAGTATCTGTAATATGAATTAAGGGCTTTAACTACGTATGCCTGAGGTAATTTATTCATTGAAGAGTAAAAGAAAAGTACACCACAAAATGGTAATAATCAAATTAAAACCTACTGTAAACTCCTATTTGCCGAGGATCCAATCAGCCAGAGTCATTACTTTTTTTTTTTCCTTTATGGGGAGAAATACTAAACAAGGATTGGTTAATGAAATTGATGAGAGAAACAGTTTTCAGCATATCCACTCATAAATAAAAGTGACTGATTTTCATAATTACAATACTAAAGCCTTATGAGTCACGTAAAGAAGACTTAGTAATCTTTGTGAGACGTAGGGGACAATATTAAGCTAACCAGTGTTAATGAGCCAAGTTGCCCGAGTTCTGAACACACAGGAGAATAGTACATTGGTTTATCTTTTAACTTTTGGTTTCTATGCAGTATTATAGGAGTTAACCCAAGGAACAGAAAGAAAGAAAATGTATTGAGTTCGTTCTCTCCTTCTCCAACAGATTGTGTGGATCACCAAACTACACAATACAACACTCACCTCGGTGATCATTAAATACTTGTAAGCAATAAGGTAATTTATACATCGCCACCAACTGCAGTGGGAGAAAATGATAATAAAACAAACACAAACATGCAGTGTAGTATCAGATATTATGGGGAAAACATTGTGATAGAAACTCTGCTGGGTTGATTAAAAATATGGTGGCTAATAATTCCTCACATCCAAGTACACACATATTACTCCCGAGAAGAAGAAGTGGATCTATTCTCTTCCCCCCTTGAATCTGGGCAGGGCTTGTGGCTCACTCTGACCAATAGAATGCAGCAAAAGTGGCATTCTGAGATTTTCCAACCAGGTCTTAAGAGAACCGTCTCTCCCTCTTGGAATCTAGCTGCCGTGCTGTGAAGAAGCTCAGGCCAAACTCTAGAGTGAGAGAGGCCACGTGAAGGGGAGCCCTGCCAAACAAGAGGCCATGTTGGACATTCCTGCTCTTAGCAGCTCCCCACCAAAGGCAGCTGCTTACATGATCAGAGTTAGTAGAATCACCCAGCTGAGCGCAGTAAACCCACAATAATAAAGTGTTGTTTTAAGACACGATATTTTGGGGCGGTTGGTTACATAGAAGTAGATCCTCAGACAGAGACAGGTTTTGTGGGGAAGATCATTTAGACTGATGGTCAGAAATGGACTTATGAGAAGTTGTTTGAGCTGAGTGAAAAGAAGGAACCAGCTGTGAAACTCTCTGGTGGCAGAGCATTTCAGGCAGAAGACATAGCAAGTACAAAGCCCTGGGGCAAGAATAAGCTTGGTGTGCTTGAGAAAAAATTAGAAGCCTGATATCACTGCAATGTAATGAGGAAAGTTGAATCAGAGAGAGAGGGAGGGGCTAGATCCTGGAAGGACTCGTAAGCCATAGTAAGGAGTTCAGATTTACTTTTAAGCCGGTGGAAACCCACTGGAGATTTTTAAGCAAAAAATGATACAAACTGATTTACGTTTTTAAAATATCATTCTGGTTGCTGTGTATAACTATGGCTTTTTCTTTCCTAGAAATTTTATATAAATGCAATCATACAAAATACGGTCTTGTGAGTCTGACTTCCTTCACTTATAACGTTTTTGAGATTCATGCATACTACTGTGTGTATCACCAGTTTCTTCCTCTTATGCCTAGATGGATTCCAGTATATGCATATGTCACATTTTGTTTATCCATTCACCAGCTGATGGGCATTTGGTATATTTCCCACTTGGGGCTAATACGGATAATTCTACTACAAATATCCGCATATAAGTCATTGTGTAGACACATGCTTGCATTTCTCCTGTGTAAATATCTAGGTAAGTATATGCTTATGGAAGGGTATGTTTAACTTTTTGAGAAACTGTCAAACTGTTTTCCAAAGTGACTGTACCATTTTACATTCCTGGCAGCAGTGACTAACAGCTCCGGTTTCTTCACATTCTCATCAACACTTAGTGCTGTCTTTTTCATTTTGGCCATTCCAAGTAGGTGTACTGTGGTATTTCACTGCGGCTATAAACTGCATTTTCCTATTAACTAATGACGTAGATCCTATTTGCTTTAATGTGCTTATTTGGAGAAATAGCTACTTGAATCTTTTGCCTATTTTTTTATTATTAAGTTATAAGAACTCTTTATATATTCTGGATATATGCTCTTTGTCAAATATATGCTTTGAAAATATCCTCTCCCAGTCTGTGGCTTGCCTTTTTTTATTTTCTTAATGGAATCATTTGAAGAGAAAACATTTCTAACGTTGGTGAAATCCGATTTTCTTATTTTTTGTATAGCTTGCTTTTGTGTCCTATGTAAGAAATCTTTGCCTAACAAAAAAAATCAATAAAATTTTCCTCTATATTTTCTTCTAGAAATTTTATAGTTATAGTATGACATTTGGGTCCACTATCCATTTCTTCAGCAGAATTTTATGTACTGCCAGATCACATTTCAGGGTCATCTCTGCTTATTTTAAGGAGTTTAAATTCAGTAGGTTAAAATTTATTTTATAAGTCAAACAAGTAATAGGTAATCTTTGGAAAAGGAGGGATCTATCTAGTTTTCAATCATTATATCTTGGCCAAAACTGTGTATTCCCAGTCATGGACTCATTTACTCTATTAAATGCAACTTGAAACTTCTTCACATCCTCCACCCTAAATCTTCTTGATGTTGGGAGTGAGGGCAGGGGGTAGGGAATGTTCTTCTTACTCCTAATATTTCCTTTTATGTGATGGGAGATCCACTAGCTTAACATCTTGAACTCCTTCTACTCCATCACTCATCCCCCAGGGAAGAAAAGAGAGGTATCTAGTTGTACATTTGTAACCCTGCCCCTTGTTTCCTCCTTGGGAGATGGTGCATATGCCGAGAATGTGTTCCCACTTGCCCTCAACCATGCAGTAAACTTGGTGTAAAGGTCCCACCACTGGGAATGGGGTTGAAGGGAGCGGGGGGCCAGCACTGCCTGTGACTGGATGGTAAGTCTCTCTACCCAGGGATTTATTATTAGGAAGCCCACTAGCCCACAGATAAAAGCCACATCCTGCAATATCAGCTTTATCCATAATAAAGGCAATATTTTGGCTCTATTTGCTTAATCTGTTCTCTGGTTTCTCATTTGGTTCAGAACTCAGATGTGGAAGGCTGTTATTTGCTTGAACACCCCCAAATATTTCCCAAATGTCATTCCTTTGGGTTTCCTAACTCTATCACTCTGACCTTGTAAATTTTTGTTTCTCTCTTCCTATGGCCAACAGATTGAGAATTCATATTTATAGACAGCCAGCATCTTTATCTTTAAAGTATTATTACAAAATTTTAAAAAATACAAATGCACAAAAAAGGAAGAATGTTAACATTACTTATTCTTCCACCCTCTAGAAGTGTGCACTCCAGTAAGGTAGACACTTGCCCTACATGGCTATTTAAATTAATTATAATTAACTTCTATTAAAAATCCAGTTTCATAGTCATACTAGCCACATTCCAAGTGTCTGATAGCTACATGTGACTAGCGGCTACTGTATCAGGCAACAAAGGTAGAGAACATTTCCATCAACATAGGAAAGTCTATTGGATAGACTGCTCTAGAAAAAATTAGGGATTTAATATGGCCTTCTATATTAAATATATACATTTATATGTGTATAAATGTACATATATATTCATATTCCACCCTTCCATAATATCACTTCTGGCGGCTCTGCAAAGTATTTTTCTGTATTGATTTCTTTACTCTAATTTCTTTATCCAGCTGTTGGACACAGACTCTTCCAAACTTTTTTCATTACAGCCAATGATGCACTGAATATTCTTGAATACCTTCAAACTGTCTTAAGCTCCTGCAATGACTTACAGAGTCAAATGGCACACACACTTTTCACATTGCTAAGAGTTATCATCAGGTATCAATAGAAAGGGGACCCTGGCTTGGAATACGTCCAGCCCTCCTATTTGTCTGAGAGAAGTGGAGAATAATTTAGAATGACTTTACTTCGTTACAGAAAGCTGCTAGAAAAGCAAAAAGGCCAAAATGTGAGCTGTTAGTTAATATATTAAGGATTCCTGGGAGTTTGCTGATTGCAGTCACACGAACAAGCCTCCTGGAAGCCGCTGCTCTTTTTTATTCACACCCCAGGAATATTTCTAGTGTTCCTTTAAACACAGTGAGAATCAAGTTGTTCTCATAGAGATGCTTGGAACCTTTCTGGCTGGGAACTGGATAGTTAACTTAAGGCTAACCATGGTGTGTTTTGCCATTGGCATGTCCTCCTTCTCTGCTTGGCATCTCCTGCTACATCATATGTGATACTGTTACCACTTTGGTTTCATTAGGGTGGCTAAGGGTATCTCCCAACATGGAAGGCACTGGAAGCACTTTTCCAGCTGTGGCAGGAGAGTGTAAAGAAAGACTCTAGAGACAGACTGCCCGGCTCTGGATCCTCGCTCTGCCACTTGTTAGCTGGGTGACTTTCCCATGTTAAGAAGTCTTTCTTGCTTCAGTTACCTCATCCATGAAATGTGATAATGAATAGCATGTTCTTACATCTCTGGCACATATTAAGCATTATGTAAGTGTCTGATACCTTTATCTACCTTTACCCGTACACTGTGCTTCTGGTGGGATGAGAGAGCAGCAAGTTCAGTCCACCACATCATTAGCTAAAATTGAACCTGAGTCAACTAAAATACCTAAGTCAGCATCTCCCAGAGTGTCCCACATGGCTGGCACTTTCCTCCGTAGGGAGAATGGGTTATGATTAAATCAGTTTGGAAAATGTTGCTCCTCTCCTAGAGTTAGAATACACATTAGCAAATCCGGGGTTCTGAGAAGTCCTACAACAGAGAAACCTGTTGACTTTAATTTAACTATGCAGTTTCCAAAATTATTTGATGCAGACATTTTTCATTGCATAGCCCCTCCTTGAGAACAGGCTTTGGGCAATGCTGCCCTCCTATTAGCACAGTGTCTTTATTTTATTTATTTTTTTATTGGAGTATAGTTGTTTTACAATGTTGTGTTAGTTTCTGCTGTACAGCGAAGTGGAGTTCCCTGTGCTATACAGCAGGTTCTCGTTAGTTATCTATTTTATAAATATTAATGTATATATGTCAATCCCAGTCTCCCAATTAGCATAGTCTCTTTAAAGACATCAGTTTGTGAAAGGAACCATTAGCTGTACTTTCCCTCAGAGACATGTGTTAAGCTTCCTCCCCTCACCTCCATCTTGTGCTTGTACTATTGATTTATTTAAACTTTTGGCAGAACTTTACATTCTTTCTAATCAGTTCTACCTTATCTAGTCAGCTCCTGTCTTTTAGCTTACCAAGATTTGGGGAGAATCTTATGATTAAGTATGCATTCCGGCTTGTCTCCCAGAAAATGTATCAGCTTGATGTATTTTGTCTTCCTCCAGGCATTTGGCAAAAATATCAAGGAGAGTAGACTCAAGAATGGTGCCAGTCTGCTCGGGATTGTTTTCAAATTGTCTGGGTCAGTGATATCTAACAACCCTGAAAATAATTCTCACTAATGTGTTGGTGGTAACAAATATTAAAATAAAATATTCTTCCAAGTATTTTGACAGGAGCCTGGCTGAAGACATCACCTTTGATGAAATGAAAAACTGGTTTTATTACAAGTAACTGCTAGTCAATTGGTGGCTGAAGGGGGCATGCTTTAAGATAGCTTTGGGCCACCTCTGGGACCCATGTATTTACCGTAGATTCAGAAGGAAGCAGTTGCAGTATATGTCACATATCTGCAAATTTGGCCTTATCCTAAAGCCGAGACTAATATTCTTCCTTCTGCCTGATCCAGTGGCAGGCCTTGCATACATCTGGGGTCAAAGATAATTCTGGAACCTCTTAGGCTTGCAGCCACCTAATCTATTCAATCCCTAGCACTAGCCCCGCACAGAGTTTCATTGATTAGCTACGATAGAATTTCTTTAGCAAAGCACAATTTATATTAACAAAGCAAAAGCAATAGTTTAATAAAATTGCTTTAAAATCAAAGCAACATAATCAAAGTCATCAGAACCGGTAATCAAAACAAATTATGAAAACAGGAAATCCAGGAAGTGTTTTATATTTCCCTTTTGCAAAGGACAGTGGGATTCTATTAAAACAGTTATTGTTCTTCATATTCAAGTCTATTAAGGTTACAATGATGCCAAAGCCCCTTCTAAATAATATTATCATATTTTAAGAGGTATATTAAAAGTGTGTTTTAAAAAGATTATTCGGAAAATAAAGTGCCTTTGTAGCACACGAGGAATTGTGGAAAGAATGAGGGGAGATAAGACAAGTGTCCTAAAACATTTGAATATTGAAATGTGCTTCAATACAACTTCCACTGGCATTCAGTAATGATCACCAAATTCTTATGTCAAGCCAAGACCTTGCTGCTGTGCTCCAGACCAAAATTTCCAACCAACTACTAAAACTTATCTCTTCAGAATTACAAAAAACACCTAAAAATTCACAGGTCCAAAACTGTACTCATTATATATCTCCTCAAACCAGCTTCTTCTCCTTTGTTACCTATGCTAGGAAATGGCACTAACAGCTCCCGGTCACCGAATCAGCTACGCGGTGTCATCTTAGACTCTCTTCTCCTCATCCGTACAACTGGCGACTCATAAAATCCACTTCCCTGGTGGTGCAGTGGTTGAGAGTCCGCCTGCCGATGCAGGGGACACAGGTTCGTGCCCCGGTCCGGGAGGATCCCACATGCCGCGGAGCATCAGAGCGAGTGATGTCCCTCACTCTGGCCACCTCAGCCCTCTGGTCTCTCCTCCATATTGGGACAAAGAGCCTTTCTAATTGTGAAACCTGATCTTGTCACTTCTCTGTTCAAAATTCTTGCATGGTTTTCTGTGGATGACAGGATAAAATTCAAATTCCCTCGTATGATGATGGACAAGAACTCTTCAGCTACTCCGTTTACTCTCCACCTTTTTGCACTTTCTTTATGAATCACTTTGATGTCCTGAAACACAGCACACCAGTTCGTTCCCCGCCCCCCGCCTGCACACAGCATCTGCAGGCTGGCCTGCCCTCCCCTGCTCCATGCTGGCTCTTGAACTCCTTTACTCCTTCAAATCCCAGTTCACACTTCACTGTGTCTTTGAAGCCTTCTTTATCCAACTCCAAAGTCCTAGCTGTGTATTTGTATTTATTTTCTTTACAAATTTCCGTCCCCTAATAGACAGTGAGCTCCATAAAAACAAGTCTAAAACTTTACATATTTTGATATCTTCAGGTCCCGACTGTACAGCCTCCTTTCAGCAATAAAAGTTTTACTCCATGGAGAGTGGGAATACATAACCTTCCTTCTAGTTCCAACATTCTATAACATAATAGCTTTCAAGACCTAACTATATACAGGGCATGCTTGACATTATACAGATATGAATCCCAGTCATCCCTCCAGTCATTCATCAACGGCTGTCTGAAGATAAGGTATTGATGTGTGCCAGATGGCATATTCTAAAAATTGCCACAGCAGTATCTCCCATCCCTCATGGTCTTCTTGCAATGGACGTGACTCTCTGCCCATTGAGAGGTGAGACATGTTCCTTCCCCTTGAATCTGGGTGGGCTTGTGGCTTTGAAAGAAGTGCTACTACATGACTTTCAAAGTAAGATCATAACAGGTGATACAGTCTCTGCCTGGGACTTTTGGGGATGCTCACTGATAGAAAGCAGCCACCATGCTCGCAGGAAGCCCAACATCGACATGGAGCCACCATGTGTAAGTGTTCCTGCCAACAGCTACAGCTGAGGTTCCAGCCACTCCAGACTTGTTAAAGAGGCTGCACGCGATATCAGCCTTTAAGTTACCCTGAGCCTTGGAGTCTTTCCCACTGACAGTTATAGAACAGAAACAGCCCATCCCTACTGTGCCCTTTACAAATTCCTGGTCCACAGAAGCTTGAGTATAATATAATGGCTGTTCTTTTATGCCAGTAAAATGGTGTGGTTTATTATGCAGTAAGAAAACGGATACAATAAGCAATAAGGTAGGGCAACCTTTCTTGTACTGCTCTAAGAGAAACACTGGTGCCCTGGGAGGTATCACCAAGTTTTCTGAGAAAAAATAAAGGTGCGGGAGGGAATTCCCTGGCGGTCCAGTGGTTAGGACTCTGTGCTTTCACTGCCGAGAGCACGGGTTCGATCCCTGGTTGGGGAACTAAGATCCTGCAAGCCTTGGCCAAAAATAAAAAATAAAGGTGGGGGAGAGAGCGGTAGTTCTGTGGTCACTCACACTGTATCTCCTTTTTAAGAATTTCCACTGCATAAAACTAATGGTTTTAAGAACTTCAGAACATCAGGTCTTGAGATACAGAAGAGACCATGACAGTAAAAGGCTATCTCTATAGAGTTTAGATTCTAATCAGGAGCGATAAGCATTAAACAAATAAATAAACAAATTATGGTACATAATGTCACTTAGAGGTATCTGAAATAAACGACGATTGCATCAATTAATTAAAAAAAAAAAAAACTCCAGAAGCAACAACCCAAGGCACCTAGCACTGTCAACACAGAATTCCCCAAATATATTTAACAATGGACTCCTTTTGTCATCATACACAAAACATCCCCCCCCAAAACTACAGCTTGTAGAATAGTCTGAAACACTGGGTTAAATTCACCAAATCGAACAATCCCAAACACTGGCCAATTGGAAGAGAGTCTTATTTTGTTGCTAAAGCATTATACTCAGGAGGGGCGGCCTTAAATGAGAAGCACAAAGTAGTCAGGTTGTGCTTGGAAGGCTCAGCTAGCCTTAGCACCTCCCCTCAGAGGTTCCTACAGGAAATCAGTCCCTATGAAGTAATGAGAGGGGGAAGGGGAAGGTATTTGATAAGACCCCGTGCGCGTGTAGTTTGCATAGAGTGTGCAGGCCCAGCTTCAGCTGTACTAACAGGCACACAGGTGTCCCTGGCAAAGAATGACCGGTCTGAATGCATTCAAGGAAAGGAAGGATGGGAAAACAGGGAGACACCTGCTCAAAGGGAGACTATTTCCAAGCAGTAAAAACCCTTGTTTTTCTGCATGGCTTCTCTTTATTTCAAAATAAAAAAGATCCACAAGCCAGAGTGGGAAAGTGATCCCAGTGGCCCAGAACAGTTAATCTTGGTTGTTCACACAGTGATAGGAGCCTTGGAATCAGTGAGTCTGTCTCATGCCTGGGGCTTGAGGCTTAGGTGGCATTTTCAGTTCTCAGGTTTCCTATCCACTGATGTTCTGCATCAGAACACCAGAGCCTTGCTCTTTCAGTGTGATTTGATGCTGATGAGAGTCAGGATGGTACACAAGGTTATGCATCACCTCGAGCCAAGTGGCTGGCTCCCAGCTGAGGTTACCTGGGCTGTGGGTGAGCGCCACTGCCACCTAGTGGCCATCTTTCAAAAGCACACTCTTCTTCCTCCACCTTCAACAGTCCCGATTGCCCAGACTTAAAGGAGATGAAATTCTCCAGATCAAGAAAGACAGAGTAAAATACCATATCTTTAGCTTTATTTCAAAGACATCCACTGGTTAGCACCTTGAAATTATCTTTCATTTGAAAATCTAGAAGAGGCAAACCATATAGCAGAAAGCTCCCGGGCTTTGTCTAAATGGAGCTGGACGGGCAGTTTAAAAACGTGCGATTATGAACTGTAATAAGTACCACAAACTGGGGGGCTTAAAACAACAGAAATGTATTATCTCACAGTCATGGAGGCTAGATGTCTAAAATGAAGGTGTCAGTAGGGCTGGTTTCTTCTGGGTACTTTGAAGAAGAATCTGTCCCATGCCTCTCTCCTAGCTCACAACAGTTTCTGGCAAGCCCCTATGTGCCTCACCTTGTGGACACATCACTCCAATCCCTGCCTCCATCTCTAGTGTGTTCTCCCCGTGTGTCTGTGTCTCTGTTTCCTCTTACTAGAAGAACACCAGTCATTGGATTAGGGTCCACTCTAATACAGTTTGACCTCATTTTAACTAACTGCATCTGCAAAGACCCTATTTCCAAACAAGGTCACATTCGGAGCTTTTGGGTGGACATGAATTTGGAGGAGACACTATTCAACCCAGTATAATGACAGTATGTGAGCAGAGGGGAGAATGAGCAATTGGGTCCTTTTTGCATAAACTGCATCATTACTGCAACTATGAAGTCTTTATATTTTTCTATTTTATTTAAAGGGGATTTGCTCCAAAAAATTATTGGTCTAGGGCCATCTTCTCCTGTAAGAGATGAGGACAATGAAACCGAGAGATGGAAAGTAGATGGCCCAAATTAGTGGCAGGGCCAAGAACAGGACTCAGTGCAGATCACCTCTCCTTCCCCTACACAGCAACACCACCCAAGGCAGCAGTTCCATTGCTACTGCTCCCGTTGTGGTGGTGGTGGTTGTTTAATAGCAGAGCACCCTGCTGGGCACTGTGGTAGGCAGAATAATGCCTCCACCAAAGATGTCCACATTTTAAGAAATTTCATTCACTTATTCATAATTCAAACCCCATTTATTTAAACTCTGCTACACAGATATCTTGAGACAATTTTATTTATCTGTACATTCACTGAATCTTTTCAGCAGCTGTTTATTAGGAACCTACTACTTCTAGAAATGATGGATTAAGAAGTGAACAAGACTCACAAAATCCCTGCCCTCAATGGAGCTTACATCCTAGTGGGAAAGACAGACAGTAAACACGTCATCAAATGATTATGTAAGAGTTTCAAATAGTGCAAAGTTTTAAAAAGTAGTGATGGGACACAGTGTAACTACGTAAAACAACCCAGAGGACATGAAGAGCACTGTAGCCAGGGTCAGTGGAGGTCACTTAGGGGATGTAACATTTAAACTGAGATCTGAATGAGAAGAAAGCAGCCATGTGACTATTTGAGGAATGAGTATCCAAGCAGAGAGAACAGCAATGGCAAAGACGCTGAGGTAGAAAAGCTCTATATCTTTAAGGGACAAAAGAAGGCAAGTGTGCCTGGATGATCAGAGTAGCTAGGGGTAGGTCGTGGTGACTTTGGTAGAGAATCATAGGCAACAGATTCACAGGCAAAGACTGGGGACCTTTAAGAAACATGATATTGCATCTAGATTGTATTCTAATCACAAAGAGAAGCTATAGGAGTGTTTTAAGCAAGAGAGAGATATGATCTGATTTATTGTGGGAGAAACAAAGATTTATTGTGGGAGAAACAAAGATTTTTCCTGTAGCCCTAGACCAACCTGTGTGGGAGGATTATGGGAATGCCCGTGGGAGGAATTAAGTCATCTCATCAACCTTCGTAGCTGATTTAGGCAAAGGAAGTGAGAAAAAGCGAGGAGACAGAGAGCGTCCCATGAGCACATGCAGCATAAGCAAAGGCACTGTGGCAGACAGTGTATGTGGGCAGGGGTATTGTAGCAGGTCTGAATTAGTGAAGAAATACAGTTAAGGCACAGCATGGTGAGGTCTGAGGTAGAGCAGAACAGGACAATTCCTGGAAAGGCCTTGTATATGCTTGGATAAGAAACATGGACTTGATCCTTTGGGTAAGATATCAGAGGATTTTAAGCAGCATGGCCAAAGGATCCAGTTTATGACTTAGACAGAGTAGCCTGAAGGCACTGTTGAAGTCAACGTGACAAGAAGAAGAGATGCAGAAGGAAAGTTAGGAGACTGATTAAATAATCCAGATAGGAGTTGATCAGAACCCGAACATCGTTGCGTTGGTAGTAATAATAATTAATAATATCATTAACATGTTGTGGTACTTGCTCTGTTCCAGGCACTCTTTTAAGCAATTAATAAATATTAATTCATTTAATGCTCACAAAAATCCCATAAGGTAAGACCTATTACTATCCCAATTTTACAGATGAGGAAGCTGAGATAGAAGGTAGTTAAATAACTCTCCTAAAAGTAATAGAGCAATACGGTAATAAGAAATAAGTGGTAAAGCTGGGGGTGAGGATGAAGGGAAGGAATTCCAGAAATACTTAGGGGAAGAAGTATTTCAAGGTGTTTAAGGAAAACATTGGTAACATTTTCTGAGTAGGAGGAATTATGAAAATATCCTACATTTCCAACTGTGCCTTCGATGTTTGACTATGGCATTGAATGAGATAGAAAAACGGTGGGTAAACCAGTAGGCCTGTCGGGAAATGGATGGATTCAGTTTGAGATGTTTGAAACACCTGTGGCATATCCAAATGGGTATAGGTGAGCAGCAATGTGGAAAAGTAGTTTACTTTTCTTCTTTAAGTTTTATTAAAATATAATCAGGGCTTCCCTGGTGGCGCAGCGGTTGAGAGTCCGCCTGCCGATGCAGGGGACACGGGTTCGTGCCCTGGTCCGGGAAGATCCCACACGCCGCGGAGCGGCTGAGCCCGTGAGCCATGGCCGCTGAGCCTGTGCTCCGCAACGGGAGAGGCCATGGCAGTGAGAGGCCCGCGTACCGCAAAAAAAAAAAAAATTAAAAAAAAAATATATAATCAGAAAGATGTCCACATTCTAATCTGTAGCGCCTATGAATAAATTATGTTACATGTCAAAGGGGAATTAGGATGCAATTGAAATTAAGATTGCAAATCAGCGGACCTCGAGATGAGGAGATTATCCTGGACTCGCCAAGAATGTCGAATGTAATCACAAGGGTCCTTAAAAGTAGAAAAGGAAAGCCAGAGTGTCAGAGAAAGATGTGAACACGAAAGAAAGGCACAGAGAGATGAACGTCATTGGCTTGTCGAAGATGGAGGAAGGGGACCACTAGTCAAAGAATGTGGGTGGCTTCTGGAAGCAGGAGAAAGCAAGGGAACATTCTTCCCTAGAGCCTCCAGGGAGGAACACAGTCTTGCCAACACCTTGATTTTAGCCCAACGAGATCCATTTTAGATTCTGACCTCCAGAACAGGAAGATAATAAGTAAATGTGTGCTGTTTAAGCCTCTGATTTTATAGTTTTTTGTTATAGTAGCAATAGAAAACTAATATAGACGCTCTGAGGAAGAATCTCTGCTCGGTAACAAGAAGTCTGGAGTTAGTGATGGTAGGGTGGTTCGGGTACTCAGTGAGATCATGAAGGACTCGGGTGCCCTCTTAACAGAAACCTCCACACAACTCCTCCAATAATACTTTATTACATGTCTTATGGGTCCAAACTGGGTTATACAGCAATACCTAGTTGCAAGGGAAGGTGAGAAATCTAACATCTGGCGAAGAGTAACAGCATTATCAGGACTAGATCAGCCGAGTCGTGATTCATTGCTTGGAGCTGGGAATATTGCTGCCCTGAAACCCGCTGGTAAGGATGCAGTGAAGGCGGGTATAGGGAGGTAAATAACCTTTGGCAAAGATATAATCTAGCATCTGCCGGACTCTGAGAAGCTTAAAATTCACAGGTGTTGGGACAACTATTCATTTCTAAAAAAATCTAAAAATCCAAATAAGACACTTATATAACCAGATGCCCCCAATCAGAGAAACACAACATACAAACGGAGGAGGCTAAAGTGCACTAACTATGTATAAGAATTAATACTTTCAATAGGTGTAGAAGGCAAAAGTCACCGTTCCCACTTAAGAGATAAGGAAACTCTCTCTTAGCCTTAAGGAGGTTAAGTGATGTACCCAAACTCATCGAGTGAGCAAAAGTCGATTCTCATTCTGCTTTTCCCTGGTTGAAAGAGTAAAGAGGAGCAATCGATGCTAATTAAATGTTGGTAGTTAGAAACTTCACAGATCTATCGAGAAGGGCACCTGAACTGTTACTGTTGTTACTAGGAGGCCACTGAACACGACCAGTTCTGAGAAATAAGGACGGGAAGCATACAGGAGGCACAGGGGATTTTTTCCTCCTCACCTCTGGAACGCTTGAATCAGAATATGATTCTTCTTCTGTCCCAAGAAATTAAGTTTCACATAACTTCAAACTCTTCAGAAATTGAGGGCTGCTTATAGTCTTAGTTATTAAAAAAAATCATTCCCTTGGCCTGCACCAAAGAGTGATTTCATAATAGCGGTTACCTCTGAAAAGGAAAGAAAGGGAATGGGATCAAAAGAGGCAGACAGGGACTTTCAACTAAAACCATAATGTTTAATCTCTTAGAAATATGAAAAATCTGAATAAAAACAATGGCACAATATTAAGAGGTATAAAGCTAGCTGATGGGTATAAAAGCATTTGTTATAGTATCCTATTTTTTTCTCTAAATCCATGAAATGTCTCCCAATTTAAAAAAATATTTTTTAATTAAAAGATAATTTTAACTCCACAGTGCAAGTGGGTTTTATTCATTATTCATTAACTATATGTGAGTTAAGTGGTAGCTGTGTGCTAGTCACGCTTCTAGACGCTTACAAGCAAGACCCACAAAATCACTGCCTCCATGGAGATGACATTCTTGTCAAGGCAGACAGGAATCAAACAAGGCCATTGCAGCGAGTGTTAAGTGTGTTACAGGAACAAAACAGACGAATGTGATAAACAGGGACCCAGAAATTGTTGATTCTCATGAGGTAGACAGGAAGAGGAACATGGCTGAGGAGCTGACATTTGATCTAACACGTGAATAATAAAAACAAGTCATTCAAAGAATAAGGAAAAGAGTACTTCATGAAGAGCAATCAGAGCATGCAAAGGCCCTGAAGCCGCACAGCATTCTAAGAACCAAGAGCGGCCCAGGCTTGTTAAGTCATAGCAAGCAATGTGGTGACAGACGTGGTCAGAAAGGTAGGCAAGAGGGCTTTGTAGTCATGCCAAGAAATGTAGATTTTATCTGAAGTGCAATGGGTAGCCAACGGATGGAGGGTTGAGGGAGAGGGTTTAAGGAAGGGTACAAGGTGTGTGTATATATATATATATATATATATATATAACATGTGAAATATATTACAGTGCACTGACAAGTGGAAAAAGCATATTAAAGAACACTATGATAGTAACATATGTTTGTCCCCAAAATGCATATTGTTTGCATAGCAGAAGTTGGGAAACATTTATTCAAATGTGGTGGGATTTCAAGTGACTTTATTATATCTTCTATCTATATGTTCTTCCTTTTCTTTCATTGCCCAGACACTAAACCTTACTTGTAATCCAGTACTCTTTCTGGTGAATCATAACATCCTTCCCATATCTGGCTGTCCTAATAAATGTTTTAGAGAGAGTTCTACTGGCCCTCAGGCTAACTTTGGATCATCCCCTGTAAGTGCCTGATTTGGGGGCCTGGGAGGGAGGTGATGGTGGGGTTTCATTTTAAATATGTCAAGTGTGAGATGTTTACATTAGTTAGGACAGCCATAACAAAGGACCACACACTGAGTGGCTTAAACAACAGAAATTAATTTTTTCACAATTCTGGAGGCTAAAAGTCTAAAATCAAGGTGTTGGCAGGGTTGCTTCCTTCTGAGGTCTCTCCTTGGCTTGTAGATGATTATCCTTCTCTTTGTGTCTTCACACGCTGATCCCTCTGTGTGTGTCTGTGTCTTTCACCTCTTCTTATAAGGATAACACACCTTTTAGACAAGGGCCCACCCTAACAACCTCATTTTAACTTAATTACCTCTATAAAGAACCTATCTTCAAATATAGTCACATGTGGAGATACTGGGGTTTAGGACTCCAACATATGAATTTAGGGGGTAGGGGGAAGGGGACAAATTCAGCTCAGAACCATGTCCATCCAGGGGGAGACTTTCAGAGGATGTTACATACATGCCTCTGCAGCTGAGCAGAGTACACTGGCCTGGAGGTAAAGACTTGGGAGTCTTTTCTGTGTAAATGCACTCACCCTAGGAGAGCCTGTAGCATCAGGAGAGTCCATGACAGAGGGACACCAAGGAAAAGAGCCTACGAAAGAGATAGGGAAGGCCTGACCCAAGAAGTAGGAGGACAATTAGGAGAGACTGAGGACATGCAAGTTTCAAGAAGGAGAGTGGTCATTAGTGTCAAACTCTAGGTTCTGAAACCATATCCTACAAACAATCCTCCTAGGGCCCCTCTACTGTTGGCTCAAGATCACCACCATGGCTCCCACTGGCAATAAAACAATCAGTCCACCATCCAAGGGTCTCCACAATATGATTCTAACCCCTTTTAAATGTTATCTCCCTTTAGCATCCTTCAAAATCCTTCAGCATTAGTGACACAGAATTGTCCCTACATACTTGCCCGAAGTGCAGTGGACTCTGGCCCTTTGTGCATGTTACCTCCCACCCCAGGAATGATCTTTTCATTATTCTGCTCATCCTCATCCTACCATCCTTCAAGGACAATGCCACCCTTAGCAATTTCTCCATATGAACTTGATTTCTATGTGTGTCTATCTGCTGCGCTGGGGCTGTGGACTCTTCAGGGAAAATCCTTTCTATTATTTATCCCTGGCACCCCTTGAAGCCTGCCATGGTGCCTAGTATATAGCAGGTGCTCAAAGAAGGGCTTTTTGCATGAATGAACTAATGTTGTTTTGTATCAAACAGAATTAAATAGAATCCAGCAGCTGACATTTAAAAATGTTAATGCTACTGACTCACCTGTTTGGGGGAAGGGATGAGTTTTCTTTGAAGGCTTAGTGACTTTCACATCTGCTAGATGTGCTGTTATCCTCTTTACTGTGGTCACTTATTACAAGGAGAAACAGTTCCTCATGATTCAGGTATTTTCATACAGTTGGATTATTATGTCTGAAAATTAATATTGTTCTGTCCTCTGACATTTACTTCAGGGCCAGTAGAAACGTAACTATCCTCACTCTCTATTTGTGTTCAATCTAATCACTTAGCAAGAGGATTAGAGCCAGTACACACTGATTTTTTTGAAGACTTGGGAGTGATTATTTTTTTATTCTGACACCGTAAATATTTTCCAAATATATTAATATATGATAATTATTTCTTAATATTTTAATCTTCTTAACATGTTAACATTCTTAACATGTTCTTAGTCTCTGAATATTGAGGGTAATATATACATAAGGTTGTACACTTGTATACAAAATTTTTTCTATGATGTTTTATTGTAATTATATGTACAGATAAGATAGGATACTGCTTCCTTCAAGACCTTCATTAAAGTCAAATTCGAATTTTATTGTGGATTAAGGATGTTAAGGCATTACTTACTGTAATTCCTTACATATGATGCTATTCAAAACCTTTCCAAACCCATCAACTCATGTAACAACACTTTGAGATAGTTTGGCTAATGTTATCACCACCATTTTACGCACTAAAAAAAGGGACACAAGATATTAAGAAGATGTAGTAAGTTATCAGACCCGTGACAAAAACAGTTCTCCTTTCCTCAATTCCATGTACTTGCCAAAGACTATATAAACCTCATTACAGAAATAATTCATGATTAGATTAAATGACCTTTAAGGTCTCTTCTAATTCTGAGATTCTATGAGTCCACAGATAAATATATTCCTTTCAATAGTCCTTCATATACCAACCTTTATTTTTTATTAGCTGTAGTGCTTAATGGTTAAGAGCGAGTGATCTGAAGTGAATCTGAATCATAATATTCCAGCTAGGCCAATTATAATATTGCTTTAGTCAAGTTATATAATTTTTCTGAATTTCATTTTTCTCATCTGTAATTTGGGGATAATAATAGTACCTGCCTTCTGAATTATTATGAAGCTTCGATGAAATCATACCTATAAAGTCCTTAGCAAAGTACCTAGGACATATTAAGCACTCAATAAACACTAGATGCTATAATTAATGTTGCTGCTGCTATTATTATCATCATTATTAAATTCGAGGATATATTTGTACTTTTAGAACTATGTCCTAAGGATAGTAAGAATAAACTAGTTAAACATCTTCCCTCTATGAATTTTATGCAAACCAGGGTCATGAAATATAGTTAGTCAGTTGATCATTCATGTTGTAGAAGACAGAGCATTTAGATGCCCTGGAACTGGAATTCAACCATGAATTAAAATACCCAGTCTCCTGACTGTAATAAAGACAAATTCTCTAGTGGAAATGGTTCACCAAGGATTTATTAGAACTTTCCTGTAGGAGAAAAAGTTTCAGAGGTTTTCACTATAAGTAGAAAATACATAGAATCAGAACTTAAACCTCAAAGCTTTCATCTTTCTTTATGAAATTCAACAGAAGTCCTTTTAAGAAGTGTTAATCCAGTTAAATAGTTACCAAACCTTACTCTCAGCTGAAATGGGTGTAAAATCTCAAATTAGAAAGTCTCCTTTTTGGTTAACTCCCATCGGATCCGGCTGCAGTATTTCCCATTACTTGCATTTTAAGGAGAAGAGCATTAGCACAAAACTTCAGTATCAGTGTTGGAAATTGACAAGCCGGT
The DNA here is from genome assembly GCF_963455315.2 of Globicephala melas. Classification (NCBI taxonomy): domain Eukaryota; kingdom Metazoa; phylum Chordata; class Mammalia; order Artiodactyla; family Delphinidae; genus Globicephala; species Globicephala melas. The sequence goes on along the minus strand of NC_083321.1, from coordinate 27,720,542 downwards.
GAAAGGGAAAACATGACAGTCAAAGATAGAGTGGATTTCCTGTGTGTGCTAAAAAGAGAAAACCATTTCTTTGGCTATTATGGATACAATTAAAGTAAAGCTTTAAGATAATGTTTCTGTCAGAGGTTGAAGGGATGAATATCAAATCCCTATTATGAGGCAAATATACATATATTTTATCAATTTTTCTTTACACAACCTTATAACAAAAGAATATTATTCCTTATCAACCTAAAATTGTGCAGAGACCTAAAGAAGTGAGTAGCCTGTGGTCACATAGCTGGTGAAATATAAAAGTGGATTCAAGTCCCAGAGCCCAAGACCCTCAGCTAGCTCAGACTGTTCTTTTTTATTTATTCAACAAAAGTTTATGGAAGTATATCATTTTAAGTTTATTAGGAATCAGCTGGAGAAAGAGTGGTGGATGAGACATTGTTCCTACCCACTGTGAATTTATAGTCCTGGACGAGAGAGAAACAAATGTGCTAAGACGGCAGTAAGAGAAGTGAAAAAAGGAAGCAAAAGAGGGGCTACTAATTCAGATCTCCTGTCTCATAACAGGTCTCAAAGAGGGTTACATTTTCAAAGAAGCACGTAATACAGCATACAGGTTTACAAGTACACAAACTGTGAGCACATCGAGGTTCAATTTCACTACCAGGACCCCAGCGATCCAATCCCTAAGCAAACACCCAGGGCTGATCTCCAGAGATGTTTCTGAATCTTAACCAGTACCTCCACAGTTCCCAACCCAGTATGGATTTCAGCATGAGGATGAGAAGAAGAATGAGGAAGAAGGTAACTGAATGACTCTAAACTATAGCTTTAAACAAAAAATCAACTCCCCTCTCAGAGATACTTGTTAACTTTCAATATCCCAGTTGAACTTTAAAGGACACTTCTGTTTCAGTTAAGGGAGAGTATAGATCCACACAACAAGGTCAAACATATTAGAGTTAGTTGCTTTATACCCTTTCCCACATCAGCACACCAGCCAGCAGCTAGACTAAGGGGGAGACAGCTATGCTGAAACTAGAGTGAGCTCAAAATTATAAAAGCTCACACATCGTTTTCCCAGTCTATAGATACTCTCTTTCCTTGTCACACTGACCCCACATACAGTCATTACGTTCTCCCCACACTCACTCTCCTTTGTGCCATGTTCTTTCATCTGAGTTGGGACGCTGGGATGTTCAACTCTCCTTTGTTCATTCACCATCAAAACTTTAGTGGGCTTCCATTATGTGCCAGGCAACATACTGTGGGTTGGAAATACCAGAAAGAGAATGAAGGGTCCCATCTTCTCCCACGTACATACTAACCGTCTACTGCTTGGGCAACAGACTGCTAAAGCAGTGGTAGCAAAGAATGGTTAAAGTGGTTGAACTAGCCCGAGAATGGCAAATAAGCTAGGTGAGAAAAACAATTAGGAGCACTGGAGTCAGGCTGTCAACACCCAAATCTTGATTCCACTAGCTGTTTGACCTTGAGCAAGTCATTTATGTCCTCTGTGCCACAGTTTCTCCATCTTAAAAATAATGATAATAACAATTCCTAGCACATTATGTTGTGGCATGGTTTAAAAAGAGAGTACATATTGATTATCTAGAACAATTCCTGGCACATGATAGGCGCTCAATAAATATTGCTGTGTCTTTCTCACCAAGTGATTAGTACTTATGCTGGTTGGGGTTATTTGGATGTAGATGTGATGTGAAGTTAGGAGTGCAAAAGGTGTGTTAGGGAGTAATACCTGTAAAAGGCAATGGAGAGGAAGTGGGATTGGACAGAGGGAACTATCTGACAAGCCCATCTAGGAGCTCTAGAGCAGGCTGCCCCTTAGAGGTGTCTCACAGTGGGCACAAATGGCTGGGCACTTATACCACAGCCCCGCTCAAGGACTGAAAGAGTACAGCCTCAGTTCAAAAGTTAAGACAGACCCCAAAGGACCAAAGAGCGGAAGGCCACTAACGAACCATACCGTCGGCAGCTGGGCAGCAAGTCCTTTCCTGAAAGGAGACCTGGGCAGGCATTTCCATGTTGGCCGTAGCAGTCACTGTCTGGGGTGCTGGTTCAGAAGGATTTGGAGGAAGTGCTGGAATTCAGTGGGCTTAGGCAAGTGGAGACATCATGACTGCTTAAGACTTCAGCCATGGCTCTTGAGCAAGGAGGAGAGGCCCACCTGCCAGGAATCTGCCCTGCTTAAATATTGTCTCCAAAGGCTCCTCCACCTCTGACAAACTCAGTTCTTTATTCCTGCTTCAGCAGTTTCTTTTAGACCCCAAGGATGCCAAGAGGGCCCTGGCCCTAGGACTCTGCTGCCCCCTAACACAGTGCTATATATACCCTGCTCTTCTAAGGGAGGGGAAAGCAGCCAACTGTCTAGAGGCTCAGGATTTCCAGAATCATACAGTACTAGTGGCTCAAGGCCCCACCCTTAGCTTTGGCTCTGTGTGTCCTTCTCAGAACCTCTTCTAAGGCCCAGAGTTTCTCATTTGCCTTCAGACTATCAATCTAGAAGAATGACAGTCTGCTTAGAGCAACACTAATTACTTACACCCCGAACTTATTCCAAAATGCATTTACAGAATCTTTAAAAACAATATAACTAGGCTACTTCTAATAAAGGCTTTATCTAAATTGCTGATGCACTTGTAAGGGAAACAAAATATAGATAGAGTACAACTATGGGGAAAGTTTCTAGAAAAGGGAGACTTTGGATAAAAGTAAAATGCTATCAGGGAACAAAATCAGAGTTGTCAGCTCAAACAGGTAATGGATCTTTCAGCACTTAAATGTTTTCTTGTTGTTTTGCAACTGTGCTTTCAGCAGGAGGGAATCTGTGATTTAGTAATACAGCTCTTTTTTTTTTTTTTTTTTTTTTTTTTGCGGTACGCGGGCCTCTCACTGCTGTGGCCTCTCCCATTGTGGAGCAACAGGCTCCGGACACGCTCCAGGGAAGCCCTACCTCTCATTTTTGCTGTCCGTTGTATTTCATTTATGGTTAAGCACAGTGAGGATCTGGGCTGCGGCAGGTGTGTGTTCAGCTGCACCTGGCAGAGAGCAGGAACGCTGAACAGCTGATGGCAATACCTAGTTCCATCTCTCACCTGGTGGCAGCCACCTGCAGGGAGGTAAATCTCCTAGGAAGAAACTAAAAGTCTCAGTTGCAACTTTAAAGTTTTAAACTTCAGAACTCTATGTGCACACAAAAACTAAAACAGGGCTTCCCTGGTGGCGCAGTGGTTGGGAGTCCACCTGCCGATACAGGGGACGCGGGTTCATGCCCTGGTCCGGGAGGATCCCACATGCCACGGAGCGGCTGGACCTGTGAGCCATGGCCACTGGGCCTGCGCTTCCAGAGCCTGTGCTCCACAATGGGAGAGGCCACAACAGTGAGAGGCCCGCGTACCGCAAAAAAAAACAAAAACAAAATCAAAAACACTAAAACAACCTCTGATGTTGATATCTGAATTCTGGATTTTAAATGTTTTCAAATTTTTAAAAATATTTCTTCGTGAAGCATAATTGGTGGTCATGAACAGTGCCTAGAATGGAGCTGGTTTCTCAGTTCCATAAATGGTTGCTGACTGTGTAAGAAATGACAAAGCAAAGCTGTCTTCCTCCTTGAAGTTCACGAAGCAGATTTACCAAGTTTAAGACCACACACTTCACACACTGTATGTTGGTCCTAATGTCCTCTCTGTGATTCCGAATCATGGACTCATCACTCTTTTCCTACTAGACCACCACCCCCACCTGCCTTAACATCATCAACTTTAACAACACCTGCTTCTGATTCTTGTTCCCACAAGCCTGTGACAACAGAGATACCCATCAGGGCCCCTGGTTTGAGCTTCCCATCCCTCACCTCACCTTCGAATTTAGACTGCAACTCACTTTGAAAGTCAAGGAAGTCAGTGACCCAGAGGTGAACCTTGGGGCAGTTCCAACTGGACTGGGAATGGGATTCCTCCAAAAGGCCACAGCCATGGCCAGAGACACCGTTCTCATTTCCAGGCAACGAAGTCCCAGGGAATACTCTGTGACTCATCCTCAGCAGCTGTTTCCAGGGCACTGAGCTCTGTAGGCTGAACAGGTGGGGGTCTGTCTTCTTTATCTGACAGAGCTTTTCATAGTCAAGTGCCAGGAGAAATGAAGATTACAGTCATAGCTCTTAAGAAACTCCTAAAGAAACACAGGGTTGGCCTTGGGCAAATTTTGATATCAGGCAATTGGCTTTAAGGCCCTCCAGCTTCATTTTTTGACAACCCTCTCGCCCTATGATGCTCTTGACTATCATACTCCAACTCTCCCCTAACATACATTACCATGTACCTATCGGGAAATACCTGTGAGCATCTAAGAAGGCTGCTCTGACTCTAGCTGGGACTAGTCACTCCCTTTGCTGTGATCTTATTGCAACATACTGTGGCCCAAGTCATATTGCAGTATTGCCTATGATCCATGTATTTGTCTACTTGATAGACTGTAAGATCCCTAAGGGCAGGCACCAAGTGTTACTCATCTTAACCCAGCACATAGGAAGCTAGCTGAATTGTAACTGATTTGCATTGAAGTCTTAGAAGGAAATTACGGAGGAAAATATTAGTTGGAGAGATTAAAATTTAAAGATTCTTTACTAAAACAGATATCCTTTTACTCACATTTTAAAATGAGCAAATTAGATGAGCCAATAATTCACCAAAGAAATGCAAATAAACAAATAAGGAAAAGTTCAGCATTACTAATAAAGAAAATACAAACAAGTTACAAGTTGCTGAGCGGCAAACTGCCAAATATGCCACACACACGCACACACACACCCCTTCTTTTAGGATTTTCAATATAAATTGCCACCAGTGTAAGGTCCTTGTTACTATAACCTCATCAGTTTTTACATATGTGTGCATGTGGGTGTGTATGTGTGTGTGTGTGTGTGTGTATATATATATATACACATATATATGTGTGTATATATATATATATACACACACACACATACACACATGCACACACACACATATATATATCTCCCCTGTTTGAGATCATTTGCCCTTTAATTTGCATTTAAAATCAGTTTCTTTAAATATTTTAGTTACAAGCTCTGAATAGTGAAGACAGAGTAGATACTGCAAGCACCTCAGTATTGGTTCCCAACCCCAGGCCTTGCTTCTTCGTTCAAGGGACAAATGAGCACTCTGCACTAAATTGGGGCCCTAGTGTCAAGTGTCAGCAGCCTCAGGCCTGGATGCAGTTGGATATTCCAATGATTGTGCCCAGACCTAAGGGACAGTACCTGACAGGTGACATCAGCCATTTCCCCACTGTGCACTAACAACTTGTGATTGGTTTCTGCCGTAGGCCAACCTCCCCCAGACCTGTGTTCTGAGGAGGAAGAACCAAGGCCCTGCTCCCTAAGAGCTGTAATGCAGGAAGGAACAGAACTGCCTCTTTAGGCAACGTGCTTACACCAATGAAATTTAAAAGCTCAAGTCAAGCTGAGCCAGTCTACAGGCCTCCCTCACCCCAATCCCTATATATATATAGAGAGAGAGAGAGAGAGAGTCAGGCCATCCAAGATGGCTGTTCTCTTGCTCACTGTACATCCCCTGCTCAATCAGTCCCTGCTTCACTCACATGACTACCCAATCCTCTTAACTATAGGGCTTCATTAGACCCTGATAACTGATAAGCCCACCTGACGGCAATTCGCCCTATAAATAGTAGCCTCCTTCTCCCCTGGGGTAGCGAAGGCTGCTGTCATGTCTTGCTCACCTTCTGCTGTACACAGTGGAGATGCTGCTCCAGGACCTTGCTTTGGGCTGGTAAGATTCCATGTCCATTAAGCCACTGATGTCTCCGTCACTGTCTCGGGGCTCTTTCTTTGGTCTCGAGGCTGGGCGATCACAAGAAATGCAGGCCTGCGGGGTGTAGTCCAACATATACATATATTTTCTTTTTCCTATTCTCCTAATCCTACCTCTAGAAATCTGACCTTAGGAAAAAGAATCAGATACAGATGAATAATATTATGATATGCTGGCAGTATTGCTTATAATAGTGAAAAAAATGGAAACAGCTTATCCAATTGTATGTAGGAAAGTGGTTGTTAGATCAACCAAGTTCATCCAACAATTGAAAACAAACTTTATAAGGATATTTAATGACATGAATGAAAGCTAATGATAAAGTATTAAGTGGGAGACTGCAGGAAAAAACAATTATTTTAAAAAGAGGAGAGTAGTCAACCGGAAAAATGGTAAACAAAAGTCATGTAAGATAAAGTCTAAGAACTGAATAGCTTATTACTTTGGCAATTTAGGAGGCCAAATTTATCCTCAGCAAAAGTCTTTCTTTGTCTTTATCTTTAAAGAAGGCCAGTTGCTTTTCTGAGTGTCTAACCAGCTCCTGCGCTCTCTGAGAGCTAAAGGTAGAGGAAAGCACACGACATTGAAGTCGAATATGGGTTTAAGGTGTTGATTTCACCACACATTCCCCTCATAGGTCTCATGACCTTTGAGACATTAATTAAACTTTAATCCTCAGTTTTTTCATCTGTCCAATGAGCATAATACTTGTAAAGAGTCTATCTAGCAGAGTAACTAGCAAATACTGATGATAATCTTTTCCATTTCTTGCATATTAAATATGTTTATAATTACCTGTCCCACTCAGCTTCTAACTGGACATTAACCAGGTGAAATCAATCCTTGACCATAGTTAATGGGACCAGGTTAACTGACCCTAGAGGAGGCCCATCCATAAACTAACCTGATTCAATCAGAACTTCTCACCTGAAACTCTGAATAGTAGAGGAAAGTTCCAGTAACTGGAAGGAAGTGGAGCTGAAGCATCAGAATACAGACTTGAAGCTGATGGCTACAGTCATATAGAGGATAAATAATATTGAAAGCTCATTAAGAGAAGAGTAGCAGACGTGAAAAGGAGTGAGGAGAGTGCTTATACATTCCTGTAACAAATTATCACAGGCTTCTCAGGCATGCCAGCCCAGGGTCAGGCTGGACATGGCTGGGGGCTTCTGCAGAGCTATTCTCCCCTGTGGGCCTAGTGGTCCCTTGAACTGGTGGAACCTCACCCTGGAGTCTGCCTGTCTCTCCCACAAAGCTTCAGCCCCCAGAAAAGCCACAGCCCCTTAGTTTGGCCCATGGATGATAGCTGGGCTGTCTATGCCAACCCAGGCCCTCCAGCCAGGTACCACCCAGCCCTCCTGCTCCAAACAGCCCCTGGCCTTGATGGTTTCCACCCGTGCCTCTACCCTCTGAGTTTTGCATGTTCCACTAACCCAGGCAGGCAGTGGGTAGAGGCGGGAGCTTCCAGCTGCATCTGTGAGGGCAGAACAGTAACTCCCCCCTGAGGCACCTACCCCCAATAAAAGCAATTCTAACCTTACAAAAATATTCTCAAGCTCAGTGACTTAAAGCAACACAAACTTATAATTCTGGCGGTCAGAAGGCTGAAATGGGTCTCACTGTGTTTAAATCAAGGTGCTGGCAGAACTGCATTTCTCCCAGAGGCTCTACAGGAAAAGCCAAAAATCCCTCGCCTTTTCTAGCTTCTTCAAGGCCCCTACTTTCCTTGATTTGTAACCTCCTTGCAGCTACATCATCACTCCAATCTCTGCTTCCATCATTACATTTTCTCTCCTACTTCTGCTGTCACATGGCCTCCCCTACTATGTCCTATTATGACCCTCAGACCTCCCTTTTGTAAGGACTCTAATGATTACACTGGACCCATCCAGACAATCTCCCCATCTCAAGCTCTTTAATCACATCTCCAAAGTCCCTTCTGTCTACACCCTAATTCCCTTAGCCTGCCATATTACCTTGCATGACACCTGGGGAGCATTATTAGCCTACCATTGTGACCACGCAGCCTCAGACTATTTCCAGCCCTGACTCTGTAAGGTCGCTTATTGTAATCTCATGTGGCAGAAACAATGCCTTTTCCGAGGCACATAGGAAGTCTATGCTCCTCAACCCCTTTGCAGTTAGACTGGGGCCAAGTGAGAGGTTTAGGCTAATGGGATGTGTTCAGAAGGGAGATGAGCCCTTGCTTCTCAACATGTGGTCTGCAGGACAGCAGCAACACCATCACCTTGGAGCTTGTTAGGCTCCACCTGAGGCCTCTGAATCAGAATCCTCATTTCAATGAGGTCCCAGGTGATTCTGATGCACATTAAAGTTCAAGAAGCACTGATATAGGCCACTTCCAACCCCAGCACTTAAAAATACAAAATCCAATCCTCTAGCTGTCTCCTCCTCTACTGCAGTGGCCTCAGAGGCCAAGAGTTCCAGGTCACAAAGCTACAAAACAGAGGTCACCCAAAGCATACAATAACATAAGCAAAAGATAAACTTCTAAGTTAAGGCACCAAAATTTGGGGGATTGCCTATTGCAGCAGCTACTTTATTTTTTTTGGCTGTGTTGGGTCTTCATTGCTGCGCACGGGCTTTCTCTAGTTGTGGTGAGCAGGGGCTACTCTTCGTTGCAGTGCGCAGGCTTCTCACTGTGGTGGCTTCTCTTGTTGTGGAGCATGGGCTCTAGGTGCGCGGGTTTCAGTTGTTGTGGCACATGGGCTCAGTAGTTGCGGCTTGCAGGCTCTAGAGCTCAGGCTCAGTAGTTGTGGCACACGGGCTTAGGTGCTCTGCGGCATGTGGGATCTTCCCGGACGAGGGATCAAACCCGTGTCCCCTGCATTGGCAGGCAGATTCTTAACCACTGCGCCACCAGGGAAGCCCGCAGCAACTACTTTAACTATCCTGGTTTTCAGTAAGATATTTATTTGAGCTAGCTTGGGTAGATTTGTTTCTTGCAATCAAAACTTTGCCCATGGGCTTCCCTGGTGGAGCAGTGGTTGAGGGTCCGCCTGCCGATGCAGGGGACACGGGTTCGTGCCCCGGTCCGGGAAGATCCCACATGTCGCGGAGCGGCTGGGCCCGTGAGCCATGGCCCCTGAGCCTGTGCGTCCAGAGCCTGTGCTCCACAACGGGAGAGGCCACAACAGTAAGAGGCCCGCGTACCAAAAAAAAAAAAAAAAAAACTTTGCCCACAACAGCAGTTCTCAAACAAGTGTGCATCAGAATTACCTGAAGAGCTGCTTAAAACAAACTGCCGGGCCCCACCCCCTAGAGTTTCTGATTTACTAGGTCAAGGGTGAGGCACAATAACTTGCATTTCTAACAAGTTCCCCAATGATGCTGATGTTGCTGGCCCTGAGACGACATTTTGAGAGCCACTGGCTACTGTTAGAAGCTTTCCATCACTATATAATTCAATTCTGACAGTATAGACCAGGAGGCTGCAAACTATTGCCCATGGGCCAAATCTGACCCACTGGCAGTTTTCACGAATAAAGTTTATTGGAACTTTGGAACACAGCCATATCTATTTATCATCTATGGCTGCTTCCTCACTACAAAGGCAGAGTTGAATCACTGCAATAGAGACCATATGGCCTGCTGCTATGTACTGAGTGTGGATTAGCTGAGGGCTAATCCACTAAATTGGTTGGGTGGCACTTGTAATAGTCTCTATACAAATTCACATGTTGATCTAATCACCAAAGTGATGGTATTAGAAGGTGGGGCCTTTGGGAGATGCAAGTCATGAGGGTAGGGCCCTCATGAATGGGATCAGTGCCCTTATAACAGAGACCCCATAGAGCTCCCTTACCCCTTCTGCCACATGAGAACACAGCGAGAAGATGGCTGTCTATGAACCAGAGAGCAGGTTCTCACCAGATGCCAAATCTGCTGATGCCTCGGTCTTGGACTTCTGGCCTCCCAAACTGAGAAATTTCTGTTGTTTATAAGCTACTCAATTTGTCATATTTTAATATAGCAGCCCAAATGGACTGACACCCACAAAACCTAAAATATTGACTGCCTGGCCCTTTACAGAAATGACTGCGGATCTCTGATATAGACTACAGTGGAATTGTTTTCCTTATATTATCCTGAGACTAAAGAACATTGATTTACTTGAGTATTTTTGTTGATCATTCTCTACTTCTACTATGCCATTTTCACTTTGACAACAACCACAAGAAAATTATTTGAAAACTGGTATTTACTATTACTATGATGTCCCTAGTAAGAGCATTTGTTATCAAGTACAAGTCTCCCCAACGTGGAACTGGAAAGATTCTTGGGAAGCAACAGGATTTTCAAAGTGCTTGTAAAAGTTGGCGAAGTCTGGGTTGTTTTAGTATATCTAGAAGAGTGCTGAGGCAGAAGGGGTGTTGCACAAATGAAAACCAGGCATGTTTCAATGTTATAAACACTCTCTTGATTACCTCACGACCTATCTGCTGGAGTTACAAATCAAAATGGGCCTCTATGTCTTTCATCACTCTAGGGTCAACCTAGTTTATTAAAATTAAACTGCCTGTTATCCTCCAGAATGGTACATAAGCCTATAATATATGCTCTTTCCACCCACTTCAAAAGCCCTATGACCCATTTTTTTTAAAAAAAATCCTTAAATGTGCCAACCCACACACACACAAAAGCACTGTCTTTTTTTTGTAACTATTCTTTCAGGCTTATGCCTTTTAAAATAGTGGTGTCTGCAGAAATGTCACATCAAAAGAAACTGCCAGAGGTAGAAGTACTTAACTGAAACTGCTTTTATTAGTATATTGGAAGAAATCTGCTGGCCTAAGAATGGAAAAAGGACTGATACTGAATAAAAACACCATGGTGCCAAAGGGAGATGGGGTTTTTTTTGCTATTAAAACAAATCCCACCTCATATTTTAAAATCTAAATAAGAAGATTCTCTACTGACTGTAGCCAGTTTCTTTTTTGTTTTTTTTTAAATAAAACCCTTTCAGAGCCTCCCCAGAATTCTGATCCCTACATGGAACTTAGGGATCAAAATGGAACTTAGGGCGAATGGAACTTAGGGCTAATCCATTAAGTTGGTCAGCTGGCACATATACTAGTCTCTGTGTACAGTCAGTCTCCACTACACAGTTGTCAACTATGTCAATCCCCCTCATACTCCTTTAGAGCTACTCACACCAGAGCCCTTAGTAGGCACTGTGCCCTCACTTTTTTCTGGGGTATGCATAGACTCTTCCCTTTATCTGCAAAACCTTAAGTCCACTGTTTTGATTAATCCTCATTCTACTACCTTATGACTCACCATAGCCTCCTCCCTTACCCACCACCTCAGGAAGAATCCTGACCCTACCTCCCCCAAAGTGTCCCCAACTTTTTAAGAGGTCCACAAAGGGGTGCCTCACATGCCCATAGACCAGGCATCCAGTTTCGTCCTTTACCTAGTGTCCGCCATGTTTTCTCAGACTCTGGCTCCCTGTGTCTAGGGCCCTGAGAGCAGTATCCACTGCAGATGATGCCCGTCGTATGAATGCCAAAGTTCTGGCCAAAGATATTGTTGCTGAAACTGCTAAGCTGGGAAAGAGAGGGATGCTGGCTTCCCTTCTGGGTAGGAAATTGTTCCTCTCCCTCTAACTCTATACCACACTTTGTCACTTGGGCCCCAAAGAAAACATTTGTCATCTTCCTGGGGCAAGTCCCTAACCAGAACTCACACATCTTTCTCCAACAATATGCAACAGTTCTTCCTCCTCAGGACAGTCTAAATCTAGTCATTTAAAAATATATACCCTCAAGTTCTCATTTTACTGACATGGTATTTTCCTTCCAATTAGTCCCCCAGTCACACATCCACAAAAACGTCCATTTTATAAGAAAGGTTTGGCTTTATGTAACCCCTTCTATGACCCACAGCATTGGGCAGGCATAAAGATGGATTATTAGAAATAAACATCTCTCAGGAATACTCAGAGTCATCCAAGCATCTCTTTACTTTCCTTGATCACTTCTGATCCACACTGAATCAGACTCAGAAGAGTATCTGAGAAACTTCTCTCCCTGCTCTCCCTCCAGCTTACCTTTTCTACCCTTCTGTTTCTGGCCTGCTGGTTTCCCCACTGTCTCCCAGATCAAGGCCATACATATCCTTTTTTCATGGCTCCTCCATAGTTGTATATTGGGTTTTTCAAATTTTTCACAGCTGAGCATCTATAAGCCAAACATTCCTTTCTTGTCTCTAATAGCATCACATTGATGCATTATGCCAAAAGACCCTTTTCCTACCAGTGCCAGGAAGGAAAACGAGGGAAATGGAAAAAGAAAATCGCTCAGGTCATATGTATGTTTGTCTAACTAAAACGTTCTGCACCAAAGATGGATTAAAATCTCCATCTTTGGAGGGGACCTTCAAGATGGCAGAGGCGTAAGAGGTGGAGATCACCTTCCTCCCCACAAATACATCAAAAATACATCTACATGTGGAAAAACTGCTACAGAACACCTACTGAATGCTGGCAGAAGACCTCAGACTTCCCAAAAGGCAAGAAACTCCCCACGTACCTGGGTAGGGCAAAAGAAAAAAGGAAAAACAGAGACAAAAGAATAGGTATGGGAACTGCACCTCTGGGAGGGAGCTGTGAAGGAGGAAAGTTTCCACACACTAGGAAGCCCCTTTACTAGCAGAGACAGGGGGTGGGCGGGGGGGAAGCTTTGGAGCCATGGAAGAGAGAACAGCAACAGGGGTGCAGAGGGCAAAGCGGAGAGATTCCCGCACAGAGGATCTGTGCTGACCAGCACTCACCAGCCTGAGAGGCCTGTCTGCTCACCTGCCGGCTGGGGTGGGTAGGGGCTGGGAGCTGAGACTCGGGCTTCAGAGGTCAGATCCCAGGGAGACTGGGATTGGCTGCGTGAACACAGCCTGAAGGGGACTTGTCACCACAACTAGCTGGGAGGGAGTCTGGGAAAAAGTCTGCAATTGCCTAAGAGGCAAGAAACCATTGTTTCCGGGTACAAAAGGAGAGGAGATTCAGAGCACACCCTAAACAAGCTCCAGAGATGGGCACGAGCTGCGGCTATCAGCGCAGACCCGAGAGATGGGCATGAAACGCTAAGGCTGCTGCTGCAGCCACCAAGAAGCCTGTGTGCAAGCACAGGTCACTATTCACACCTCCCCTCCTGGGAGCCTGTGCAGCCAACCACTGCCAGGGTCCCGTGAGCCAGGAACAACTTCCCCGGGAGAACACACGGCGCGCCTCAGGCTGTTGCAATGTCATGCCAGCCTCTGCTGCCGCAAGCTCGCCCTGCATTCCATACCCCTCCCTCCCACCAGCCTGAGGGACCCAGAGCCCCCTAAACATCTGCTACTTTAACCCCGTCCTGTCTGGGCAGGAACAGATGCCCTCAGGTGACCTACATTCACAGGCAGGGCCAAATCCAAACCTGAACCACAGGAGCTGTGTGAACAAAGAAGAGAAAAGGAAATTTTCCCCAGCAGCCTCAGGAGCAGCGGATTAAATCTCCACAATCAACTTGACGTACCCTGCATCTGTAGAAACCTGAATAGACAATGACCAAACCAAAACTGAGGCAGTGGACTTTGGGAGCAACTGTAAACTTGGGGTTTGCTTTCTGCATCTAATGTGTTTCTGGTTTTATGTTTATCTTACTTTAGCATTTAGAGCTTATTATCATTGGTAGATTTGTTTATTGATTTGGTTGCTCTCTTCCTTGTTTTTTTTTATATATATATATTTTTTTCTTTCCTTTTTCTCTTTTTGTGAGTGTGTATGTATATGCTTCTTTGTGTGATTTTTTCTGTATAGCTTGGCTTTTACCATCTGTCCTAGGGTTCTGTCTGTCCTATTATTTTTTTTTTATACAGTTTTTAGCACTTGTTATCATTGGTGGATTTGTTGTTTGGTTTGGTTGCTCTCTTCTTTCTTTCTCTTTTCTTTTTTAATTACTTTTTTATTTTTAGTAATTTTTTTAATAACTTTCTTTTATTTTATTTCATTTTATTATTTTTTTCTTTCTTTCTGTTTTCTTCTCCCTTTTCTGCTGAGCCATGTGGCTGACAGGGTCTTGATGCTCCAGCCGGATGTCAGGCCTGTGTCTCTGAGGTGGGAGAGCCAAGCTAGAATATTGCTCCACCAGAGACTCCCCAGCCCTATGTAATATCAAATAGCGAAAGCTCTCCCAGAGATCTCCATCTTAACGCTAAGACCCAGCTCCACTCAACAACCGGCAAGCTGCAGTGCTGGACACCCTATGCCAAACAACTAGCAAGACAGGAACACAACCCTATCCATTAGCACAGAGGCTGCTTAAAATTATAATAAGTTCACAGACACACCAAAACACACCACCAGACACGATCCTGCCCACCAGAAAGACGAGATCCAGCCTCATCCACCAGAACACAGGCACCAGTCCCCTCCACCAGGAAGCCTACACAACCCACAGAACCAACCCTACCCACTGGGGGCAGATACCAAAAACAATGGGAACTATGAATCTGCAGCCTGCGAAAAGGAGACCCCAAACACAGTAAGTTAAGTAAAATGAGAAGACAGAGAAACACACGGCAGATGAAGGAGCAAGGTAAAGACCCACCAGACCAAACAAATGAAGGGGATATAGGCAGTCTACCTGAAAAAGACTTCAGAGTAATAGTAAAGATGATCCAAAATCATGGAAATAAAATAGAGAAGATACAAGAAACGTTTAAAAAGGACCTAGAAGAAATAAAGAACAAACAAACAATGATGAACAATGCAATAAATGAAATTTAAAATTCTCTACAAGGAATCAATAGCAGAATAACTGAGGCAGAAGAATGGATTAGTGATGTGGAAGATAAAATAGTGGAAATAACTACCGCAGAGCAGAATAAAGAAAAAAGAATGGAAAGAATTGAGGACAGTCTCAGATACCTCTGGGACAACATTAAATGAACCAACATTCGAATTATAGGGGTCCCAGAAGAAGAAGAGAAAAAGGGTCTGAGAAAATATTTGAAGACATTATAGTTTAAAGCTTCCCTAATATGGAAAAGGAAATAGTCAAGTCCAGGAAGCGCAGAGAGTGCCATAAAGGATAAATCTAAGGAGAAACACGCCAAGACACATGATAATCAAACTATCAAAAATTAAATAGAATGAAAAAATTTTAAAAGCAGCAAGGGAAGAGAAGCAAATAACATACAAAGGAATCCCCATAAGGTTAACAGCTGATCTTTCAGCAGAAACTCTGCAAACCAGAAGAGAGTGCCAGGACATATTGAAAGTGATGAAAGGGAAAAACCTACAACCAAGATTACCCAGTAAGGATCTCATTCAGATTCAACAGAGAAACTAAAACCTCTACAGACAAGCAAAAGCTAAGAGAATTCAGCACCACCACACCAGCTTTACAACAAATGCTAAAGGAGCTTCTCTAGGCAGGAAACACAAGAGGAGGATAAGACTTACAATAACAAACACAAAACAATTGAGAAAATGGTAATAGGAACATACATATTGATAACTACCTTAAAGGTAAACGGATTAAACGTTCCACCAAAAGACACAGACTGGCTGAAAAGATACAAAAACAAGACCCATATATAAGCTGTCTACAAGAGACCCACTTCAGACCTAGGGACACATACAGACTGAAAGTGAGGGAATGGAAAAAGATTTTCCATGCAAATGGAAATCAAAAGAAAGCTGGAGTAGCAATTCTCATATCAGACAAAATAGACGTTAAAATAAAGACTATTACAAGAGACAAAGAAGGACACTACATAATGATCCAGGGATCAATCCATGAAGAAGATGTAACAATTATAAATAGTTATGCACCCAAAATAGGAGCACCTCAATACATAAGGCAAAAGATAACAGCCATAAAAGGGGAAATCGACAGTAACACAATCATGGTAGGGGACTTTTACATCTCACTTTCACCAATGGACAGATCATCCAAAATGAAAATGAATAAGGAAACACAAGTTTTAAATGATACATTAAACAAGATGGACTTAACTGATATTTGTAGGACATTCCATTCAAAAACAACAGAATACACTTTCTTCTCAAGTGCTCATGGAACATTCTCCAGGATAGATCATATCTTGGGTCACAAATCAAGCCTTGGTAAATTTAAGAAAATTGAAATCATATCAAGTATCTTTTCTGACCACAATGCTATGAGACTAGATATCAATTACAAGAAAAAAACTGTAAAAATTACGAACACATGGAGGCTAAACAATACGCTACTAAATAATCAAGAGATCACTGAAGAAATCAAAGAGGAAATCAAAAAATACCTAGAAACAAATGACAATGAAAACACGATGACCCAAAACCTACGGGATGCAGCAAAAGCAGTTCTAGGAGGGAAGTTTATACCAATACAATCCTACCTCAAGAAACAAGAAAAATCTCAAATAAACAATCTAACCTTACATATAAAGCAATTAGAAAAAGCAGAACAAAAAAAAAACCCCAAAATTAGCAGAAGAAAAGAAATCATAAAGATCAGATCGGAAATAACTGAAAAAGGAAGAAAACAATAGCAAAGATCAATAAAACCAAAAGCTGGTTCTTTGAGAAGATAAACAAAATTGATAAACCATTAGCCAGACTCATCAATAAAAAAAGGGAGAAGATGCAAATCAACAGAATTAGAAATGAAAAAGGAAAAGTAACAACTGACACTGAAGAAATACAAAGGACCATGAGAGATTACTACAAGCAACTATATGCCAATAAAATGGACAATCTGGAAGAAATAGACAAATTCTCAGAAAAGCTCAACCTTCCAAGACTGAACCAGAAAGAAATAGAAAATATAAACAGACCAATCACAAGCATTGAAATTGAAACTGTGATTAAAAATCTTCCAACAAACAAAAGCCCAGGACCAGATGACTCACAGGCGAATTCTATCAAACATTTAGAGAAGAGCTAACACCTATCCTTCTCAAACCCTTCCAAAATATAGCAAAGGGAGGAACACTCCCAAACTCATTCTACGAGGCCACCATCACCCTGATACCAAAGCCAGACAAAGATGTCACAAAAAAAGAAAACTACAGGCCAATATCACTGATGAATACAGATGCAAAAATCCTCAACAAAATACTAGCAAAGAGAATCCAGCAGCACATTAAAAGGATCATACACCATGACCAAGTGGGGTTTACACCAGGATGCAAGGATTCTTCAATATATGCAAATAAATCAATGTGATAAACCATATTAACAAATTGAAGGAGGAAAACCATATAATCATCTCAATAGATGCAGAAAAAGCTTTCGAAAATATTCAACCCGCATTTATGATAAAAACATTCAAGAAAGTAGGCATAGAGGGAACTTACCTCAACATAATAAAGGCCATATATGACAAACCCACAGCCAACATCATTCTCAATGGTGAAAAACTGATACCATTTCCACTAAGATCAGGAACAAGACAAGGCTGCCCACTCTCACCACTATTATTCAACATAGTTTTGGAAGTTTTAGCCATAGAAATCAGAGAAGAAAAAGAACTAAAAGGAATCCAAATCAGAAAAGAAGAAGTAAAGCTGTCACTGTTTGCAGATGACATGATACTATACATAGAGAATCCTAACGATGCTACCAGAAAACTACTAGAGCTAATCAATGAATTTCGTAAAGAAGCAGGATACAAAATTAATACTCAGAAACCTCTTGCATTCCTATATACTAATGATGAAGAATCTGAAAGAGAAATTAAGGAAGCACTCCTATTCACTATTGCAACAAAAAGAATAAAATACCTAGGAATAAACCTACCTAAGGAGACAAAAGACCAGTATGCAGAAAATTATAAGACACTGATGAACGAAATTAAACATGATACAAACAGACGGAGAAATATACCATGTTCTTGGACAGGAAGAATCAACATTGTGAAAATGACTATATTACCCAAAGCAATCTACAGATTTAATGCAATCCCTGTCAAACTACCAATGGCATTTTTCACAGAACTAGAACAAAGAATTTCACAATTTGTAGGGAAACAAAAAAGACCCTGAATAGCCAAAGCAGTCTTGAGAAAGAAAAATGGAGCTGGAGGAATCAGGCTCCCTGACTTCAGACTATACTACAAAGCTACACTAATCAAGACAGTATTGTACTGGCCCCAAAACAGAAATATAGATCAGTGGAACAGTATAGAAAGCCCAGAGATAAACCTATGCACATATGGTCACCTTATCTTTGTTATAGGAGGCAAGAATATACAATGGAGAAAATACAGCCTCTTCAATAAGTGGTGCTGGGAAAACTAGACAGCTACATGTAAAAGAATGAAATTAGAACACTCCCTAAAACCATACACAAAAATAAACTCAAAATGGATTAAAGACCTAAATGTAAGGTCAGACACTATAAAACTCTTAGAGGAAAACATAGGCAGAACACTCTGTGACATCAATCACAGCAAGATCCTTTTTGACCCAACTCCTAGAGATATGGAAATAAAAACAAATATACACAAATGGGACTTAAAGAAACTTAAAAGCTTTTGCAATGCAAAGGAAAACATAAACAAGACGAAAAGACAACCCTCAGAACGGGAGAAAATATTTGCAAACGAAGCAACTGACAAAGGATTAATCTCCAAAATTTACAAGCAGCTCATGCAGCTCAATAACAAAAAAACAAACAACCCAATCCAAAAATGGGCAGAAGAGCTAAATAGACATTTCTCCAAGAAGATATACAGATTGCCAACAAACACATGAAAGGATGCTCAACATCACTAATCATTAGAGAAATGCAAATCAAAACTACAATGTGTGATACAAGGTATCACCTCACATAGGTCAGAATGGCCATCATCAAAAAATCTACAAACAATAAATTCTGGAGAGGGTGTGGAAAAAAGGGAATCCTCTTGCACTGTTGGTGGGAATGTAAATTGATACAGCCACTTATGGAGAACAGTATGGAGGTTCCTTAAAAAAACTAAAAACAGAACTACCATATGACCCAGCAATCCCATTACTGGGCATCTACCCTGAGAAAACCGTAATTCAAAATAGTCATGTACCACAATGTTCATTGCAGCTCTATTTACAATAGCCAAGAGATGGAAGCAACCTAAGTGTCCATCATTGGATGAATGGATAAAGAAGATGTGGCACATATATACAATGGAATATTACTCCATAATAATAAAAAACGAAATAAATAAAAACGAAATAATAAAAAACGAAATTGAGTTATTTGTAGTGAGGTGGATGGACCTAGAGTCTGTCATACAGAGTGAAGGAAGTCAGAAAGAGAAAAACAAATACCGTATGCTAACACATATATATGGAATCTAAGAAAGAAAAAAAAAAGGTCATGAAGAACCTAGGGGTAAGACGGGAAAAAAGACACAGACCTACTAGAGAATGGACTTGAGGATATGGAGAGGGAGAAGGGTAAGCTGTGACAAAGTGAGAGAGCGGCATGGACATATATACACTACCAAATGTAAAATAGATAGCTAGTGGGAAGCAGCCGCATAGCACAGGGAGATCAGCTCAGTGCTTTTTGACCACCTAGAGGGGTGGGATAGAGGGTGGGAGGGAGACGCAAGAGGGAGAAGATATGGGGATGTATGTATACATATAGCTGATTCACTTTGTTATACAGCAGAAACTAACACTGTAAAGTAATTATACTCCAATAAAGATGTTAAAAAAAAAATCTCCATCTTAGAAGACGATAACCTGTAGTTTTAAAATGGCAATTTCCGCAGTTTTGAGGTTTCCAATATCTTATGGCCAAGACTCAATCTCAGGTTCATCTCATGGTACCAGAGGCATCCCCTGACCTCTACAGACTCTATAAAGGTAGTTATACTAAGCATTTAACCTAAGAATGGGAACTCTGCCCTGAGATAATGACTTGACCACATGTATTAGTGAGAGTCATTCAGCTTGAAGTAATGGAGACCCAAAATAATAGTGGCCTAAACAAGATAGAGATTGTTTTCCCTTTCCTGTAAAATTTTGAAGTTCAGTAGTCTAGGGCTAGACTACTGTGAAAAGTCCTCAGCAACTCATGTGCTTCTAGGTCACTGTACCACCGACTATAGAGTGTAGCCCTTGCCCTCTTAGTCCAAAATGACACACCCACCTTACAAGGGGCAGGATGGAGGAAGGATAGGACAAGAAGGAAGAAAAAGGGGCAAAAGCTGCTTGCCACCTGTCCCCTGAAGTTCCTAAAAGCTGCCATACAACATTCTACTTACGTATCTTTTTGTTCAAAACGTGGCCATTCTTGGCTGAAAGGGAGGTAGGGGCCTTTTACTTTGTTCTAGGCAGACATATACCCACCTACAAAGTCTATTCGTGTGGGAGAATAGAAAGAGAATGGATATCAGGGGACAAATAGAAGTCTCTGTCATATTGTGCTCCTGAAATCACTCTCTTTCTCTGTGCTAAAAATAAACCCTGGAGTCACCTAAAATAGAATGCTTTAAATTCCCTGTTTTTTATAAAAAGCTGAGCTACAAGTCAAAATTCTGCCACTCAGTGTAACCATTGGCAAGTCACTCAGTGGTTTAATTCTTTGCCTTATTGTAATAGGGATGTCTGTCCTGCCACCTTAAAAGATTGTTCTGAGGATTGATTGGGAATAAACTAAGATAATAAAGGTGAAAGTAATTTTTTTAATGTGATATAAATAACGCTTGATGCAAAGTAGAATTAAAGCAATAAATTATCTTTTGTCTTCTTTAAACATATATGTCTCTCTTTCAAAGGATCTCCATTCCCCTTTTAGGTTTCTTAGTGAAATGTGGCAGATAGATGTCAAGAGAGCAAAGGGTCAGAAACAAAGGCGTGTGGTCTGATATCGATTCAGATAGGGTCATTTGTATATTGAGAAAGAAAAGGAAATTCTCTAGAATTTGCCAATATTTATGAAGACTCACACCATCAACCTGGTTTCTCAACCTTCTACCTGTATTTGTTATTATTAGATATGGGATTAGATCTTCATACCAGAAGTTATTATCCCTCAGACAAATTTTAGGTTCTAGCAATCTGTTTTGCAAAGGAAGATACCCTAGCCATTTCGAACAAGTAGAGCAGCTATAAAATCAGCTGGTGTTTTTAAATAATTTTCTGGAGGGTTTAGTTTTGCTGCCATTATTGATGTTTCTGTTGTTGTTTGTTGAAAAGCAGTGGAGAGATGGAATGTCTAGAAAGCACCTAAGCATTCTAAACTGCTTCAAGGAAGGAAACAAATCCGGGCAAAGGAGTCTTGTTAAAGATAACTTGCATAGATGCTGTGGTTTTGCCCTGCTCTGCAGGAGGAACAGAGAGAGCACAGAGTGGGGCGATTGAAAGTTTTGGAAAAGCAAAGGACAATTCTGAAAATCATATTAGAGCAGATTTCTGGCTTCAGTTGTATGTTTTTATCCTCTTCCTGTGGTTTGGCAACATACAAAGTCAAGCAGGCTGTTATGCCCTCTAGGTAACCTGGTAAAGACTTAAGTCAGAATAGGCTGGGTTATGGTACACTAACAAAAGAACCTCAAATTCTCAATGATGTAACACAATAAAGGTTCATTTCTTTCCCATGCTACATACCTAAGCCAGAGGAGACTGTGCTCTACACATCCGTCCAAGGACACAGGCTGTCAGGCTCTATCAACTTCTAGGTGCATCACCAGGAAGACAAAGCCTCTGCTGTACCCACAGAAAGGAGAGAGAGCACTGGAGAGTCATGCAAGAGATTTTTACCCACAAATAAAATATAGCCCACAAATAAAACACGTCACTTCTGCTCACAGCCCATTGGCCAGAACTAGTCACATGGCCCCAATCTAAATGCAAAGAAGCTAGACGATGTGGGCAAGTACATGGAATATTTGGCGATTTTTCTATGCCATAGTGATGGTTGAATTATCTAAGAAATGCTTCCTGCCTCATTTTTTCTTCATGCTTTCTATAAATGACAGCTTTTATTTTGAAGAACTTTCTTCTTTTGTAGAAGGTAAGACAACATCTTGGTCTTCCAGCATGACTCCCTCTTTGCACACATAGTGAAAGAATAAAAATTTATTCTAAAGGGCATGGAAGTATACATGTATTTATTCTAAAATAGTCTGAATTGTGTTCTGATGAGAGTGGCTGATAGAACAGTGTAATAGGTAAAAGCACAGGCCCTAGAACCAGACAGCCTGGGTTTGAATTTCAGTTCCCCCATTTACCAGCTGCATGAACTTGGTAAAGATATTTGAACTCTCTATGTCACAGTTTCCTCATATTTAAAATGAAGATGATTATAATACTTATTTTATGGTTCCTGTAAGGATTAAATTAAAATTGTGCATGTAAAATATTTAGCACTAAGCTTAGCACTTACATGTTCAATGAAAGTTAACTCATTGTTTAGTGTCCCGTCTTTTTACCCCATTGATTCAGTTTCAGACTCCAGTTTTCTAACACGTCTCCTTGGATTAATGATTCATTGTATAGTTTCCACACCCTTCTCCTCTCTCTTCTTTCTAAGTCTCTGCTTTTCTAATCTCCCTAGTTGCTGGTTCTCTCTTGTCTGGAATCAAATGGGGCTTCTCTAAAATTCACACACACACACACACACACACACAATGTTAATGCAGAGAAGTGGCAATGCCTTTTAGTTCCTGGGTGCTTCTCCTCCACTAGTCCAGTCTGTCTAGCAAATAGTTATGTGACTGAAGGAAGAGTAACAGGGACCCTGGAGTCTCCTTGCCTGGTCTGGACTTGAAGCTCTGCCACTTACTTACTGTGACATTGGGTTAATACACTGCTCTGACCCTCATTTCTTTGTTTATAATGTACAGATAATAGTAATATGTAATTCATTAGGCTGTTGATGTACACATTTAGCACAGTGATTGGTACAGAGTAATTGCTCGATAAATGTCTATGCTCTGTAAAATGAGGGCAATAATACTTAAAGGACATGCATGAGCTTAAGGAAGCTGCGAAACATCATAAACTGTTATGATGAAATGAATTAGAGGCCCATCTGACTGCCCCCGTGGATGAGAACAAGAAGTTTACTTGCTAATATGGAGACTGACCTTCCTGACCCCTTCCCTGAAAAATATAAAGTACATTATTGTATCTTCATATTTATAAATATTGACAACCAGTGGACTTTTCAGCTTATTATTTTTTCAGGGTTTTACCAATTGACCTAGGCTGGCAATGTGTAATGAACAAGGACCAGACTTTAGACCAGTGAGTAAGTCTTGTGACCTCTGAAAATTTACATTAGCTGACAAGTTCTATACTAGTGCTGTGCAATAGAAATATGTGATCCACTTACATGATTTAAAATTTTCTAGTAACACATTTTAAAATAAAGTACTTTTAAAGAAAAAGAAGTAGGTGAGATTGACTTAATGATAAATTTTGTTTAAAATAATGTCATTTCAATGTAATCAATACAAAAATCATTGAGGTAGCTTACACGCACTCTTATTTTGTCTTTGAAATCCAGTGGGTATCTTCCACTTACAGTACATGTTAATTTGGACTAGATGCATTTCAAGCACTTAATAGCCACATGTGGCTGGTGGCTGCCATACTGGACAGTGCAGCTCCACTATTGTTGGGTAATCTGGTAGGGTAAAAACTTAATAAAAATTTAGCACTTTATATGGAATTATCACATCATATATGTTATATATTACTTTGTAATTTAAATAAAGGAAATAAATTTAAATGACTAAAATAAATTTAAATTAGAAAATTTAATATATTAAACTTTTTTTAAAATTTTACATTACAACACATATATCTCATGGACAAAAGAGAAGGAGGAAAAGGATACCAGACCATAGAAGGAGCAAATAAAGATATGAGCACAGGTCCTTAATTTCCTATTTTTAAACACAAACATAAAGAAATCGTTTGAAAAAAAAATCTTTACAAGTGAAAAAACGATGTAGGTCATTGAGCGTATGCACAGGTAGAAATTCTAAGGATGCTCACACAGTTGTGGACATTGGTTCACCAGAATTTACAAGAGAAGTCTGCTGTTCATTTAAAATATAATGTGATGAATGTTAACATTGAAATAGGTACTAAGAACTAAGGAAATGAAACAGAAAGTACTGGAATGAGTATTGAATGTTGACTACTGTGTAAGGTGGAATGAGTGAATGACTCCTAGAAGAAGCTACATCTCAATGGAAATCTTGTAGGAGTACTTGTAGGAGAAACGTATCTCAGACCTAAGGAATAGAACCTTTTTTCTCTCAAGTAAGAGAGGAAAAATACATCAGGCTTCCCTGGTGGCGCAGTGGTTGAGAGTCCGCCTGCCGATGCAGGGGACGCGGGTTCGTGCCCCGGTCCAGGAAGATTCCACATGCCGCGGAGCGGCTGGGCCCGTGAGCCATGGCCGCTGAGCCTGCGCGTCCGGAGCCTGTGCTCCGCAACGGGAGAGGCCACAACAGTTGGAGGCCCGCGTACCGCAAAAAAGCCAGCAACAACAACAAAAAATACATCTGAATTTAGGAAGTGGGGAGGTGTTTCAAGCCAATAAAGTAAGAATTTGACATAGGGTCTCCTTAAATAATCTATTTTTTTTAAATATTGAGTTAATATTACTATACTAAAACCCAGTAATAAAGGGCTAGAAATAAAGATGGGTGTTATCAGTCAGTTTCCAACCAGGAAATCTGAAACCACTTCTAATATGTAAAACAGGGAATTTAATCCAGGGAATTAATTATGCAAGTGTTCGAACCGCTTGAGAAGCCAGACAGGAGAAAGGACGTAACCCAAAGATCAGAAGCCCCATTTACCT
This sequence comes from Globicephala melas, assembly GCF_963455315.2. Taxonomy (NCBI): domain Eukaryota; kingdom Metazoa; phylum Chordata; class Mammalia; order Artiodactyla; family Delphinidae; genus Globicephala; species Globicephala melas. Next base: position 27,695,852 of record NC_083321.1, on the reverse strand, counting down.
TCAGGATTGGAGGGATACAAGTGGGGTTTCCAGGAACAAAACCTGAGACCACACAGCAGAAGCTCAAACCACAAAAGGGGCTTCCTCACAAAAGCTGGGAAAACTAAGAGAAGAGCTACCTGTTGTGGCCTGGACCCAGGGAAAAGATGCAGCTACTCACCAGCAAAAAAGAATGTAAAGGAGACAGATGTGGAAATTCCCTGGTGGTCCAGTGGTTAGGACTCCGCACTCTCACTGGCAAGGGCCTGGATTCAATCCCTGGTCGGGGAACTAAAATCCTGCATGCCACGCTGTGCAGTCAAAAAAATTTAAAGGAGACAGATGCTCTGACTTCCCCCTCCTTTCACTCTCCAGTCTTCCTTCCCAGAGGCAAAAGCCTGCTGACACTGCAGCTTGGGCAAGGTAGCCTGCAGAGGTCCTTTCTCCCAAGAGCAGAACAGAGCAAGAACAAGGAATGCATCAGCTAGCAAACAGACTATGGACCAGCAGAGCATAAGGAAAACTATGAGTGATTTGTGTTTCAATTTGTTCAACAAAAGTGTATTAGTGCCTACTGTGGACTAGAAACTCTTTTCCTATTGGGAATACAAAGGTAAATTAAAAAGATCTCTAAATTTTCACCAATAAAATATTTTGACAAGCTTTGTGAAAACAATAACACCTATTTAGGAAATACACTAGTCAGATAAACTAGGCTATAGGAGGCTTGATGTTAGGAGAAAGGTCTGGGGGACCTCTTAACAGGCCAAGGAAAATAGGGTTATCTGGGGGGACCTCTGACCTAAATGTGGATGGATGTATAAACATGGACATTAGGAATATCTGTCCAAATTCTGAATGGCTTCTGTCTTGGCCCCTTTCCCACTAATGGGATTGGTGAGAATTATAAACTACTGAGGTCAATATGGTTTGAAGAGTAGCTCTCTGTGTTGGAGCCAAACAGACTTAGATACGAACTCCAGCCTTGCTACTTACAGGTCCCATAGTCTTGAGAAAGTCATTTATCCTCAGTTTTCCCATCTTTCAAAGAGCAATAATAGTAACCCCTTTAAAAAGTTGTTGTAAAGATAATATGTGATCATATATTTAAAGTGTTTAGTTAAGTGCCTTGGGCATAGTAGGTGCTCAATAAAAAGAAATTGTTAATATTTCAAACTGAATATGTAAAGAGCTAATAACACTGTATATACATTAGTCATTAAAACACATAGGTTAACATATATTCATATAAATATACTTTGTGAACACACATAGATAACATAAAAAGAGCTAATTTCAAACACAAGGTGTAACTAATAGTCATTACATTGTTAGTACTCTTTTAGAGAAATTGAAAGGATTTATAATTTTCCAGGAATCATGAGTATATGTCATTTAATATGCATTATATGAAATTTAATTATCCATTCTATAACTTTGATAATATGCTTACTTACCTATTACTAACAGATTTCAAAAGTATTTCTCCATTCCAGATATCACTTACATAAATGCTGAATTATTATTTACAGTGCCCACTACTTTGCTAAGTTTTATCTTTGTCATACATGTTTGATAAAATCATAAACCTGGGTAAATCCAACTAGTTGTCACCTATAAGCCTGAACCCCTGCCACTGAACTGGTCAAAAGAAAAATGCACATCCATGCTTAGTGGCCTCATGTTAATTTTTTTACCATAAACCTCAAGTGGGCCCTTAATGCTGATAGGAAGTTTTACTCTGCCTAACTCACTGATAACTCAACCCCTCTCCCAGTCTCAGAAAACTATTCAGATCTTTTCATCCCTCAATCCTCAGCAATTCATCCACCATCCTAATTCTGAAATGATGACCTTACTTCCTACTTTACTGAGAAAATGAAATTAATCTTAGGAGAGCTTGCACAGAGACTATCACCACACCTACCAATCACCATCTTCTGCACTCACCATACCTCCCCATCCAGTAGCATCTGCACCCACAAGACGGCCTCCTGCCTGATACAGGGTGAGCTCTCCATTCTCCTGTCTAAAGCCAGTCTCTCCACCTGTGCTCTAAGATTCATCTCTTCTCACCTACTCAAGAACACTGCAGGACTTCTCCTCTCTTCCTCCAACATCATCATTTTTCACTCTCCATTAAATCATTTGCATCACCATAAAAACAAGCAGTTATTTCTCCCATCTTAAAACATAAAAATCAAAAGAAAATTATCTTTACCCCACTTCCGCTTTACCAAATCACCTAGCTCTTTCCTCATCTTTGGATCAAAATTCCTGGAAAAAAAAGTTATCTATATTCAACTGTTTTTTTCAATTCATCTCTTGCCAATCACTTAAACACATACCAATCAGGATTTTGTTCCCCTCACTCCAAAGGAACTTCTCTAGCCAAGGACACTAGCAACCTTCCATTGCCACACGCAGTGTGCAATTTCCTCTTATTTAACCTGTCAGCAGCATTTGGTACACTTGTCACTCACTCCTCCTGATACACTCGCTTTACTTGACTTCTGGTACACCGCATCCTCTCCATTCCCTTCTTTCCTCAATGACCCTTCTGTTTCCTTTGGATAAAGGAAGAAAAAAACTTAATCTTGTCCTTGACCTCTTAATGTTGGAATACACCAGGCTCCACTCTTGGTCCTTTTATCTTCTCTATTCACCCCCACTCCCATGGTACTCTCTTCCAGGCTCATGTCAACAACTCCCAAATGTCTACCTTCAGCCAATATATTCCTCCCAAAATCCAGATTCAGCATTCTACTTAGATGTCTTAAAGATACCTCAAGCTCAACATGTGCATACTGAACTCCTTATCTTTTCCCAAAGTTTACTATGTCTACAGCCATCCATTTCAGGTGGTAGCAAAATTATCCTTCAAGTTGCTCAGACCAGAATCCTTAGAGTCATCCTTGACTTTTTCTCTCACATCCAACATTCATCCCTCAAAAAATTCTGTCGGTTCTACTTTCAAAATATATCCAGAATCCGATTGTCTCATTACCTTCATTGCTACCATACTAGTCTGAACAAATATTTCTTACCCAGATTGCTGCAATAGCATCTAACAGGACTTTCTGTTTCTACCTTTTTCTCCCTGCATTAGCAACACAGCAGCTAGAGGGATCCCTTCAGACCTAAATCAGATCGATTGTGTTACTCCTCTACACAAAATCCTGCAATTGGTACACAGTCAGGGACAGTAAAAACCAAAGTCTTTATATCGGCCTAAAAGGTCCTACATGATGTGACTTCCGTTACATCTCTGACATCACATCCTAGTATTTCCACCATTGTTCCTTTGCTCCAGCCACACTACTTAATTAATAAATATTTGTTAAACAAATCAATCCCAGTCTCCATGGAGCTCTTGGTCTACTGGGAGAAACAGAGATGTATAAAGGATTACAAAAAGAAGGTGGTAATTAAAGCTCTCCTCTATCTCCCATCCTAAACACTGACAAGTGAGTGTTGAAGGTTGAGAAATTAGCCAGGGGTGAGTGGTGTAGGAGACCTAGGGAGGAAACAAGGACATTTCAGGCAGGATGAACATTGCACATGCAAAGACCTAGAGAAATGAATCAGCAGAACATTTGAAGAATTACAAGTAAAGCATCAAAGAATAACATTTGAGATTAGAGGATCTGGATGTGGGAAGTAAACAGAAATACAGTCTATACTTTAGATAGGAATCAGATCATGAAAGACTTTCTATTTATTTCTTCCCTTACAGCTTTCAATCTACCCTGGGAGTAACTTATTAACCATATCTTTTTGATGAACCTCAACAGGGCCAAAGCAACACCTGGAAAGGATTCTGAATTCCCTGAGTTAAAGATACAAAAGAAAAACCCAGAGTCAGATTTAATTTGACAAGGTAAAGGAGTGGGTGTTCTACTACATCAAATTTAATCTGTATAAAATAATCATCTCTGGTAACATTTTTCTTGATCTACTGCATTTAGACTATTTTAGTAAGGCTTGATCTCCCTGTCTATCTAAACACTGATTCACTTACAGTAAGCTTCAGGCTAACATTGCTCTTACTAATACCCAACAAATCCACAAGGTGTTAGTTTCAGACGATTTTGTATAAAAGGTGAACTGAGACTAGACTCAGCCTACAACGTTCCCCAGACAAGGCAGCCAACCACAGGTGAGTCTCAGCATCTATAGTTATCAAGCAGTGACAGTTATTTCTGAAATCTACAGATTTTTCAGGATCTGGAGAACAAATCTAGAGCTTTCCGACTTCTGTTGTGTAGGGAATTTTTGCTTGTCAACCTGGCTTCTTAAATATGGTTAATAATTGTAATCACTGCTAGCAAGCAATTGACTTTACATAGACCATTCACCTGGCCTCTGAAAGAGTCTTGTTTTAAACAATGGAGGGGGTGGGGGGGAGCTTGGGGCAAAAGCAAATGATAATACTTATGAGCTGCTAAAAATGAAGAACTAATTTTGTAATATAGAAGTTTCTTTTTAAATAAAACTAGTCTTTAAAATGATAATCAAGGGACAAATATGATGATTAAAATTACTTGCTTCAGCGTATTCACTTTAAGACAGTCAGCAGTACCACCCTAATCCTTAAACATTGCTTAAATCATTATATTAGAGTTTTGATCTATAATATGTTCCTACTCTGACAAAAAAGAAATTGAGGAGGAGAATAAGAAGAAATCGTTGTTCAAGAAACGAAGACGTAAAGAAAAGGAGAAAACATTGCTGGAGCAAAATGTGACTGGAGAGGATGGGTAGACCAATTATTTTTGGTTTGGTCAACTTACATAACAATTATAATGCTTTGGTCTTGGTTTCTCATGGGCCTTAATTGTTTGCTTCCTAGCCCAGGATGAAGTTGGTCCAGTTTTGCTTTCTCTTCTGTTGCTGGACAGCAATCTGCTGCCACTGCTGTGAGCTGACCAACATCACCATTACAGTGGAGAAAGAGGAATGTGGCTTCTGCATAAGCATGAACACCACATGGTGTGCGGGCTACTGCTACACCCGGGTAGGTACTTTGCTTTGCTGGAAGTAAGGGTGCTGAGGGTCTGGACGAGGCGGGCTTCATTAATTCCCACTTTATCAATATTCTAAGTTTCCCAAGGAATAGCCATGAGTCCCTTAGCTAGTACTGTCTGTATTATGATTGGGGTTATTTACCATGATATCAGTTAAACATTTGGACTTATATTTGATTAGGGTAAATGCAAGAAAGCCTCAGATTTGATCTGATCAATTTAGTAATATGTCAAATCTATTTTTTAAATTTTATTTAAAATTTAAAACAATTTTTAAAAATTGTTCTATACTAGATTTTACATAGAGATAAACATACACACATTTAATAATAGAAGAGCTACAATATTCCCCAAAAGCCAATTTCTGTAACTGAAGCCATATCTCTACAATAGAGATAGTACCAAAATATGTTTGCAAACCATATAAAATCACAGCCATGTTATAAAAACTGTCTTATTGGCCCACCTGAATACAAATGTCAACAAGCATCCTGAGAACACAACCAGTCCTTGCAGACTATTAGAACCAAAATGAATCAGCAAACCCACTCACTTCTTTATACCGTTGAGAAAACCAAGGCACAGAGGCATAAAACCACTAGTTTGTGTTCACGCAGCTTCTTTGAATTAATCCAAGTAAAGAAGCAGTTTCTCCCTTTTCTTTTTTTTCCCCTATAGCACCTGGCTATCTATGCAGCATTTCATTCTATAAACTGACATTGAAAATAGCAATTTTTAATGAAATCTACTTTATGGGGTGGTAAATGAGTTCGACCAAACTCCACTTATCATACCCTCCTGGGATACAGACCTGGTGGCATGATATTGAAATAAACAGAAGTGCCAACTTCTTCCCTCAGTGAATTTTTTTTTTCACTAGAAAGTGTTAGAATAAACCTATACTACCAGGATTAAAGTTTTTATATGCAAACCATGTAGCCTTTGAAACTGAGAGCTCTGCAAAATACACAGCATTTAAGGGGGAAAGATGTCTACAGGACTGTGGAATATTTAAAATCTTCATGATTTTCATGAGCTTTCATGAAAGCTTTCATAGTCATGCTAAGCTAAGCATTAACATTCCACATTATATATATTTTTTTGACTTTTTATAAATCCTCAGGGACAATGTATTTGGAAAATTTTTCTGAGAAATTAAACTTCAGTGTTTTATATTTTATAAATCCTCAGGGACAATGTATTTGGAAAAATTTTCTGAGAAATTAAACTCCATTGTTTTATGGTTCAAGTTGTCATTATTATAGCTTTCAACTAAGTATAAAAAGTCATTAAAATTTGTCATATTTCCCTTTTCATCATTTTTCTATATTAAAATTCAATCTCTATAGTTGGAGAAATAATTAATATTTTGACATAGACATAAGGAATAGGAAAAGGAACAACTTATATTTTCTGTAAGATTTCCAAAACAATCAGGAAACATTGGTATAGCATATAGGTCACTGCTGAGATATGTTTCCTTAGTCAGGAATTCCATAAGTGAGCTTTAGTGGGTAAACGTTAGAGCAAGTGGTATTCAATCCCTGTCTCATTTTGATTAAGCTAAACAGAAAGTTCCAGAATACTGTAACTTAACTCTCTCTCTCTCCTAAACCACTCAGGATCTAGTGTACAAGGATCCAGCCAGGCCCAACATCCAGAAAACGTGTACCTTCAAGGAGCTGATGTATGAGACGGTCAAAGTGCCTGGCTGTGCTCACCATGCAGACTCCCTGTATACGTACCCAGTAGCCTCTGAATGTCACTGTGGCAAGTGTGACAGCGACAGCACTGACTGCACCGTGCGAGGCCTGGGACCCAGCTACTGCTCGTTCAGTGAAATGAAAGAATAAAGAGCAGTGGACACTTTGAGCTGCCCACCCTTGACCTGAAGGACCAAGACATTCAAGACGTCTGTGTGTACATGTGCCCAGGCTGCAAACCATTGTGGGAGACCCCACTGATCCCTGCTCTCCTGCATAAGGGAGCTCCAGGAATGGAGAGTGCTGGGGCCTGGGGCCTGTCACCACCCAACCCTGTATTCTAGGTCTGGTTCCATAAGTTTTATTCGGTCTTACTTAACTTACAGACATGGGGTTGCTTTCCCGTTTAATAATCTTAGAAATCCTCTCAGGCAATCCCTTCCTCTTAGACATAGGGATATGGGCCCAGAGGAAGGAAATGAGCTAACAGTGGGTGAAAGTACTAAATGTAGCATTCTCCTGCCGGACTCCTGAGCCCTCAGAGCAGTCCCAGTCTCTTCTTCATGATTGTAGCCTCAATGCCTAACTTCGTGACTAGACTTTAGTAAGAAACTCAATAATGGCTTCCTTAAGGAAAGTAACAGCAGAAAGGTAGTGGGTAGGACAACACTGAAAGAGGATGTCTGAGGCTATCTGATGAGGCTGTGCTCAGCAATGCTGGTCAGTCCACGGAAGCGGGGCATCCATTCCAGTTCCGCTTCACCTCTTCTTCTCTGGCACATGGAGGGTGGATGGAGACAGGATGCATCTCTCTGAATTGCTCAGGCAGGTGGTGGTTAACGAGCTCAGGATTTACAAGCTATTACTGCCAACCCCTTTAGTTAAGGGCAAAAGCAAGAAATGTTAATGTGGGCTTGTGGTAATTAGCCCACATCTACTCCATCATTTAAATAAATTGAACAAATGCTGTCAGGCTCCTGCAAAACTCCCTTTGGGAAGTAGGAAAAAAACTACATCGCCCTGCCCTCCAGGCTGGGATCCACACCTTTGGAGAGAGGTGGATTTGAAAGCAGGTTTGAAAGCAATTTTGGCAACTTTATAAGTACATTTATCTTACCTACAAATACATTTGTGTAAAGAAATAACTCTTTTAGGAAGAATTAGCCATGAGAAAAAAAAAAACTGCTGTTTTCTAGAATCCTCTCTATATCAGTCTTTTGTCTATCAATGTTCTCTCAAATCTGTTTCTTTCAAGAGGGTAAATATTGAAACTATTTCATGAGTTGATTTCGAGATGTTACCTCTTTTAGTTATTTACTTGTTTCATCTTCAGATTGTTTAATTTATTTAAATCTTATTTTTTTAATAAAGATACTCGCCACCAGAGTCATAGATTTGGAGTTTTTTTCCCACATAAAAGATGACTAAAATGTCTATATGTTTATAATATTAGTAGAAAGAATCTTACAAAAAAATTTCTAATGCATCTGTAATATTTACTTGTCCTGAACTTTGGAGATATTAAAATTAATTTTGTTGCATTTCTAAAAGTATTTCCTTGTTTAAATTTTCTGTCACTATTTGAAGTCACTTTCTAATGTAGTGGGGAAAGAAAAAGCAAAGAGAGAATCACAGAGTAGATGGGGTCACTGGAGAGTCTCTAGTTCATTCCTTGGATTTTTGATATTGAAGCCCAAAGATGTCAAGTGACCCAGACAAGATCACAAAGACTGTTTATGGCAGGCAGGATAAGAATCCTGGCTTCCCAGCTCTTAGCCCAGCTCTCCTATGGCTACTCTATCATATTAAGTCATTTTGGCAAGGATTGAAGCAAAATTGCAGGTACTGATAATCAGCTATGTCCATTCAAATCTGCTATTGAGTGTGGCTTATAGCTATATTCTCTACAACATTTTGATACATTGAAATTGGAGCTATACTTACAATGTTTAATAAGATGCTTTAAATTATAACACAGCCTTTTCCTTCTCCCTATACTTTTGAAAATCAAAATAATTGCTTTCGCTTTACAGGTACTAGAAGGCAATGGCTCCAGAGTTAATTTGTCTTAATCATCTTGACCAGATGTATGTCATCCTGAACAAATTACTTGAATTTTCTGGACCTCAGATTCTTAACTATAAAGTGAAGATACTAATATTATCTGCCTCAGAGGATTATACTGATAATTAAACAGAATAACACATATAGAAAGTTTAGAATAATGTCTGGCACATAGTAATTCCTCAGTAAATATTAGTTGTTATGCCTTGAGACAATGTAGCAAGTTGGTAAATCAGATTTAAAAACAACCCAGCTTAGCCTCTTTCTAGTAATCTTAGGTAAACTATTTAACCACTCTGGGTCTCACTTTTCTTACCTTTTTAAGTGGAATACTATCCCACTAGGTTGCTGTGAAGGTTAAAAAAGATAATGCATGTAAGGTGCTTGGGAGTTCCAACAGAAGAGCTACAAACCTGATAAAGAGAGACTTTTTCACCACTTAGCTAAAAAAGGTCAAGGTCAAAATGCTAGGAAGCAGCAGCAGCTTCTGCTTGAGGCCCCTCCATGCCACACTGAAGTGCAACCCTTCCTGAAGAAGCAAGAGAGAAAATCTGTGAGCCCTCCAGGGCCATGCGAAGAAAAGGCACTCCTCCACAGGCCACCATTTGAGATGAAGCCCATACTATCTCTCCCCAGCACTATGGCAAGGGTCTCTCTTAGCTCTGGACAGTCCTCACACAGCAACAAGAACTATCCTTCTAAACCACAACCTTGACCATGCTTAATAATGAATGGGATTTCCCATTGTTTTCAAGAGGATAAAATTCTAATCTTTTTTTTTTTTTTTGGCCATGTGTCACACAGCATGCAGGCGGGATCTTAGTCCCCCAACCAGGGATTAAACCCACGCCCCCTGCAGTAGAAGCGCAGAGTCTTAACCACTAGACCACCAGGGAAGTCCCATCTAATCTTTAGCTAGCACATAAGGCCCGTCATGGTCTGACCTGTGATTACCTCTAACTTCGTATCTCCCTCTTCCCCAAGAGGCTGCTAGACCTGGAGACCAGCTGTGAGGGTTGAGGGAGCATTTTGTGTCTTCCACTCCTGAAATGATTTAGCCATAATACCATGCCTTTCATCCCACAAGAGATGTGGCTATGATTTTAAACTAGTCAGTAAGTCAGCGGCACTGAATTCCAAGTGATAAAAAAAAGTGATGCCAGTACATAAGATTAATAAACACTGGGTTCATGACAGTGAGGAAAGAGAAAGAGGAATGGAAGTACTTAGGGGGCCTCAAACTCTATCTGTAATGTTTACATCTTAAGATAAATCCGAGTCACAAATACGGTATAACGTTAATATACATAAATCTGGGAGAGGGCTATGCAGGTGTTTACTATATTCTTGCAGGCATGTAAAGTGCTTGCGAGTTGAAACTAACAAGGCATCTTTATGTGCCTTATATTTTTAATTCTGATTTTATGTCTACTGTAAGAAAAATGAAATGGGCTCTAAGCCTAAAGTCACACAGCTAGTGAGGAAAGGCTCAGTCATTAATATTCACTTGGGGACTGTGGCAGAGAATTCAGTGTGCACCAAGATTTGTGCCTATTTCTTCCTGGCTGTAAAGCTGGACTACATTTCCCAGCTTTCTTCATAATCAGGTATATCCATATTCCAGCCAATGAAATGTGAGCAAAAGTACAATGAGATATTTCCATACCCGGCCCACAAAATCCTCTCAGAAGGATTTTCCTTCTCTTCCTCTATTGGCTGAATGTCACCACCCACAGTGGCCTTGAAAGCTTTGTGCTGGTGATAACAGGATCGTCATCAGCCTGGATTCCTGAATGTCTACATGGAATGCTGTGCCCCAACATCAACAACCCTTTATAGCAAACCAGATGGACTTGGCTTCTATCGGTTAAGTTGCTGATTTTTGTGGGTTTATATGCTAGTAAAAAATTGCATTATTTTAATAATACATTAATTGGTACTGGATGTGGAGGGCTGCATGAACAAAAAACTTAGTGTATATGGCACTGGCTTAGTGGTCCTGCAACAGAATAAGAGTGATAATCAGAGTAAAAATTTCCCCTGTGAAAACACGAAGAACAACCACATGCCTACTGAACCTTTAGCTTGGTGGTCAGGAAATTATGCCCCAGAGGCAAAATCTGACCCTCCTCTCAAAATAAATTTACTGGAACATGGCCATACCCACTTGTTTACATCTTGTCTAAGGCTTTTTTTGTACTACAACAGCAGGATTCAGTAGCTGTGACAAGACTATATGGTCCACAGAGTCTAAAATATTTACATCTAGACCTTTAATAGAAAAAGTGTGACAACTCATGCTGTAAGGGAAAGGTTTACAAAGAGTCTGAATGTTAATGGGATTGGACTTTTACTTCCTAGTTATTAAAGAGATGGCTTGTTTACAATGGGACGTAAAAGGAAATGGAGAATTTCAGGAATTTCAGGAATTCCTGAATTTGGAGCCTTGGTGGTATATCAAAGCCTATTGCTTCTAGATCCCAAATAATAAGAGATAAGATAAATTTGAGGAAAAAGAGCCATTAAGATTCAGGCCTGAGGTACGACAGATTTAGGGTGTGGCCTTCCCACCCAGGTCTTTTATCTTGTGGTAGAACCATTAAATTGTGAGGAAGTAAAAATATATATATATTAAGATTGATAATTATGTTTAAGAAGAGAACATTAGATGTGTTTATAGGCACCAGGAACCAAATGAAAGTTGTTTTTAAGGGAGTTTATTGCCAGCAAAACTAAGACCAGACTAAAATTGCCTGATTGTTTGCACAACCTTTGGGTCCCCTAACTTGACAAGCAGGAAGTAGGCTACTAAATCTATACAACCCCAAGGATGGCATCTCTCCAATACCTACTTCAAATGTGGCTGTGGAAGATAATGGATATGGAAGAACCTTCTAGATGATGGAGCCAGGAGCTATGGAGAATAATGGACAAGGAAAGAATGTTCCTCCAGAAGAATCATCATCTAATTAAGGAACTTCCTCCACTGCCAAGAAGCAGGATTCCATAGAGCTTGCCAAGAAGGGTTTGATCATTGCTTAATCCAGTGAGCTATGTTTTCTAGTCTTCCTTTTTATGAATGGAAGTGTTACTGTGAACAGTGTTATTGTGTGGAAGTGTCCCAACTTCATCACTGAATACTGAATGGAGGGAGACAAAAAAGATAACTTGTCTTTTTAGTTCATGGGTTGCCAGCCCATAAGGAGGCTCATCTGGAAAATGGGGAATTTGATTTAGAGATGGATGAGATCTTTGGAGAGGGAAGGAGGTGGTTCCATCTGAGGGAGAAAGATGAAACTGTATTTGTTCTCAGAGATTTGGACTGTGACAGAGATTGTTACATGTTCACCAAAACCCTTTCTCTAGTCTTCCTGGGGACATACATAATGTACTTTTCCCAGCCTCACCTGTAGAAAGGTTTGATTATGTAACTGAATTCTAGCAATGGAGGTTATCAGAAATGATATGCACTCTGTCTAGGTCTGGCTCATAAACCCTTCCCACAGGTGAATCTACTCTCCCCCCTCTTGAATGGCTGAATGTTCATGCTTAAAGCAAGCATGGAAGCCCTGTATAGAAGACGGCAGAGCATCCATGCGCCTGTATCCCTGAATGACCAGAGGACCCACACGCACCCACACACCTGCTCCCTCTGAGAGGGCTTTATGTCAGCAAGAAATAAACTTCTCTTGTGTTAAGTCACTGAGACTTGAGGGTTTATGTTACAGCAGGTAATGCTACCTTAACAGGTATCCACAGTATCTCAGGAACTTAAATACAATGTTTCACACCAAGCCACAGGAACCAAGCACAAAACAAGTTATCTACTATTGTTCCCATATACACCCTAGATCACCAGCTTCTGGTCAAAAAAGAAAAAGACTTGTTAATTAGTACTTTAACTTTGATCCCAGATATATGTGCCTGTGTGTGTGTAATTTCCCTAAATGGAACTTCCTTCGTCTTTCAGTCTGAAAATGGATTCAGGGAATGACACTGAAGAGCCCTGCTGTCTAGTGAAAAACCCTACATAAAAAGTCAAGCTAGTGCCTCCTGCCTGTTCCCCGGGGAAAGTCCCTTTCCCTGAGGCAGTATGATCACAGAGCTACTAACTGGGGAATACAGAATTCAGGAAGTCCTCATGACTTCAAGGCCTGCGTGCTATCTACTGTGCTCCACTGTTTCTCCACAAGCTTCACTGCAAGGGTATTTTAGGGGGTGGGGTCCATGTAGAGGTAGACCTCTGGGCAACCTTTGGCTAGAACTTAAAATGTTGTTCACCCTCAGTTCACTGATAAGGTTTTAATGAATCCAGGAACTCACATGGCACTAGGATTAAATGCTGCCTTTCAAATGAGATTACTTCAAAGCCTCAACCCACTTTGGGGAAACAGTGGTTGATCCTGGGGGAGAGGTAATATTGATTAGACCAAATATTAAAGATTAGTACCAGGGAGACTGGTGAAGCACAGAGGAGCTAGGAAAAGAATTGAGGTTATTAAGCGATAAGTCTTCAAAGGCTCCTGTACATGGAACATATCTATTTCCAGCTTAATATAATTTTTCAAAATCTAGAGCACAATGTTTTTACCTCATTAGCATTTCTTTCTCAATCTTCAATATAGATGCTGAAAAGATCAGCAAATAAGATCAATAATAAAAAAAAAAATCTGAGCCACTTTGAAGCAATATATGTAATGATCACATGTAAAGCCTGTATATAGAATATGGTCTGCTGGCCCATGTGAAGACACAGGTATTTAGACAATCAGCTCACATTAAATGATGAAAATAATAAACATTCAGAACCAACTGAAATAATAGATGTTGCATCTAGGAAGTCAGTTGTCCTTAAAATAAGCACAAAGACAAGGGCCCCTCATACTGGAACTGAGATACAAGTAAATACTGAAGATGTGGCTGCAATGAGTGTGCAGTGAACTCAGTGCTGCTGGGTGAAGTTTACCATATTCTTCCAGCCAGAGCTTTTATATTGGCAAAGGACAGACACTCATCAAGTTTCTTTTACAGGAAAGGAAGCTTTTATTGTAAGGATGTTCGTGGAATTGGAACTAAAATGAGAACACCCAAAGGGATCAAGGCAGTCAGGGGCCCCCAAGGTTCATTACTAGCATGCCTTTCTCTCTGCATAGCAGTTCCAATATCCTCAGTATGGATGTGTTGTTAATCATGGGCTCCTTTCAACACAGCACCCAATATCCATCAGAACTTCTTTTTGAGTCTCTCAGCTTAAATTTCCAAGAGAAAGGATTTGATGGACTCAAATGTTACCATCTCTGTTTGGTAGAGCTCTTCACACAAAGCTATGATGAAAGCCACTAGGTACCCCAACAGTAGACTTCTGAGTACCCTAGTATCAAGCTGCCTCTGGAAGCAGGATACAACAAAGGATACAACCTTTGTTCCTACAGTGGCCTCTTACCAGCAAAGAACAGCCTGGTGCTGTTTTCTTGAGCAAGGGGGAAGTGAAAAGGCAGTTTAGAAGGGGAAGTTGAACATGGCAGGCAGATTGATTGCTGTATCTAAAATAAATATTTATCTGAAGTCAGACCCAACGATTTCAATGGCATGGAAAAGCTCTAAGTTGTCGTTCTGCATTTGAAAAGAAAAGGTGACTCACCCTTTTGAAGATATGCATATTGATCTGAATTCAGTCTATTTTCTGTACATTGGCCCCAAGGGATGAATATTACATGCTACTAGACTTCCCTGGTGGTCCAGTGGTTAAGGCTCCACGCTCCCACCTTAGGGGGCGCAGGTTCGATCCCTGGTCAGGGAACTAAGATCCCACATGCCATGCGGCATAGCCAAAAAATACAAAATTGAAATTTAAAAAAAAAAGGAAAGATGAATATCACATGCTTCTGTCATCGGTACACCAAACAAGCAGGATTCACGGAGTATAATCCTAAAAGCAACTTTATTTTGTTCCCCCCTGTCCCTTTGAATTTGCTCAGAAGTAGCTGTCGTTCTTCAGCCACTGCATGAAAATGTATCAGGCTAGAGAATATCACTGGTCACTCTTGAGTAATAAAATCTTCATTATTACTCCACAAACATGACAGTAACCCCAAAGCTTCAGTTCCAACTAATACCAAAAACTTCAACGGGAGGTGATATTAAAATTTTCCAATCGTTGGAGGAGTGGGGGCATGATTCTTAACTCTCTCTCTCCATCTGGGATTTGCACCCAAAGGTTGCTGACCCCTCTGGATTAGGATGCAGAATAGTAGGGAAAAAAGAAAGGACAAAAAAGATGATTGTCTGCTCTTAGGACCTGACTCTTTCCTGAGAATGTGTCTGTGTTCTTCAGAGGCTCCTCTGCTCGGACCCTCCAACACAATTCCCTTGACGTGGGTAGTGCATCTCCATAAGCAGACCTTTCCTGACCTCCCTCAGCTCCTTCACCCAACATTACACCTCCAGCCTCTGGCAAAAACCCTCTTAAGCAGGATCCCTTATTAAATAGGTACTCCTGAAGTGGGTTTCCTATTCAGATCCCAGAACTCTTGAATCATTGGCCCAATACTGGAGACGAGAGCAGTTGCTTTCCAGATTTGCGGCAGGAGATAGATGGGCCCCAGGCTGAGCAGCTGGAGTTTGTCCCCTGTGGACAGATAGTCCAAGATGAAGGCAATAACAGGAGGGAAGAGAAGCTGAGCACTGCCCAGATAAGAGACAAACAGACCACATATTCCTCAATCTCCAAGTCAAGGAGATCTTCCCGACCTCACGTGCACAGAAAGCCTCCTTGAAGGTCAAAATGGGAGGGGGGGTGTCACCCTATAGTAGGTGTTGTCAACCTAACCATAGACCTCTTCACTAGAATCCATCTTGGCTAAGGGATGCGTGCACACACGTGGGAGGACCCTGAGATAAACCAAATTCAGACTCAGAACCAGGCAAAGCAAGATGACTGGCCAAAGGAAACCTGGAAGAAATGCCCCATATGTGATTCAAACTACCATGAGGGCATGATTCTTTCTCTGAGTCCGCCTGTGTATCTATCCACACATACCCTTTTTCCTCCTAATAAGCAGTTTACTTGTTTCACCACTTTCCATCTCTTTGTGGGAATTCATTTCTACAAAGCTGACAGGTCAGGGTCCTGTCACTGGCCACTGTCCCTGGTAGTCTTGTGGCCTAGGATTCAGTTCTCTCACTGCCATGGCCCGACTTCAATCTCTGGCCGGGGAACTGAAATCTTTCTTCAAGCCGCTGCAGGCCGAGGCCACCCAAGATCAGATCCAGCCCTCTACCTTGAGGTCACAGGAAGCTTTAGCCAGCTTCTTGACTTCTGGCTTTCTCAGGCACAAGTCAGAAATCGCCACTGCATCCACCAACTCTAGGGAATGTGTATCAAGCTCTCTGAATGGTTACATTGAAGCCTCCCACCCTTGAACTTGAAATGAGAGGGTACCTCTCTGTCTTGCCTCCTCAGCAAGAGTTGATAGAGTGGGAATTTCTCCAAAGTATTCCTCTGTGTAAAATCTCATTTCCAACTAAAACCGAGCAGGGCCCAGAGGGGCCCTCCCAGGTACAAAAGCCCCTCCATGTCCCCCTGTTTCCTATTTGTAGAAAAAACCTTTAGTTTCCTAGGTCTTCCCTGAGTTCCAAACAGCAGATTCAAGTAGTTGCTAATTAGGGAAGTGAAGGAGTGCAGAAACAAAGGAAAATCAGTCAAGAAACAACTGTTCTGCCATAAGACAGAGTCTCAGTTCCTCCTCAAGGGATGTACTTAACAATCTGATGCAAATCCTTGAGCTGTTCTGCAGGAACTAAGGCCCCCACCCAGGTGGAGGATGCTAACTACATGCTGAGACTCCAGACTGGCTGGAACCAGAGGGCTGTTGACTGGGATTTCTGGAACACCACCCTGTTACCTCTCCACCAACCACTCAGAAGAAAGTCATGTGCCCTGCAGCCCTCACCACTTGTTACGTTGCCTTTAAAAACTCTTCCCTGAAAAACCACTGGGGAGTTTGGATCTTTTGAGCCTGGGCTGCCTGTTCTCCATGCTTGGCCCTGCAATAAACCTTTTTCTGCTCCACACTCCAACATTTCAGTTTGTTTGGCCTCACTGTGCATCAGGCACACAGACCTGGGCTTGACAAAACAACCGTCAACATTTTTTTAATCCTTAATGAGGGTTAGAGGTTCTCTATGAAGTTTTTGGCCATCTGCTCTGATATTCCAAGAGGATGGTCTATCTCAGGGTTCATTTTGATATCTGAAATCTATTACATTTTGAGGTCTTGAAATCCCAATTTTAAACATCCTGTTTTACTGCCTAATACATTGTGAGAAATCAACTGATTAAAAATGAAAGAAAAACATTATGCTCATGATTTTTATTTTTGCCCTGTCTTTAGTTCAATGCAGGAACCTTCTCCTAGCTGTACACTGATCTGCAAATCATTCTTGAATAATCTATTCTTGATGATCCCAAAAGAAATGTAGTGGGGAGTGCTGGTACATGACACGTGCAAGCAACTAAAATGAAAATGATCTCTAGATCAACACAGGCACTGTGAGATGACATCTCCACTCAAATGCAATTTCACCATCTCCTAAATTATACTTTCCCCACCAGTTCACTTAATATGCACCTGCAGAATGCTGCTTCCCAATTTAATTTTCCTCTGGGCAATATGTTACATTCTCATCTAACCTTGAACATGTTTTATGTCCTTTTTTATTTTCTTAAATAAAAGTTGGGACAAAGACAAATGGGAAGAAGCTGCAAGGAGACAGGCCAGTGAGTGAAAAAGGAAGAAGGAAACAAAGCAGTTTGGGAAACGGTTTTAGTTCAGCTGCCATAACAAAATACCACAGACTGGGTGATTTTGTTGCAGGAAGGGGGACCCCTTCCAGGGCCTGAGAGTGGGCTCTTGTCCAACACTCAGAAATGAATTATCTGAGGAGACACACGTGCTGAAAAAGCAAAAGGCTTTACTGGGAAGGGGTGCCCAGGTGGAGAGCAGCAGGGTAAGGGAACCAGGAGAACTGCTCTGCCAACGTGGCTCGCAGTCTCAGGTTTTATGGTAATGGGGTTAGTTTCTGGGTTGTCTCTGGCCAATCATCTTGCTTGGCCCATAGTCTGTCTTAGTCACTTGGGCTGCCGTAACAAAATACCACAGAGTAGGTAGGTTAAACTACAGAAATTTATTTTCTCCCAGTTCTGGAGGCTAGAAGTCCCAGATCAGGTGCCAACGAATTCAGTTCCTGGTGAGAGCTCTCTTCCTGGCTTGTAGATGGCCACCTTCTCACAGTGTCCTTATAGGACAGAGAATGAGGGAGGGAGGGAGAGAGAGAAGCAGGGAGAAGAGAGAGAGAGAGAAAGAGAAAGAGATAAAGGACTCTCTCATGTCTCTTCTTATAAGGACACTAATCTTATTAGATCAGCACCTCACCCTTATGACCTAATTTAATTAATTACCTCCAAAAAGGCACCATCTCCAAATATAGTTACATTGGGGGTTGAGACTTCAACATATAAATTTGGAGGGAGGGAGGGTGAGTGGGGACAAAAACATTTGGTCCATAATAGAAATGATTATAACACCAGCCAACTTAACATTATTTTACTCCATGTTGTGATATGACTAGTAGCCTCTGTAGCTGGAAAGGCTAAATGTGAAGGTGACATGGTCCTGAATTTCTAATAGTGAATCACAAGCCATATCAGGACCCTTTATCTTTAAGCTTACATAACCTACTGTGGTAGGCAGAACAATGGCCCCCAAAGATATCCATGCCCTAAACATTGGAACCTGTGAATATATTATGTTACATGGCAAAAGGGACTTTGCAGATGTGATTAATGTTAAGGATCTTAAAATGGGGAGATTACCCTGGATTACTTAGATGACCCCAATGTAACTACAAGGATTCTTAAAAGTGAAAGAGGTGTAATTCCCTGGGGGTCCAGTTGTTAGCACTCTGTGCTTCCACTGCTGGGGGCCCAGGTTCAATCCCTGGTTGGGGGAACTAAGATCCTGCAACCACATGGTGTGTCTTAAAAAAAAGAAAAAGAAAAAAAAGTGGAAGAAGGAGGCAGAAGAGTAGAGTCAGAGAGAGATGGAAAGTCAGAGTGATGCAATGTGAGAATGACCTGACCTGCCTTTGCTGACTTTGAAGATGGGAAGAAGGAGGCCATGAACTAAGGCTGGTGGGTGGCCTCTAGAAGCTAGAAAAGGCAAGGCAATAGATTCTCCTCTAAAGCTTCAAAAAAAAAAAAAAAAAAAACACAGCCTGGCTGACACCTTGATTTTAGCTGAGTGAGACCTGTGCTGAACATCTACACAACTGTAAAACAATACATTTGTGTTGTTTTAAGCCACTAAGTTTGTGATTATTTGTTATGGCAGCAATAGAAAACTAACACACCTGTCAAAGGCTCTCATCCTCCTTCCCCAAAAGTGGATCCAACTCTTCCAGTCAAGATTCATATCTCAAATACGAATACTTTTGTGAAATGTAAAACATGACTGGCTAGACTCAAGGTACATGGGACCTGAATCAGGACAGTTTATGGGCTATCTGTACAGTTCCATGATAAAAAATTCAGGATGCTTTCAGGAGATAATTTAATGTCTGTTTTTGCTGCTAAATCTTCTAGACTCTAAGCACTCCTTGAGGATAGGAACTACTTGTTTGTACTTTTGTCTTCAGAGCCTAAAATTTCAGGGCTTGACATATGGTGGGCACTCAAAAATTACTCACTGAATATTAAATAAAGTAACTATCACAGACTTTGGGTGAAATTTGATAGAATAAGCCTTAAGATACTTTATAATTTTTCACTCTCAATTTTACTATAAATAAACTTATTACATTTGTCAAGAATTCTTTTTGTTTTGTTTTGTTTTGTTTGTTTACAAGAGCCAGAAACTCAAGCAAATGAGGGGATCTGTAATACACATAATTAAGAAGGGCTAGCATGGTACCAGCTTCAAGTACACCTAAGTCCAGAAGAATTCTCACACTATGTCCTCAGGATCCTCTCCCTTGTTTGAAAAATGGTTCCATTACTAAAATTGAAAATTGTAAATACAGATCTTTAAACTAGATAGTCCTGATGATTCTTTTCTGTTCTAATAGATTATTGTTTCATGAGAGAATGTCACTTACTCAACCAGGGAAAACAGCATTAAAATATATTTCCACTTACCTAAGAGATCTCTCCAAAGACACACCAACAAAATAGAATTTATCACACCCACTCTTAAAGATATTCATTTCCCACACTTAAAGTCAACAGATATAGAAAATTATTTTTAAGATTATAATATAAATTTGAATATACTATTGGTGAAATTATCTCCTTCTTTCCTCTCCCCTAGGTTTCAGCAACAATGGAAACCGTGATTAATATGATATTTCATCCCCTAACATCCTATAATGTAACCAGGTACTGAACTAGGAACTGTGGATAGAAGAATGTATTTTCTGAATCAAAAATTGATCTAAAATAGGGCTTCCCTGGTGGCGCAGTGGTTGAGAGTCCGCCTGCCGATGCAGGGGACACGGGTTCGTGCCCCAGTCCGGGAAGATCCCACATGTCGCGGAGCGGCTGGGCCCGTGAGCCATGGCCGCTGAGCCTGCGCATCCGGAGCCTGTGCTCCGCAACAGGAGAGGCCACAACAGTGAGAGGCCCCCGTACTGCAAAAAATAAATAAATAAATAAATAAAATAAAAATAAAATAAATAAAATACATCATTCTGGCCATTGCCTTCAACATCAGCATGATTATCTATTGTTAGCTCCATAAGCAGAGCAGAAAACACAAATATTAATACAGTTCATTTTGCCAAAGAATTGCAGTTTTACTTCAATTATGAGATCCAGTTTGTTGGATCTAGTTTAAACACTGGGGTGTTGGAATTTTGAGACATGTTGATGGTTTGTGGGACAGCATGGTAGAACCTTTAAAATTATTGCTGGCCAGAAAGTCTGAAATACAAGATCTTATCAAAAGGAAGAGTTGAAGGGATAAAGGAGAAAGCAGATAAATTATGAGACTTAATTCTGATTTATAAGCAGCTTGTATATAATGTCAAGTCAAATAATACTTAACCAGAGGAGATAATAAACACTAGAAAACAAAATACAATCAAGTGCTAGGTTGTACAGTACAGATGATGAAAGCTACAGAAGAAAGGAGAAATACATGTCCACTTCAAATATTTCATGTTAACTTCCATTTGAGTTCTGAGTGATTTTATACATTTTCTCTTTTCACATCCATTCATCTGAGCATTCTGGTCATCTCAGTAACTGACATTCTTGTTAAGCAAAAACCTGACCCCTAGATTCCTTATTCTAAATGACTTTTCATCCTACTCACTTGGAACAGTGCCACATTCAAAATGACTTTGGCAGATCCAAAAGTTAAATCATTTAAAGGAAATGTATTTATGAAAGAAATGTGGTAACTGGAATATATAGCCACTGATCATAATAAGCGAGTATTTTACTATATACTAGCTGCACAGGATGGAATGGGGGAGGAGCATTTCGGCCCACTTAAAAGATACATGAAGAAAGGTTTAGAGTTCTCTGAAACGCGACAGGCAAATGAACTATTGAAATTGCTATAGAAAAGGTAATTATATGTGACAAGTTATAATTTGTGAGGTAAAGCCGGAAAAGCAAACCAATGTATGTCACTCAGCTCCAGCAGGGATCAAGCCAAGTGCATTCAATGATGTTAAACCAAATCACATGCTAATCTCCTTTTAGTGGAAAACAATGTTTTTAAAAAACAAGTTCTTATGTCTTACTTTCAAAATCTCTAGATCTTTTCCTCTGTCTTACTATAGCTGACTTTGAAATAAATATTTCATCTATTTCAGAACGTAAATTTAGTTTAACGGGATCCTGTTTCCATATTAACAGTTTACAATTACAATCTTTGTTTACAGGATCTACAAATAACTTGAAAAGTCCTTAAGCTGTAGTCACTAGATCCAACATACAGAAATCCTGAAAGAAATGTAGGATGAGCAGTGTCCCAAAGATGGTGACAGCACTATAAGTTTTGCCAAAATAACACAGAAGCATTCACTTAATAATCAATAAGGAAGATTGTTATTCAGTATAAAAACAATTACAAATGGACATTTAAACCCAGTTATTGGGTCTAGAAATAACCTAAAGTTCACAATTGTAAACATTCCAACTTAAAATTGCAAATATTTATGGAAAAGCTATAATATACAAAAAACTGTACTATGAACTGTGAAAGATACTGAGAAGTATAAGGCAGATCTTACATTCAATGAATTTATAATCTAGTAATTTGACATAGAAAGTATATTGACTTTCAGTCTGTACAAGATGGTATTGACTCATTTCCCCCTGCTTCTCCCTGCTGAGATATGAATCCTGGAAATAACATAAAAGGCAACCAAAGGAGAATTCTAAAAGGTGGTGAGGAGAAAGTAACTTATGTGGACCCTAACTGTTGGAAAAACACAGCAGCTGGACATCCACCCAAGAGAAGATGGCAACCCAGACCTGTGTTTACCAACCCCCAACCTAGTAAGGCTTATTCCTCCCCATGATTGGCCCTGTGAAAACATCCCACAAGCCCAACACCGCTGGGATGATCAGGAGCCCTGACAGCAAAAAGTGGCCAGACCCCTCCACCGTCCCTTCACACCTCCCTCAAGAATGTGCCAAGAAATGACTCAGGGACTTCCCTGGTGGTCCAGTGGTTAAGACTCCGTGCTTCAAATGCAGGGGGCATGGGTTAGATCCCTGGTCGGGAAACTAAGATCCCACATGCCATGCAGCACCCCTTAAAAAAAAAAAAAGGAAATGACCCAACCATATGCTATTTACAAGAAACTCATTTTAAATTCAATAACGTAGGTAGTTTGTAAAAGGAAGTTAAATGGTATGCCATGGAAACATTAATAAAAAAAAATGTTAAGCAGGAATAGCTATGTTAAAATGTGATAAAGTAGGCTTCAGAGAAAAGAAAATTACTTAGAGACAAAGAAAGCAGTGACATAATGACAAATCTACAATTACAGTTGAGTACCTCAACACCCTCTTCTCAGCAAGTGATAGAACTGCAAGAGAGAGAAGTAGAAAGAATTTAAAAGATCTGTACAACACAATCAACTAAGAGGTTCTAATTGACTTACATAGAACATTCCACCACTATCAGCTGAATAAATCTTTTTCTTTCAAGTGCCTATGGAACATTCACCAAGATACACTATATCCTGGGCTATAACACAAACTTCAGCAAATTTAAAAGAACTAAAATCATTCAGAGTATGTTTTTCAATATAAGTGGAATCAAACAAGAAATCAATTACCAAAAAAAAATAATAATAAAAGACAATAGGAAAATCTCTTAACACATGGAAATTAAACAGAAAACTCCTAAATAATTGATGAGTCAGAGGAAATCTCAAGAAAAGTGAAAAATACATTGGACTGAGTGAAAATCAAAGTATGACATATCAAAATTTGTGGAATACAACTAAAGTAGTGCTGAGAGGGATATTTTTATCACTAAATGCTTACATTTGAAATGGGGAAAGTCTCAAATCTATAACCTAAGTTCCTACCTCAAAAAACTGGAAAAAGAAGAGTAAATAATCCCAAAAAACAATAAAGATAATAATATCAGAGTAAAAATCAATGAAATTGAAAATAGGAAAATTGAGAAAATCAATGAAACAAAAAGCTGGTTCTCTGAAAAAAATCAGTAAGTTGGTAAACTTCTAGAAAGACTGAAAAAAAGAGAGAAGACCCAAATAACCAATATGAGAAATTAAACTGAGGATATCACTACAGATCCAACAGACGTTAAAAAGATAAGGAAATACAACAAACAACTTTATGCTCATACATTCTACAAATTAAAAGGTATTGACCAATTCCTTGAAACCCACAAACTACCAAAACTCAATCAAGATGAACTATCTATTATGAATAGATCTATTTTCATTTAAAAAATTAAATCTGGGGCTTCCCTGGTGGTGCAGTGGTTGAGAGTCCGCCTGCCGATGCAGGGGACACGGGTTCGTGCCCCGGTCTGGGAGGATCCCACATGCCGCGGAGTGGCTGGGCCCGTGAGCCATAGCCACTGAGCCTGCATGTCCGGAGCCTGTGCTCCGCAACGGGAGAGGCCACAGCAGTGAGAGGCCCGCGTACCGCAAAAAAAAAAAAAAAAAAAATTAAATCTGTAATTTAAAAGCTCCCAACAAAAAAATCTCCAGGCCCAGATGATTTCACTGCAGAATTCTACCAAACATTTAAAGAATTAACATCAATTTTACACAGTCTATTCCAGAAAATAGAAGAGTAAGGGAACACTTACAAACTCACTTTATTAGGCCAGTATACCAAACCAAGATAGTTTAAATAAAAAAGAAAGACAATAAAAAAGAAAAAAAAAGAAAAAAGAAAACTATAGACCAATGGTTCTCATCAACTTAGAAGCAAAAATCTTCAATAAATATCAGTAAATCAATTCCAAACAACATACAGCAATATTTATACACCACAACCAAGTAGGACTTATTGCTATGTAAGGTTGGCTCAACATTCAAAATCAATGTTTTTGAATTGTCCCTAGTGGCACAGTGGTTAATCCGCCTGCCAATGCAAGGTACACGGGTTCGATCCCTGATCCGGGAAGATCCCACATGCTGCGGAGCAGCTAAGCCCGTGTGCCACAACTACTGAGCCTGCACTCTAGAGCCTGTGAGCCACAATTACTGATCCCACGTGCCACAACTATTGAAGCCCACACGCCCAGAGCCCATGCTCCACAACAAGAGAAGCCACCGCAATAAGAAGCCCGCACACCGCAACAAAGAGTAGCCTCCGCTCGCCGCAGCTAGAGAAAGCCCTCAGACAGCAACAAAGACCCGAGGCAGCCAAAAATAAACTAATTAATTAATTTTAAAAAAATCAATGTAATCTACTGCATCAACAGACTAAAGAAGAAAAATCACATTAACACATTAACGGATACAGAAAAAAATCATTTGACAAAATCCAACAACCATTAACAGTAAAAACAAGACTCAGCAATTTAGGAATAGAGGGCAATTATCTTAATTTGATAAAGAGCATCTTCAAAAACCTACACTAATGTCAGACTTAATGGTAAAATTTGTATCTTTCTCCCCAAAATCAGGAATAAGGCAAGAAGGTTCATTCTCACCACTCTTTTTCAACATAATACTAGAAGTTTCAGCCAGTGCAGTAAGAAAAAGAAATAAATGGCATGCAGAATGGAAAGGAAGGAATAAAACATAAACATTCTCTTTTGACAGATGACATGCTTGTCTACATAGAAAATCTCAAGAAGTTAACCAAAAAACCTTCTAAAATTCTCAAGGTTGAATGATACAAGGTCAACACACAAAAATCAATTGCTTTTTTTTTTTTTTTTTTTTTTTTGCAGTACACGGGCCTCTCACTGTTGTGGCCTCTCCCGCTGCGGGGCACAGGCTCCGGACGCGCAGGCTCAGCGGCCATGGCTCACGGGCCCAGCCGCTCCGCGGCATGTGGGATCTTCCCAGACCGGGGCACGAACCCGTGTCCCTTGCATCGGCAGGCAGACTCTCAACCACTGTGCCACCAGGGAAGCCCCAATTGCATTTTTAAACACTAACAATGAACATATGGAATACAAAATTTTAAAACAATACAATTTACAGTCACTCTGAAGAAAATGATATCTCTAGGTACAGAGTTAACAAAACATGTATAGGATCTGTTTGCAGAAAATTACAAAATGCTTATGAAAGAAATCAAAGAAGACCTAAATAAATGTAGAGACATACTATATTCATGAATTGGAAGATTCAACATAAAGCTATCAGTTCTCCACCAAAGTGATCTATATGCTTAATACAATTCATATCAAAACTCTAGTAAGGTTTTTTTGGTAAACAGAGACAAGCTTATTCTAATATGCAGAAAGAACACAGGTACTAGAATAGTTAAAATAATCTTGACAAAGAATAAAGTGAAAGGAATCACTTTACCTGATATTAAGGCTACAGGTATATAGCTACAAGTTATCAAGACAGTGTGGTATTGGCAGAAGGATATACACACAGATCAACTAAACAAAATAGAAAAACCAGAAATAGACCCACACAAATAACAAATATGCTCAACTGATTTTTCACGTAGGTACAAAAGCAATTCAATGGAGGAAGAACAGACTTTATAAAATGCGGTGCTGGGGCAACTGGATATTCATAGGTGCACACACACACACACACACACACACACAAAAGAAACTCCACCTAAATGTCACACCTTATACAAAACAACTCAAGAATCACGCAATTAAATGTAAATACTAATGGTGTGATCTTTAAAAAAAAAAAAAAAATGTCAAGCAATCAGGCATTGAGGTGCTCAATGAGGACAATGTGCCAAACCAAAAGTAAAAATCAAACTTTTATTAACTTAATGTGACAGTGTAATCAAGAGGTGCTGGCTCTCTAGTGTTATATATTTCCCCCCCAAATGGCCCAAGGTGAGGGTCAGGTGGATCCAGCACAGCCTGAGAACGTTGTGTCACTGCTCAGGAGCCCTCAACAGAAGGTTCCTGCCTCTTTATGGATTCATGGGCTGGGGAAAGGCTAGGAGTGGAAAGGTACTGAGGCAAAGTGGAGAAATGTAATTCAGCCAAGGACCTCAATAAAGAGCTCTCAGCAGAGGTGCTTGGGAAGTGTCTCAGCCAAGCTTCCCAATAAAGAGGTCTCTGACTCGAGGTGACTGAGCTAGGAATGCAGACATGCACACAAGCATGGCTTACTAGTGGGGGCCTTGACAGCAACTCCTTCAAGAAAACTACAGTGCACTGGCTGTGTGCCAGTGGTGTGGGGTGGGCAACCTCCCCGCCCCCATGCAGACTTCCAGTCACAACCGTGTAACTGTCTTTGGTTGGGCCTGAAAGAACACACATAGGATTTTGTCCTGGAGTCAGACTCCTTAGAAAAGAGGAGATAATCTTCAAGATGTAGGGACAGGCAAACGTTTCTTAGATGACACCAAGAGCATAATCCACAAAAGGGAAAAAATGATAAACTGGGTGTCATCAAAATTAAAATTTTTGTTCTGCAAAAGACTGCAATGAGAATTAAAAGACAAGCAATAGATTGGGAAAACGTATTTGTGAATCATATATCTGACAAAAAACTTGTATCTAGAATATTCAAAGAACTCTCAAAACTCAGTAGTAAGAAAAAATCCAATAAAGAACGAGCAAATTGGACTTCCCTGGTGGTCCAGTGGATAGGACTCTGTGCTCCCGATGGAGGGGGCCCAGGTTCAATCCCTGGTTGGGGAACTAGATCCCGCATGCATGCCACAACTAAGAGTTCACATGCCTCAACTAAGAAGTCCACATGCTGCAACTAAGAAGTCCACATGCCACAATGAAGATCCTGCATGCCGCAATTACGACCTGACACACCAAAATAAATAAATAAATAAATAAAAATAAATATTAAAACAAAAAGAATAGGCAAAAGACTTAAACAGATACTTCACAAATGTAGATATGCAAATGGTAAATAAGGACTTGGAAAGATTTTTTAAATCATTAGCTATCAGAGAAATGTAAATTAAAACCACAATGAGATAATCACTACACATTTATCAGAATGGCTGATGAATAAAGAATAATGACAGTCCCAGATGCAGGCAAGCATTTGGTGTATCTTTTATATATTGCTGGTGGGGATGTAAAACGGTACAGCTATCCTAGAAAACAGTTCGGCAGCTTCTTATGAAACTAAACATGCAATTATCATTTTACACAGAAACTTCACTCTTGAGTATTTATCTCAGAGAAATGAAAACTTATTTTCACACAAACCCTATACAAAAATACTCAAAGGAGCTTTATTCATATTAGCCAAAAACTGGAAATAGCCCAGATATCCTTCAACAGGTAGTTGTTAAACTGAGATAGAGACATACCGTGAACACTACACAGCAATAAAAGGGAACTATCGATGCATACAATGTGGATGAATCTCCAGGAGATGTTAAATGAAAAAAGCCAACCCCCAAAGGTTACATACTATATAATTCCATTTATATAGCATTTTGTGTGTGTGTGTGTGGTACGCGGGCCTCTCACTGTTGTGGCCTCTCCCGTTGCGGAGCACAGGCTCCGGACGCACAGGCTCAGCGGCCATGGCTCACGGGCACAGCCGCTCCGCGGCACGTGGGATCCTCCCGGACCGGGGCACGAACCCGCGTCCCCTGCATCGGCAGGCGGACTCTCAACCACTGTGCCACCAGGGAAGCCCTATGTTTTGGCTTTTTGATCGCAAGGCATGTGGGATCTCAGCTCCCCGACCAGGGATTGAACCCATCCCCCCACCCCACATACTGGAAGGTGAAGTCCTAACCACTGGACCGCCAGGGAAGTCCCTCAATGCACTTTAGAAACAGGCTACTAGAAATTAAAGGACCTTTATAGATTACCAATAGACTGCATTTTTTTACCAATATCGAATTTCCCTTCTTTGAAGTCAGGCTTGGCCATAACACTAGCTTTGGCCAACATAACGTGTAAGAAAGTGACATGTGTCATTTCTGGGCAAAGGCTTTAAAAGCCAGTGCATGCTCTGCCATCTTCTCTTTTTCTTCTGCCATGGCCTCACCAACGTTTCAGGTAATGGCCGCTATGTCAGCCTGAGGATGATGATGACTTGGAAGCAGCGATCCCAGATGACTCATGATGGTTACCAATAGGAGAAGCAAGATATAAATTCTGATTGTTTCAAGCCTTGTAATATGGGTATTCTTTATTACTGCAGCATAACTTAGCCTATCCTGACTGATATATAGCCCAACGCCTCTCACATTACAAGTACTAAAACCAAGAGCCAACAGCTTAGAGCCCAGCCTACCTAGGAAGTTAGTGATAGGGATAATACTATGACCTATATAGCCAGAGTCCCAGAATGGTGCCATTTCCAATACAGATTTTATCAATGTGCTTCAGGCTATTTGTTCATAAGAATAAAATTAAAATACAAATAAAAGTTCTGTACCAAACTGAATCATCAAATTAGTTTGCCAATTGATACCAAAAATGAAAGAACAGATTTTTAAAAGTAGACTGAATGAAATATTCGTACTTCTAATTTTATCATATAGTTCTGAATCAGCAGCCCATCATTCAGAGGGGGAAAAAAGCAACTGATTCAAATGAGTCACGCTGGAGAAACCCTTGATATTTTGAAAATTCAAATGTCAACAAGCCACATAATAAGAGAAATGGGAGGCACTGGCTCCATCCTTTTGAACATTTCTACAAAATGAATCAAAGTCAAATATCAACCCTAGAGGTTTATTGACCTACAAAAAGATGTTTGGGAATTCTGTAAAGAGATGCTTCAGTGGTGGTCATGAATATTTGGGGAGTTAAAAGGGAATTTGTGAAGGTAAGCAGCATGTTTTTTCCTAACAAAGAGATTGTTTTACTCAGCATGTTTTTTGTGAACATTCTAAGAACCTGAAAGATTTCCCATGGTATATGTAAAAAATTCAAAGTTTGACTTAAAAAAGAAAACTTAGGAGCCATTCCAGAATCATTTAAGAAAATAAACCTCCATCCTCATTTGCTACATGTCACACCAAACGAAAGAATCTATGCACTTCTCTGACAGCACGACAGAACCTCTTAAAAACTGCCCAGTTTCAGGCATTAAGGCTTTTCTGCAAATATTCTACTATGATAACAGTTCATGAAGAGAAAAAGATGTAGCTGATATTTTCTTCAGGAAAACAACTTCACCTTGTCCTTGATTAACTATTCTATTAATTTTTTACTTCTTGAAACCATGAGTTTCTTCCCCTCTAATTTTAATTCTGATGATAAACATAATATGGTCGTTGTAGAAAATTTGGAAAGTTTAGGCAAGAGAAAATAAATGCAAAAAAATGTTTTCCTACAATCCCACTCCCCAAGCAGAGACTAGTATAATTTTGGCAAATTTCCTTTGTCCTTTGCACATATCAAATAGAGTCAAGGTGACAGTTTATTGATAATTCTGAATCCTTTTTGTGTTCCAGTCATCACTATGTCAATAATATTTTCTAATATTATTTAAAAATCATTATTAAGCTCATTTTAATAGGTGTACAAAATCCTATCGACAAAATCCTATCGTAACATGTACTGTTACTTATTTAATCAGTCCCCCAACATAGGACATCCTGGTAATTTCCTCCCTTTCATCATCATAAGGTATCTGAGTTAATTCAACTTTATTCCATATTCTTTTTCATTATTATTTTGATCTATCCTGAGCTTTGGAAGATTATTTAATATGGCCCTTTCATTTCCAGGCTGCCCTGCTTCTCCATTTAGCTGCTTCTTCTCTAAATTGTCCTAAGAAACTTGAACAATCTTCTCTTCACAGACATACTTCAACCTTGGATTCCAGCAAATGCTTTCTGGCGCTCTCGCTGATCTCTCTCCCGATAGGTAGGTAAGTAGGTAGATAGAGAGACAGGTAGATAGACAAAGATAGAGATATCTATAAAGAAAGAATATCTCACATTCATAAAATAAATAAATGCTTAATTAATTGCCTAAATTTTAAAAATCCCTCTTTATTTTTATGCATTTCTAAAGGCAAATATAGTATGATAAAAATAGAAAAGCATTGGATTGAAATCAGATTCTTAGTACAATTCTGCTTCTCTCTTACATGTCACTAAATTACTTGAGCCCTGTTTCCTCATTTGTAAAATAAGAAATGTACTTAGAGATCTCTACGTTTTCTTCTAATTCTATCGTTCTCTGACTGGAGCAGTTTATAATTCTGCTCAGTTGAGTGATCTTGTGTACCAACCGGACTTCAAAGGGGAAAGCTGAAGCCCCTCCTCGTATTCCAGATAGGACAGGTCTGCACGAGAACTAGAGCTTTACCAAAGTTGGAAGACTTGGGAGAGAAGTCAGGAAAGTTGCCACCAACTACCCCAGCCTGAAGTACTAATGTGGATGGTTTTCAAGAGATGAACCAAAAGCTGCTAACAATCTGGTGAGCCTCTGGGAAGCTCCTCACACAAACTCACCCAGTCTGCTCACAGTCAACAGGTGAGTCTCAAGAGTTCACTTTGGGGACTTCACTGGTGGCGCAGTGGTTAAGAATCTGCCTGTCAATGCAGGGGACAAGGGTTCGAGGCCTGGTCTGGGAAGATCCCACATGCCGCAGAGCAACTAAGCCCGTGTGCCACAACTACTGAGCCTGTGCTCTAGAGCCCGCGAGCCACAACTACTGAGCCCACGTGCCACAACTACTGAAGCTCATGCACCTAGAGCCTGTGCTCTGCAACAAGAGAAGCCACCTCAATGAGAAGCCCGCACACAGTATGCACGACCAACATGATAATTCTCAAGCTCATCTAGAAGCAGCTGGAACCTCTGTCTGCCTTCACATCTACCCTCAACTGCCTCTGGTACTTCTCCTTCTCTTCCACCTCAAACTCTCACTGAGGACCATGTAGTAAGGGGAATGCTGAGAAACGTATTTCATGCCTTTGAGAGTCTCTCAACTTCATCTGTAAAATACCTATTAAACAGATAGTTATTTAGTCTCTACTACAGTCATGGTACTAAGCTTGGTACTACTACAACAGGTACCAAGAAACATAACAGGAGTAACCACTGCCCTTAAGAAGCTTACAGCCAATTCGAAGAGAAGATACCTCCAGGAACCATAATTGGATGGATATTGAGCTAGACACTCAAGATATAGGGGGGCCCACATTCCTTTTAGTGCTATTCAAAAGCCATGCTTTTAAGATACTAAAAGTTACTTATAGAAAAAGGAATAACAGGTGAAAATCAGGATACACCCCCAGAGGTTACCTGCTGTGTATATCCCCTGCTTGAAGAAAGCTCAAAGGAAACTATGTGGAATCCCCAGGAGGGGGCCCATGAGACCTAAAAAAGGGGACTCCTCAGGCTGGGTTTTGGTGCCTGGCGCTTTGGAGACTGGTGCTTCTTTGTAATCCCTGTTTATTGTCCTTGCAACATTTTAAATGACGTAAAGTACATGAGATTTTTTTCCCCAAATCATCTTGTGATTTATTTCTCAAGAACTTAACAAGTAGTGCTTAGGATGCTCAGCAGATGCATGGCAGGGGTACCTGGAAAAGCATGACACCATGTGTTGTGGGCTACATTGTGTTCTTCCAAGATCTTTACATGGAACCCCTAACCCCCAAGAATGAGACTGCATTTGGAGACAAGACCTTTAATGGCGTAATTAGGTTAAAATGAGGTCATATGGATGGGACTTCTTCAACTTGACTGATGTCCTTATGAGAGAAAATGTGGACACACACAGAGGCACCACAGGTATATGCACACCGAGGAAAGACCATGTGAAAACACAGTGAGAAGGCAGCCATCTGCAAGCTGAGAAGAGAGGCCTCAGAAGAAAACCAAACCTGACAACACCTTGATCTTAGAGTTCTAGCCTACAGAACTGTGAGAAAATCCATTTCTGTTGTTTCAGCCCAGCCTATAGTATTTTGTTATGGCAGCCGCAGCAAACTAATACACTTATGGTAGCCACCACGGGCACTACCATGGGATTTGGAACAGCTGCTACGGACACGGGTCCTACAGCCTAAAAGAAGCCTCCTAACAAGTAGTTTTTGGCCAATGATCAGCATAAATTAATAAAATTCTCTATTAGTTTGAGGCGATGCATAGGTAAGTACAGAGAGGATATAAGCTTCATGAGGGCAAGCCCCTTACCTATATTACTGACTGCTGTATCCATAGTGTAAGCGTACATTCGATGAATTTTGAAAAATACATAATCTTATAAAACTATCACGTACGGATATAGAATGTTTTCACCACCTCAAAATGTTCCCTCATGCTCCTTCACAGTCAATCTCCTTCCCCAATCCCCTATGATGGAAATTACGCAGAATATAGTCTTTGGGTCTTGGTTTATTTTACTGAGCTTTGATATTCACCTGTTCCTTTTTACTTGTTAGGAAAGTCAGTCTCACACATGCAGTCTTTCAACCTCTGCTCGGTCACACAAAAATGGGCCTTAGGCCTGGAAAACTTCCTTACCAAGAGATAAGGCGCCCACACAGCCTGTGCCGGGCTGACTGCTTTCCCTGTCTCATGCTGAACGAGTGTTCCTTTGTTCTGCTTAAGCATGTATGTCAATGGCTCTCAAGCATGGCCCCAGGTTTCAGTATGTCAGACTCCACACAGGAGAGGTCAGTGTCCTGCTGCTGCAGTACAAGAGGGGTGCACACAGGCCAATTTCCCTGGTCAGCTGCCAGGGGCATCTGCTAGCCATTAGAGGTGGACACACACTGGAGCTGATCTTGCTGTCTCTTCTCTATGTGAGTGAAAGCACTGTTCCATCCAGTGTTTGACTGTGCTGTGTTTTCCCTGGCAACTCTGATACCAAGTTATCGTGGGGGAAAGTGTTTGGACTTCTATTCCTGGGAGCTGGCATTGTGATGATCTTTGCTGTCCTCCAAGTAGTTGCAGTCCTACCCTGGCAGTGATTACTGGTACATGGTGTCCTGCCCCACATTATTGTTGAGTAACATTCCGTTGGATGGATGTCATAATTTGCTTATCCATTCACCAACTGATGGACATTTGGAGTGTTTCTATGTATGGCCATTATAGATTATGTTCCTCTTAACATTTGGGTACAAATCATTGTGTGAATATGGGGGTTTTTTGGTTTGTTTTGTTTTTACTCTTGGATAAATATGTAGGAGTGGTACTGCCAGACAGGATGTTAAGTGGATGTTTAAATTTATAAGAAACTGCCAGAATGTTTTCTAGAATGGCTGCACCATTTTGCATTCCCACAGCAACGCATGAACGTTACAGTTGCTTCTCATCCTCACGAACTCTTGCTATTATAGACTTTTTAATTTTAGTCATTCCACTAAGTGGGCAGTGGCCCTTCACTGTATTTCCCTGATGACTAATGATGCTGAGCCTCTTCTCATGTGCGTATTTACCATTTGTATATGTTCCTTGATTAAACGTCTATTCATACCTTAGCCCATTTTTTTAAAAAACTGAGTTATCTTATTACTGGGTTGTAAAAGTTTTTTCTCTATTCTGGATACAATTTCTTTATCAGCTACCAGTTTCAAAAATATTTTCCCTCGGCCTGTGGATTATTTTTCCCTTTATTTGACAGTGTCTTTTCAAAACAAGTTTTGGTGACATCATCAAGATGGTGCTATCGATTGATCCTGACTTTAGTTCCTCCCACAAGAAGAACTAGCAATTATGCGTAGACAAAAACACCATTGTGAAAATCCCAGAACCCAGGGGTGGGGCTGAAGCACCCGCCTGGACCACAGAGACCAAGAAGGACAGCACTATAAAGGTGAGAAGAGAGGCTACACTCTGACCGCATCACTGCTCCTCAGGCTGGCACAGTGCCAAACTGAGAGGGCCCCCGTCAGCTTACTGTTTCTCCAGGGGAAAATGAGAGACCAAGTTAGACACCCAGCTCCCCCAGCACTGCAGGACACTTCCCAGGAGGGCCATTCGGGTCTCACCTCCCAGGAATTACTGGGGTAATCTGCAGGATTCAGCCGTGGGGATCAGATAAAGATGGGGAAGGAGGGCGGGACTTACATCAATCAGATCTTGGTGGACCACATTCCTGCTTGCAGTGGCACCAGAGTAGAAATCTCAGCCAGTGGCTCTGCCCATCTGCAGAGCCAACTTGGTGGCCCCGTCTGGTCAGGGAACTCATCCAACGTGCAAAGGGACTTCAATCTAAAATGGAATGGAGATATGAAATGGAGAATCTCACACATGCGCCCACAGGAAAATGAAACAAGAAATGAAACAGTGGTTTCCCCTAAATGCCTGACTAGAACTATCTAGAACTTATCTCCTAACCAATGAACATCCACCGAGAATCTCTCCCCATCATCACTCAAGCCAATGAATTTGCTGCTTGAACCCTAACTGGACTCCCCCGACTCTTTACACCCCTTCTGCATTAACACAGCCTGCCCCAAACCTTCAACAGACTCGCCTGTAGCTTGCTACAGTATGTTTCCCGAACTGCAATTCCTCTGCTATTCCCGAATAAATTCAATTTCTGGTAATATGAGCTTGCCTCAGCTTCCCTCTTTTTTTAGGTTAACAGGCAGTTCTACCTGATTTGGTGCCCAGTCAACAGACTGTACAAGGAGTGGAGCCCATTCTACTGTGTCGCAAGGGCAGGAAAGCAAATTTGCAGCCCTGCCCAACTGTTGAGCATAGGTTCCAGTCCCATCCATCCAGCAAGCATGGCCAAGAACACCGGCAACCACAGAGCCCATCCTACAGCCCCACTCTGGCAAAGAGCTAAGCCAGCAGCCCTTCCCAACAAGTATAGCCTCTGGTCTTCCATAACCAGGGAGCCTGAACAGTACCCTGAGCAGACTTAGAGCCCAGCCTACAGACCTGCCCAATCACGGACACCACCAGGAATCCGCTTGAATGCACAGCCTAGCCAGCAGGCCCAACTGACTCTACAGCCCAGCCAGGGGCACCCTCCACACACACACCTCAGAGCACCTCACCCACATAGAGACCCTGATAGCAAACCATGGGCTCTACCAGCTGACGTGTCCAGTACCGCAAACTGAGCTGACTGGTGAAGCTCTTTCCCTCTCAAAGTGAACCTGTAAAGTCTAGAAGAGGAAATGGTAACACGTAGATACCAACGCAAGGAATCCAGGATCATGAAGAATCAGGTAAACATGATAAAACCAAAGGAAACTAATAAAGTTCCAATAACTGAACCTAAAGAAATGGAGAGTATGAACTCACAAAGAATTCAGAATAATCCTCTTAACGGAAGTTTAGTGAAGTACAAGAATATATCCTAAAGGAAATTAGGAAAACAATGCACGAACAAAATGAGATGGCCCTTGAGGGCATTATGCTAAGTGAAACAAGTCAGACAAAGACAAATACTGTGTCTCACTTATATGTGCAATCTAAAAAGAAAACTGAAGTCATAGAAACAGAGAACAGATAGGACAGATTGGTGATTGCAGGGGCAGGGGGAGGGGCAGTGAAAAATCACAAATTTCCAGTTATAAGATCTATAAATTCTAAGGATGTAATGTACAGCATGGTGACTATAGTTAACAATGTTGTATTATATATGTGAAAGTTACTAAGAGAATAGATCTTTTCTCATCATAAGAAAAGAAATGTAACTATGTGAGGTGATGAATGTTAACTAAACATATTGTACTAATCATTCCATAATATATACATACATCAAATCATTATATTGTACACCTTAAACCTATACAATGTTATATGTCAATTATATCTCAATAAAATTGTGAAAAAAGATGAATAAGTTCTGGGAATGTAATGCACAGCATGGTAATTATAGTTAACAATACTGTAATGTATATCTAGAAGTTGCTAAATGAGTAGATATTTTTTGTTTTAAAATTTTTTCTTCTTTTTGCTTTTTATTAATGGAAGTATAGTTGATTTACAATATAGTGTTAGTTTCAGGTGTACAGCATAGTGATTCAGTACTTTTGCAGATTATATTCCATTATAGGTTTTTAAAGATAATGGGTATAATTCCCTTTGTTCTACAGTAAATCCTTGTTGCTTAAGAGTAGATCTTAAAAGTTCTCAACACACACACAGGATCATAACTATGTGAGGTGATAGATCTGTTAACTTTTACTGTAGTAACCATTCTGTAATATATACATACACCAAATTGCACACATTAAACTTATACAATGTTTTATGTCAATTATATCTCAATAAAGCTGGAAAAAATAAACTTTTTAAATGAAAAGCAATTTTTTCATTTTGATGAAGGCCATGTTATCTTTTTTTTTCTTTCATGGTTTGTGTTTTTTGTGCTCTGAGAAATCACTGTCTAGACAATGATCACAAATATTTTCTCCAATAGTTTCTTCTAAGCATTTTATAGTTCTAACTTTAATATTTATGTGTATCATCTACTCCAATGAATTTTTTTTTTTTTTTTTTGCGGTATGCGGGCCTCTCACTGTTGTGGCCTCTCCCGTTGCAGAGCACAGGCTCCGGACACGCAGGCTCAGTGGCCATGGCTCACGGGCCCAGGTGCTCCGCAGCATGTGGGATCTTCCCGGACCGGGGCACGAACCCCTGTCCCCTGCATCGGCAGGCAGACTCTCAACCACTGCGCCACCAGGAAAGTCCTGTAATTTTGATTTTTTAAACAATTATTTCCCTTTCTTTTAGAAATACATACTGAAAGTCTTACTGGTGAAATGCTATTATTACCAGGGAGTGTGAAGGAGTAGGCAGAAATATAGTAGCTGAAGCAGTGTTGACCACACTTGATGTTTTTTGGGGCTGAGTGATGGCTACATAAGAGTTTGTTGAACTAGCCTCTCACTTCTGCATGTTTGAAATTTTCTACAATAAAACTTTAAAAAAAAGTTTGCAACACGAGGAAACTAAGCTGGAGAAAGACAGTTGAGGATACTTATGTTTTTAGATTTATTCTTGGTTAAGTCACACTTCAATTGAGTTACCTGATTAGAAGGAAGAAAAAATAACATAAACACGCCAAACACATTATGATTGTGGTTGACAATCTTAAAATAAAATCCCAGATGTATTATTTACTGTAACTCTACACAATTACACTCTATGCCATTTGGTTAGAATGGGATTTGCACTTAAAGTTGTGAAGATCAAATAAAAATGAGCAAGATATCTGGCACATAAAAGTTAGTCTGATATCTTCAGTTTCATTACCTATCCCAATGCCTACCAAATACTGGGCATGTGCTTCACATTTTAAAATTAATTTGAATAGGATTTAATCTCATACTGCTCTGATGGCCTATATTAGAGGAGTCTAACGTAGAGCAAAATGGCATGCTCTTCAAGAATCAAAACTCTTAACTTGTTTTTGTAAGGTTTTGCCTTACAAAAATCCTGGCACACTGAGTACTTGCATTTGAGATCTCAACTGTACAGTTTAAGCAGCAGCATCAAATGAAAGTATTATAAAAAGAAAAATGACCCCTGCTTTCTTTCCATTCTGCAATAGCAGTTCTGTAAACTGAGAGAGGCAACAGTTCCAAGGATTAATTTGGTAATCAAAAGAAGTGTAATTTCCTTTTCTTATAAGGAAGTTCCAAGACACATGCATAGTTACCTATCAGGCTCTCTTACTCTTTTTAAGGTTTCTTATTTGTCTGACATAGCAGCAGGAGAAAGACACGAATTTTCGAATCTGGCAGACCTAGGTCAAATTCTGAGTTTCTCCCTTCCTGGTAATCTTTGAAAGTCAGTAAATCTCTTCTTTGCCAATTTCATCTGTCAACTAGGGTTTAAGAACAAATATTTACTGGTTGCCTACCACGTGCCAAGAAATCATGTAAGTGAACAAAAAAGAAATTCCCAGTCCATGTGCAGTTTACATTCTAGTAGTTAAATAACTTACCTAGTCATATACTTACTAATTGGCTGAACCATAATTCAAAGACAGTAGTCTCAGTGTAGAGTATATACTCCAAACCACTAAGTTATATCACCATTTTATTGTGAGATTAAATGACATAAGCTGTGACTAGATGGAAACTCAATCATAGCAACTAAAATTACTCATTTTCTTTTTTTCAATCACCCTTACTAAGATATAATTTACATACAACAAAATGCATTCACTTATTAATTTTTATGGCCTCAACGTTGTTCATAATATTACCTAGTTATTCCTTTAATGTTTACAGTATCTGGTAATTGGTAACTTGTGTCTTCTCTTTCCTGATGAGTCTAGTTAGATGTGTCAATTTTGCTATTTTTTTAAACTAGCTTTTGGTACCAGTGATTTTTTTCTATTGTTTTCCCATTTAATATTTTATTGTTTTCTATTTTTATCTTTATTGTTTCCATCCCTCTACTTACTTGGATTTAACATGTTCTTCCTTTTCTAACTTCTTAAATTGGAAGCCTAGATTATTGATTTAGACCTTGTTTTTTTTCAAACATAAGCAAGTATGTTTGAAATTTCCCTCTGAACACTACTATAGCTACATTTCACAAATTTCAATGTTATGTTCTCATTTTCATTCCATTCATGTTACATTCTCATTTCCCTTGTAATTTATTTTCTGAGGTTTTCTCTCTCTCTCTTTTCCATCATTCTTCTAGATTTACTGAGTATATTTTAGTTTTCCATCTTGTTTCCACTACTGGGTTATTGGCTATACATGTTTGTAGTTGTTTTAGTGGTCATGCTAGGGTTTATACATCTTTAATTTATCACAATCTTCCTTCAAATAATATTATACTGTTTTACTTATAAGAACTTTCAACAATATACTTCCATATCACCCTGCCATCCTTGTTTTTATATATTTTACTTTTACATATTTCATAAACATGACAATATATTTTTGTCTTAAAAAGTCATTTATCTTTTAAAAAGATTTCAATTAGAAAAAACAATTTTGATCTCTACCCTCTTATTTACTACTTCTGGTACCCTTCACTCCTTTTATCTACATACAAATTTTCATCTGTGACATTTTTCTTCAATGCTTTTTATATTTTATAGTGCAGGTCTGTGGTAACAAATTTTCTCAGCTTTAGTTTGTCTGGGGGAAAAAAAATGTTTTCCCCTATTTTGGAAGAATAGTTTCACTGGGTATAGAACTTAAGGTGGAATTTTTCTTTTAGCACTGTAGAGAAATCATTCCACTGTCTTCTACATTACTTGTGTGTGTGTGTGTGTGTGTGTATGTGTGTAAAAGACCAGTTTTTCTTATCTTTGTTCCCCTGTACAGAATATATCTCCTCACACACACACCCCAACTGCTCCTAAGAAATTTCTTTTAATAATTTAATTTTAGCAATTTGATTATGACGTGCCTCTATGTGGTTTTCTTTATGTCTAATCTGCTTGGGTTGAGGTTCCTTGAACTTCTTGGGACTGTTCAAATATGAACATTTTTCAGCTACTATTTCTTCAAGTATTTTCTTGCCCTCTATCCCTTTTTCTGGGACTCCAAATGAATTAATATTTTCCACAGGTTACTGAGGCTCTGTTGATTTTTTTCAGCCTTTTTTCTTTTTGACTTTCAGTTTGGGTAGACCCTATTCATATATCTTAAAGTTCACTAATTTTTTTTATTTTGCAGTATCTAATCTGCTATTAATCTCATCCAATAAGTATATTAAACATTGTATTATTCTGCTCCAAAAGCTCCATTTGGTTCTTTTTTGTAGTTGAATATTATTGTCATGGTTTCCATTATATCTTTAAGCATATTCATAATAGCTGTTTTAAGGTTCTTTACTGCTTTAGTATCTTTTATTGGATGTTGGCCATTGTTAATTTTACATTCTTGATTGCTAGATTTTGTTTCAGCTTTTAAATAGCATTGGACATTTTTCTGCCAGGTGTTTAATCTGCTTGCCAATAAGGTTTATCTTTTCAAAACTTCTTTTTCAGCTTTGTTATGAAAAGTCTAGAGTAGCCTTTACATTATGGCTAGTTTTGCCACACTTCTAATGTATGACCTTTCTGGAGTCTCTATGGAAATGTCATAGGTGTTAAATGAGCACCCTCTAATCGAGCGGTCAGAATTTTAACATCTCCCAGCCCTGTGTGAGCTATGGGAATTTTCAGCTAACAACTCCCCAACTATCTTTCCCCAGTCTCATTGGTTTCTACCCTATAAATTTCTGGATTTGTATTCAGCATCACACCCAAAGGACTCATAAGCAGATTTCTGGAGTTTTTTCTCTGCACAGCTCTCTCCTCTCCTGTACTGTGTCCTGCAAATTCCAGCTGCCTCATCTCTTCTCCACACTGTGATCTCTGTCTCCTGAAATCAGGAGAATCATCCTGGGATCCCCATCCCTGTTCCTCTGGCAGAAAACCAAAGTGATTTTAGGATTCACCTTATTTGTTTCCTTTCTCAGGGATCAGAGTTCAGGGATGCCTCTTATCCACTGTTTAAAAAATAAATGTTGTTCCATAAATTTTGTCCAGTTTTCTAGGTGCTTAAAGTTGGAGAGCTAGGCTGGTCCCAATTACTCCATCAAGTCCAGAAGTCAAAATCCATCTCATTTCCTTTTTATATTACAAAACATACAGTTTCCAGCCATCAACAGCCTCAAGAAAAACTTCTTAGGAAAGGTACATAAGAATTGTATCTCTAGCACATGAATATCAGGAACTGATGCTACAGAAACATGAGACAATTAATCTTTCAGAGAAAGTTCAGAAGAACAGCTATTTTGGAGTTCTTTGCTGCCAGCAGGGAATCATAAACAATTGATGTTTTTTTTTAAGCCTGTAACTATTTTTGGCTTAGGTCACTGAATCCATGCCTTTTTTTTTTGTCAGTATTTTTTCTCCAGTTAGTAGAGCAAGTATAGTCCACAGTTTGGCAGTTGGGATAAGCTACTGACAGGCCCTGTCATTTGGTTTGCAACTTTGGTGATGACACAGGGAAAAGTCCCTCATCTATGGTAAGCAGATGGGATACTCAAAGACAGAAAAACAGAGAAGACATAATGAACTGAAGATGAATTTATTCCCTCATTGTTTTTGTCTTAGTGAAGAAATGCCATGGGAGGTGTTGGCAGAAGTCTGACAAGAGCTGAGGATAATCATTTCCCTTCTCTTGGCATAGGGTAGAGCAATTAGCTGCTCTTGGAAAACGGGAGTAAAGTTTCAGGGAAAAGCAACAAAAATGATTAGGCAGTGGAAAAAAAAAAGAATCTGTGGGGAAAGGGCTTAAAACTGACATTGTTTATACCATGAAGAACACTAAGGTATCTTCACATATATTAGTTTCCATTTATGAAGCACATTAAAAACCCTTTCACAAAACACTGCCAGATTATCTGATTTTATCTTCATAATAACCTGTGAGCATAAGGTATTATTTCTATTTTATAGAGACATAGACTAAGAAGCAGAGTTTAAGGGATTTGACTCAAACCGCAGAGCCAGCTGATGGCAGAGACCAAAAAAACAAAAAACAAAAAACGAACCTGTTCCAATCCATTCAACAAGGGCATTTTGGCTATCATTCTTTATCTCCATAAAGGATGCCACCAAGGAAACTAGCTTTAATAAGTGAAATCAAAAGCACAGCAACATCAAAAGACTCCAGAAAGAGTTTCCTGGCATTTTCTGGACTTCTGGGTAAAGACAGAAATCTGAATACACATACCTATTTTCACTACCTATCAAAGATCCATTGAAATAGTAAAGGGATCTTTTTTTTTAAAGGCACAACCCACAAAAACATGGAAAACATGAGATGAAACAGAAACAAATTCCGAGAGAATATAAAACAGAAGGAAATAAATATATGACTTAGCAGACACAAGCAAACTGAATCCTTAGCTGGCAGCAATAAACCCTGGAAATTGGCAGTATCAGGTATCTTTGGAAATGTGGGTAAAGGGAGGACTTTTAAAAAGAAAATTATCTAAACATCTAGTAGATCTCACACCCCCAGTCTACTCTGAATAGCCCAGAAACCAGCAAAGCTCTGCAGCAGCAAAAGATTGGAGGTCTTTTCTTTAAAGAATGTAAGACAGAGGTACCTCCCTTCTGGACTGATGTCACTGAAAATAGCTCAAGGGTCAGCTACTAAAAATAGCTTACTAAAAATAGAGGACATGGCTACCCCACCGGGCTCACAGAATGCTGTCAGCCAGCTATCACCCGCCAGGAAGGAGACTTTAGATTCTTCTCTGCAGAATCTCACCAGCGCTAGAGGATGTAAACATGAGAGGTCCCCCATTCGAAAGGACTAGGTGGAGCAACCTGCAAGGGAGCTCTCAGTTGACAGTCTGCACTCATGTTTTCACATTCTTAGTGAAAATTAACCTTTTAGTTCCCTCTGAAAACTGAGCAGAAAACCACAGATCAGCACACATCTAGGGAAAACCTCCTCTAATATGTGTTTTTTCCAATGCCACTAAGCAATTGTCCAATTCTCAGTGGACACTGACTGGGTATCCTACAATTTAACTCAATTCTAGCACTATCTACCTGGAAAGCATCAGATCCCACCTGTTAAGGACTCAGCCCTTCCCTTTCAGACTCCAATCACAAGTCCCAGTTGTCACCTGTGCTTCTGACTAAATGGCTACAATCAGAGGTTCCCACAACCCACTCCTTGGGTTCAGTTATTTTGCTAAAGCCACCCACAGAACTCAGAGAAACATTTGCTTATGTGCACCTGCTTATTATAAAGGGTATTTTAAAGGATACAGATGAACAGGCAAATAAAGAGGTAGTACACAGGGTGAGGTCCAGAAGGTTCCCTAGAGCAGGAACTTCTGTCTCCATGGAACTGGGGTATACCACCCTCCTGGCTTGTGGATGCATTCACCAACCCAGAAACTCTCCAAATCTTTTTGTTCAAGAGTTTAAAGCTTAATATGCATTTCCCATGCCACCCACTTCCCCTTCCCAGAGGCTGGTGGATGGGGCTGTAAGTTCCAACCCTCTAGTCACTTGGTCTTTCTGGTGACCAGCCCCAACCTTAGGCTGACTAGGAGCACCACCCTAAGTCACCTCAGTAAAGCTCAGGTGTAGGGACTTCCCTGGGGGTCCAGTGGTTAAGACTCCAAGTTCCCAATGCATGAGGCCCGGGTTCAATCCCTGATCAGGGAACTAGATCCCGCATGCTGCAACTAAGAGCCCACAGGCCACAACTACAAGATCCTGCGTGCCACAACTAAGACCTGGCACAGCCAAATAAATAAATAAATTTATAAATATTAAAAAACTAATAAAGCTCAGGTGTACTCAAAAGGGGCCCCTTATGAATGACAAATGATACTCCTATCACTCAGGAAATTCCAAGGTTTAAGGAGCTCTCTGCCAGAAACCAGAGGAAAAGACCAAATGTATTTCTTATTATAACATACTTATAAACTAAAAGATGCAGGTGGAGGGAAGAACTGAGAAAGGAAAAAATGACAGAGAGACACTATG
Source organism: Globicephala melas (assembly GCF_963455315.2). NCBI lineage: Eukaryota > Metazoa > Chordata > Mammalia > Artiodactyla > Delphinidae > Globicephala > Globicephala melas. Next base: position 27,652,015 of record NC_083321.1, on the reverse strand, counting down.
TAGAGAGAAGAATCAGCCCACACCTCACCCAAAAAAAAGCAAAACAAAAACTATCAGGCAATTTCCAAATTCAGATCACTGGAGACAAAGAGACCATCCCTCAAGCAACAAGAAAGGAAAAATGGGATTCAAAGTGGCTTAATCTCAGTACTGCAAGCTAGATAACAATGGTGAAATCCTTTTAAAATTCTGAAGGAAAATTATTATCAAACTAGAATTCATTACCAAGCCAGACTACCATTTTTTTATTAGTTATCTATTTTATACATGTTAATGTATACATGTCAATCCCAATCTCCCAATTCATCACACCACTAACCGCCCCCCCACCACTTGCCCCACTTGTTGTCCATACATTTGTTCCCTACATCTGTGCCTCTACTTCTGCCCTGCAAACTGGTTCATCTGTACCATTTTTCTAGATTCCACATGTATGGGTTAATGTACGATATTTGTTTTTCTCTTTCTTACTTCACTCTGTCTCTAGGTCCATCCACGTCTCTACAAATGACCCAATTTTGTTCCTCTTTATGGCTGAGTAATATTCCATTGTATACAGGTACCATACCTTCTTTATCCATTCATCTGTCTATGGGCATTTAGGTTGCTTCCATGATCTGGCTATTGTAAATAGTGCTGCAATGAACACTGGGATGCATGTGTCTCTTTGAATTATAGTTTTCTCTGGGTATATGCCCAGTAGTGGGATTGCTGGGTCATATGCTAATTCTATTTCTAGTTTTTTAAGGAACCTCCATACTGTTCTCCATAGAGACTGTATCAATTTACATTCCCACCAGCAGTGCAAGAGGGTTCCCTTTTCTCCACACCCTCTCCAGCATCTGTTGTTTGTAGATCTTCTGATGATGGCCATTCTAATTGGTGTGAGGTGATACCTCATTGTAGTTCTGATTTGCATTTCTCCAACAACGAGTGAAGTTAAACAGCCTTCCATGTGCCCCTCAGCCATTTCTATGTCTCCTTTGGAGAAATGTCCACTCAGGTCTCCCGCCCATTTTTTGATTGGGCTGTCTGCCTTCTCAATATTGAGCTGCACAAGCTGTTTATATATTTTGGAGATTAATCCTTCGTCCGTTAATTCATTTGCAAATATTTTCTACCATTCTCAGGGTTGTCTTTTCGTCTTGTTTATAGTTTCCTTTGCTGTGAAAAAGCTTTTAAGTTTCATTAGGTCCCATTTGTTTATTTTGGGTTTTATTTCCATTACTCCAGGAGATGGGTCAAAAAAGATCTTGCTGTGATTTATGTCAGAGTGTTCTTCCTATGTTTTCCTCTGAGAGTTCCACAGTGTCTGGTCTTACATTTAGGTCTTTAATCCATCCTGAGCCTACTTTTGTGTATGGTGCTAGGGAGTGTTCCAATCTCATTCCCTTACATGTAGCTGTCCAGCTTTCCCAGCACCATTTATTGAAGAGACTGTCTTTTCTCCACTGTATATCCTTGCCTCCTTTGTCATAGATTAGTTGACCATAGGTGCATGGGTTTATCTCTGGGCTCTCCATCCTGTTCCACTGATCTATAATTCTATTTTTGTGCCAGTACCATATTGTCTTGACCACTGCAGCCCTGAAGTATAGTCTGAAGTCAGGGAGTCTGATTCCTCCAGCTCCATTTTTTTCCCTCAAGTTTGCTTTGGCTGTTCAGGGTCTTTTTTGTCTCCATACACATTTCAAGATTTTTTGGTCTAGTTCTGTAAAAAATGCCGTTGGTAATTTGATAGGGATTATATTGAATCTGTAGATTGCTTTGGGTAGAATAGTCATTTTCACAATATTGATTCTTCCAATGCAAGAACACGGTTTATCTCTCCATCTGTTTGTGTCACCTTTGATTTCTTTCATCAGTGTCTTACAGTTTTCTGAGTACAGGTTTTTACCACCTTAGGTATGTTTATTCCTAGGTATTTTATTCTTTTTGTTGCAATGGTAAATGAGATTATTTCCTCAATTTCTTTTTCTGATATTTCATTGTTAGTGTATAGGAATGCAAGAAATTTCTGTGCATTAATTTTGTATTCTGCAACTTTACCAAATACATTGGTTAGCTCTAGTAGTTCTCTGGTGGCATCTTTAGGATTCTCTATGTAAAATATCATGTCATCTGCAAACAGTGAGTTTTACTTCTTCTTTTCCAATTTGTATTCCTTTTGTTTCTTTTTCTTCTCTGATTGCTGTGGCTAGGACTTCCAAAACTATGTTGAATAATAGTGGCGAGAGTGGACATCCTTGTCTTGTTCCTGATCTTAGAGGAAATGCTTTCAGTTTTTCACCATTGAGAATGATGTTTGCTGTGGGTTTATCATATATGGGCTTTATTATGTTGAGGTAGTTTCCCTCTATGCTCACTTTCTGGAGAGTTTTTATCATAAATTGGTGTTGAATTTTGTCAAAAGCTTTTTCTGCATCTATTGAGATGATTATATGTTTTTTATTCTTCAATTTGTTAATATGGTGTATCACATTGATTGATTTGCGTATATTGAAGAATCTTTACATCCCTGGGATAAATCCCACTTGATCATGGTGTATGATCCTTTTAATGTGTTGTTGGATTCTGTTTGCTAGTATTTTGTTGAGGATTTTTGCATCTATATTCATTAGTGATATTGGTCTGTAATTTTCTTTTTTTGGAGTATCTTTGTCAGGTTTTGGTATCAGGGTGATGGTGGCCTCGTAGAATGAGTTTGGGAGTGTTGCTTCCTCTGCAATTTTTTGGAAGAGTTTGAGAAAGATGGGTGTTAGCTCTTCTCTAAATGTTTGATAGAATTCACCTGTGAAGCCATCTGGTCCTGGACTTTTGTTTCTTGGGAGATTTTTAATCAGAGTTTCAATTTCAATGCTTGTGATTGGTCTGTTCATATTTTCTATTTCTTCCTGGTTCAGTCTTGGAAGGTTATACCTTTCTAAGAATTTGTCCATTTCTTCCAGGTTGTCCATTTTATTGGCATAGAGTTGCTTATAGTAGTCTCTTAGGATGCTTTGTTTTTCTGTGGTGTCTGTTGTAACTTCTCCTTTTTCATTTCTAATTTTATTGATTTGAGTTCTCTCCCCCTTTTTCTTGATGAATCTGGCTAAAGGTTTATCAATTTTGTTTATCTTCTCAAAGAACAAGCTTTTAGTTTTATTGATCTTTCCTATTGTTTTCTTTAGTTCTATTTCATTTATTTTTGCTCTGATCTTTATGATTTCTTTCCTTCTACTAACTCTGGGTTTTGTTTGTTCTTCTTTCTCTGCTTCCTTTAGGTGTAAGATTAGATTGTTTATTTGAGGTTTTTCTTGTTTCTTGAAGTAGGATTGTATTGCTATAAACTTCCCTCTTAGAACTGCTTTTGCTTCATCCCATAGGTTTTGGATCATCATGTTTTCATTGTCATTTTTCTCTAGGTATTTTTTGATTTCCTCTCTGATTTCTTCAGTGAACTCTTGGTTATTTAGTAATGTATGGTTTAGCCTCCATGTGTTTGTGTTTTTATCCCTGTAATTGATTTCTAATCTCATAGCATTGTGGTCAGAAAAGATGCTTGACATGATTTCAATTTTCTTAAATTTACTGAGGCTTGATTTGTGACCCAAGATGTGATCTATCCTGGAGAATGTTCCATGTGCACTTGAGAAGAAAGTGTAATCTGCTGTTTTTGGATGGAATGTCCTATAAATATCAATTATATCTATCTGGTCTTTTGTGTCATTTAAAGCTTGTGTTTCCTTATTAATTTTCTGTCTGGATGATCTGTCCATTGGTGTAAGTGAGGTGTTAAAGTCCCCCACTATTATTATGTTACTGTCAATTTCCTCTTTTATAGCTGTTAGCATTTGCCTTATGTATTGAGGTGCTCGTATGTTGGGTGCATATATATTTATAGTTGTTACATCTTCTTCTTGGATTGATCCCTAGATCATTATGTAGTGTCCTTCCTTGTCTCTTGTAACATTCTTTATTTTAAAGTCTATTTTATTTGATATGAGAATTGGTACTCCAGCTTTCTTTTGATTTCCACTTGCATGGAATATCTTTTTCTATCTCCTCACTTTCAGTCTGTGTGTGTCCCTAGGTCTGTAGTGGGTCTCTTGTAGACAGCATATATATGGGTCTTGTTTTTGTATCCATTCAGCAAGACTGTGTCTCTTGGTTGAAGCTTTTAGTCCACTCATATTTAAGGTAATTATCGATATGTGTGTTCCTATTTCCATTTTCTTAATTGTTATGGGTTTGTTTTTATAGGTCCTTTTCTTCTCTTGTGTTTCCCACTTAGAGAAGCTCCTTTAGCATTTGTTGCAGAGCTGGTTTGGTGGTGCTGAATTCTCTTAGCTTTTGCTTGTCTGTAAAGCTTTTGATTTCTCCATCAAATCTGAATGAGATCCTTGCCAGGTAAAGTAATCTTGGTTGTAGGTTCTTCCCTTCATCACTTTAAATATATTGTGCCACTCCCTTATGGCTTGTAGAGTTTCTGCTGAAAAACCAGCTGTTAACCTTATGGGAGTTCCCTTAGTTATTTCTCATTTTTCCCTTGTTGCTTTTAATAATTTTTCTTTGTCTTTAATATTTGTCAATTTGATTACTACATGTCTTGGCATGTTTCTTCCTGGTTTATCCTGTCTGGGATTCTCTGCACTTCCTGGACTTGGGTGGTTATTTCCTTTCCCATGTTAGGGAAGTTTTTGATTATAATCTCTTCAAATATTTTCTCGAGTCCTTTCTCTCTCTCTTCTCCTTGTGGGATCCCTATAATGTGAATGTTGGTACGTTTAATGTTGTCCCAGAGGTCTCTTAGGCTGTCTTCATTTCTTTTCATTCTTCTTTCTTTATTATGTTCCACGACAGTGAATCCCACCATTCTGTCTTCCAGGTCACTTATCCGTTCTTCTGCCTCAGTTATTCTGCTATTGATTCCTTCTAATGTATTTTTCATTTCAGTTATTGTATTGTTCATCTCTGTTTGTTCTTTAATTCTTCTAGGTGTTTGTTCTTTAATTCTTCTGGGTCTTGGTTAAACATTTCTTGCACCTTCTCGATCTTTGTCTCCATTCTTTTTCCAAGGTCCTGGATCATCTTCATTATCATTATTCTGAATTCTTTTTCTGGAAGGTTGCCTATCTCCACTTCATTTAGGTTTTTTTCTGGGGTTTTATCTTGTTCCTTCATCTGCTACATAGTCCTCTGCCTTTTCATTTTGTCTGTCTTTCTCTGAATGACGTTTTTGTTATACAGGCTGTAGGACTGTAGTTCTTGCTTCTGCTGTCTGCCCTCTGGTGGACCCAAACTACCATTTATAAATGAAGGAAAAAATAAATATATTTTCAAACATGAAAAATTTCCAAAAAATTATCTTCTATGAGAATTAAAAGGAAAGACAAGAAAAATCAGAAACAAGTTATACAACTCAAAGACGAGGTAAAGAGCATCTCAGGATGATCATGAAAATAGGCCCCGGGTGATCAAAGGTACACCAGGCAGAGAAGAAATCAACAGATAGGTACAGATAAGAACAGTACAGGAGAGACTTCTGGAAGACAAAATAGAAACCTGAATGTGAATGAATACATTCAAGGGCATTCTAGATAGTTGCCAAAGAGTCAGAGGTTGGATTAATAACAGGCAAGTTGAAAATTAAGCAAATAAACAAAAGATGAAAATATTAAAATCATGTAGTAAAGGAAAAGTAATCATATTTTTATGCATGGCTCAGCTGTGATTAGGGAATATTATCTTAATTTAGGAATAGTGAATATATTAAATGAAAATTTGATCATCACTGTATTGAGGAAGTACAGGAGATAAAGTTGCATGTGTATAGTGAGGCAGAGAGAGGAAAGAATTATAACCTAATCTTTCATAGACAGAAACCAATAGCTTGGAAAAGTGAAAACATATCAATGAAATTATATAATTTAGAGACACTCACAGGCCCTGGAGTAAATAGTAGGTTGTGTGTCTCCAGCTTTGCTGGGAAACATGGATCCTACCCACTCCACATGACGTCAAAAAGGCAACACAGCACAGTTGTTGAAAAGCATTTGAGAGGTGAGCAAACCTGGATTCTAGTCTTGGCTCCACCATCTATTAGCTGTGATACTACGGACAAGTTCCTTAACCACTTCAAGGTGCAGTTTCCTCATTTATGACATGGAAATAATGATAATAATAGTATCTAAAACATTACTAGACACTTGGTTGGCACTCAAAATGTATTTGTTGAATGAATGCTAATAAAGAGATAATATATGTAATATTTTAGCCTGATATATAATAAACTCTCAGTAAAAATTAGTTTTGTGTTTAGAGTTAGTTTGTTTATTAGCATGTTCTAAATCTAAGCCCTCTCCCTTCTCATCAAGTTAATGGGGGTGAATTGGTTATTACACTGACTTTATTCTTAGCAACTCTAGAGGCATGTTTAACTCCTCTCTTTCTTGGCCAGTCTCTCACAACAATTACTCTATTCTATTAACTCTACTTTTATACTATCTCCCACAATATCACCTTCCTCTTCTGACTCCCCTTATTTTCTCTTGTTTATCTTCAGCAAGTTTCCTAAATGGTTTCACTGCCTCAAATCTCTTAGTCTTCAACTATATCTTCCACCCTGCTGCTAGAGATCCCTTTCTAAAACATAAATCCAATCATGTAACTTCCACGCTCAGACTTTCTAGAGCTCCTCATCACTTGTAGATGAAAGCCAAGCTCACTAAGAGCTTGCCCACTAAGCCACTAAACAATCTCATCCAAATTCACCCAAATTTTGTCTCCTGAGAGTCTCTAACCCTCCTCTGCCCAACCAGCTTTCTTCCCCTGTATTGCCCAAGCATATGCTATTCCACAGTCCCTACATATGCTATGCTCTTTCTCACATCTGAGGCTTTGCACACACTGTTCTACTTGGAAAGCTTTCCTTTCTTCCCCTTTCCACTCAGTAAACATGCTATAAATTAATTGCTTGTTGGTCTCCCCAACTATACTATAGGTTCCTTAAAGTTTGCAGTCTTACTTGCAGGTAGCCTGCCCAGCACCTCACATAAGGCCAGGCCCATATTAGGTGCTAAATAATTGCTTGTTGACTAAAGGAAAGACATAGCCCTATATGAACAGTCACCCTCACTTTGGGGCTTTTGCCTACCAATAATTAAGGGAAGTTGATTATTCAACGTTACAAAAATCATATTCCTTTTCCAAACAAAGGAATCAGATTTCCAGTTTCCCTTATTTACTGTCCAATACTCAAGGTGTTAAGTATAGAGAAATCTAATTTACTCACTGCTCTGTAAATGAAGAAGAGCTTCCACTGTACCTTAATTCTATCTCCTCTAAAAACAAAGTCAGCTGGTACAAACATGCCTATTTTAAAAAGCATAAAACTTGCATTTTAGGAGAGTATTTACTATCTTTTGTTTATTGGTTCTATTCCCACCCACCTCACTCCCTGGGAAGCCCAGGTTAACAACTAGTGTGTTTGCATTTCTCTATATCTCTAAATATTGAGATATGTAGGTACATACACATATGGCACACCTATATGCTGATGCAACAGTCCTCTTTACATGCTTTTCTACATCTCGCTTTTCTCACTCAGTGGAATCTGTGGAAAGTCCCCTAAGTATAATATTAATTCATGTTGCATTGGCTACATAATTATCTATTGTCAACTCAGATTTTTATGAAAGCTTTATCACCCTCTCATTTAAGCTATCTTCTTGGCCTGGTCAGTTCAGACTGCTATAACAGAATACCATAGACTAGGTGGTTTATAAACAACAGAAATTTATTTCTCATGGTTCTGGAGGCTAGCAGGTCTAATATCAAGGTGCCAGCAGTTTTGGAGTCTGGTGAGAGCCTGCTTCCTATTTCATAGACAACAGTCTTTTTGCTTTGACCTCACATGGTGGAAGGTATGGGGGAAGTGGCTCTCTGGGACCTCTTTTATAAGACCACTAATCCATTCATGAGGGCTCTACCTTCTTGACCTAATCACCTCCCAAAGGTCCCACTTCCAAATACCATCACGCTGGGGACTAGGTTTCAACTTATGAATTGGGTAGGGAAGAGGGGAGGGGCACAAACATTCAGTCTATAGCATGGCCAGTGAGAAGGAAGCGTGGAGAAACTTCCTTACCAATGAAATGAAATGAAATCTATAATTCAAAATGGCTGGCAATTTCAGATTTCTGTCAGAATCGAGAAAATGTAAACAAACAAAATCATTGCTGAATATAATCAACTATGAAACTTAGGTCAATGATTTAAATACGTATGTTGCTAGACACATTTTTAAACAGTCTTAGGAATTTGCATTTGATTCATTTATATTCACTACAACAAAAACAGTACTGCAATTTATAAGGTACCTCCAGGCATTTCATTTGTTAGACTGATCTACAGTAAACTGGCTTATTCCAGCATAATAAAGAATAGTCTTTGCTATATGCCACTAAAATAAATTAATCAAGGAATTTAAAATTGAGTTTTCACACCACAATCTTATTTTGTTTTCCCACATTTCTAAAGTAATAGCATCTATCATCATTGAAAACCAATATGATTTGTGCTTTGCAGAAACTAACAACAAATTAAAAACCAAACTTTTACATTAGTAGCAACAGAAACCACCAACAGTTTGAGAAATTAGTATGATTTTTCCTTCACTATTACTATAGCACATGAAATCTGGGAGTAAATGGAGCCTAGTACCATCCTGTGATTTGTTTAAAGGCTGTAACACTTCAGGACAATGCAAATGCCTTCTCACATTAAAAAGACATTAAATCCCTCAGCAATTTAGTAGAAAAGGCATATAACAGCTCTTAAATTTTAAAATACAATTCTGTGAAAAATTATCCTGGGGTTGCAGGAGACCCTGAGGCTACTGTAATGTACCTCTTCATGTGTTCTGTAAGTGATGGTAGCCTTCCTCAGGCTCTCCAGGGTTGAGAAAGGCAGCAGTCCTGTTGTTCAAAATATTTAAAGCGAGTGATTAATCATGAGCTGTGTCATAGGCATACGAAGCGATGAAGATGGAAAAACTGAAGAAAAACGAGTAGCTTTGTGGAGGAAGTGTAACCAACCCTTGATTAATTCTGCTAATGGAAAAGAGTGTTGTGGATAACACAAACATAATTAAGTGCCAAATGAAAACCAGCCTGAGTATGTCCCAAAAATATAAATTGAAATTTTAAGATATGAAACACATTTTCCTCCCATGGAACTGTTATCCATGGGGGTGGGTCTATAATTTAACCAAATACTATCCTCAAAAGAATAATGCTTTGCAGTGTTAAAGAAGTTAGAGTAACAACATTTGACAAAGGGAAATACAGTCCGGATACGTTCTTTCTAGAATAAGCATACTTTTCTATGTACTTACCCCCTTCCCCATGCCTATCCCCTAGCCTTTAACATAGAGAGGCTAAAAAACACAAAGATGAAAACTTAATTGTTGGAAATTTTAAAAAATCTGCTAGGTTTTACCATAGTCACTGAGAACAGATACTCTGATAAAACAGATTAAAATAATCCTGATTTACTAAAGCTTTTATAGGTATACAAACTGGTCTGCTCCCCCAGATACACTCACCAAGACAGGGAGAACAGCCCTCTATTCATCAGTCATTTCTATCCCTTGCAGCATGGATGTTCATTCAAGCTTTCAACAAATAACATTCAGTGGGTGTAATGGCCCAGGCAGCCTGCTAGATACTGAGGATGGATTGATGAACAAAACAAATCTTGGTCACTGCCCTCATGGAGTAAAACACCCAGCAACTCTTAACACGTAATAAGTGTACAATAAATATAATTTTATTTTCCTCACCCCTCAGCTTCTTTTAGCTTGTTTACTCTTCTGTTAAATGAGAATAACAATATATACCTTAGAACATTACTAAGACTAAGAGTTCCAGTGAGAGTTCCAAACATGCTCATTGATTTTGAAATCTCTCTGGCTGCTCAGCCCAGCTGCTAAAATATCAACTGATATTAAAAAGAGGGGGAATGGGGTGGAGTATAAGCATTTAGGGCAACATGCTAGCTGTCACTTCTGCTATAATGGGAAGTGTAAATAAGAAAAGATATCAAATCTAGTACAAAATCCATGGGGGAAGAGATTTTTAGGAGTTTAACTGATGGTTGTCAATATTTAAGAACATTTAAAAAGTGAACTGAAAGGGCATCAGATTCCCAAGGAGATTGTTCTAAGTTTAGTGCCAACACAGTAGGAGATTCCAAAAAAGGTTGGGAAAATGTCAAATAAAAAACATACAAAATTAAAAATGACACTTGCTTACACCAAGTGAACTTTAGGAGTTGGGGAAGAAGCCAGGAAAATGCCTAGTCAATAACTGAGAATTATTCTTAAATAATTTTACTGGATCCCTTATTATTCACACTTACTGGTTGGTTTTATCACTATAAAAAAAAGAATCACAAGATTTTTGACAACCTATACACAAACATCCATGCCTCTAGAATTCCATCTGAAGAATTTTGCTATTTCTTGTTTGGAGCCATGGGTATGGGAATCAATTTTCTCCAATTTCCACCACCTATCATTCTGAGCATACAAACCGGTTATATTCTCAATGGTGTAGTACCCGGTAGACATAAATACATAGAGTTGTTATGTATATGAGTGAAAAAATACAGGTGAGAACAAGCAAAGGTTTCTTTAGACTCCTCTCTGCACAGATTAAAGTTTTATAGGTTAAAGAATGAATTGAATTCCCTGGAGGTCCAGTGGTTAGGACTCCATGCTTTCACTGCCGAGGGTGCAGGTTCAATCCCTGGTGGGGGAACTAAGATCCTGCAAGCCACAAGGTGTGGCCAAAAAAAAAAAGATCGAATTAAAGTTCAACTGAAAAAAAGAACATATACCAAAAGCCAGGAATACTCTAAAAAAGAAAATAAGAAAGAACAAGCTCACCCTGATAATTAGACATGGTACGGAGCTATAGTAATTAGTTTGGGACTGAAGAAGCAGCATGTGTGTCAATAGCATGGAAGAGAGAATTCAAAAATTGATGTAAACCCATTTGATAAATGAGTATTCCAAATAGGTGGTCAAAAGGAATAGATTATTCAATAAATGATTTGAGACAGCTAGATGACCCATTAAGAAGAAAATTAGGGCTTCCCTGGTGGCGCAGTGGTTGAGAGTCTGCCTGCCGGTGCAGGGGACGCGGGTTCGTGCTCCGGTCCAGGAGGATCCCACATGCCGCGGAGCGGCTGGGCCCGTGAGCCATGGCCACTGAGCCTGCACGTCTGGAGCCTGTGCTCCGCTACGGGAGAGACCACAACAGTGAGAGGCCCGCGTACCGCAAAAAAAAAAAAAAAAAAGAAAAGAAAAGAAAATTAAGCTAGATCCCTATCTGATATGTAGCAATTAAATAATTTCCAGAAATACCTAAGATTTAAACCCTTAAAAATTGAAACCATGAGTGTTCTAAAAGAATCAATAGAAGCATTCAAAATCTCATAATGGGAAAGGCCTTTCTAAGCAAGATATAATTCAGAAATCATGTAACTACATTAAAAATTAGTCATTAAAAATTATATTCAAGACTAGGGAGGATATTTGTAATACATACATGAAAGGAACAATTTCTTTAACATATAAGAGAAGATATATGAATCAAGATTAAGACAATCTAATAAAAAGAAGCAAAGGATATGAACAAATAATTTATAGAAAAAAACAAACGGTCAGTATGCATGGAAAAATTCATAATTCATAATTAAAGCAATGCAAACCGAAACAAGATAGTTCTGCCCACAAAATTGGCAATAATTTTTAAAGTTTAACAATGACCAAGGCTGACATTGTTGGTAGAAATGTAGATTTATACAACATTTTAAAGGCAATTTGACAATATCTTCCAAAATCTAAAGTATATGTACCCTTGACGTAGCAATTCATTGCAAGGAATTTATCTACAGCCACACTTGCAATACATATGATATAGAGTGTTTACTGCAGCCAAAAATGGAAACAACAAATCCTTTTATTATTATAGTTCTTATTAAATAAAATATGACATCTATACTGTGGAATACCATACAGCCCATGATACAAGAGGGAAACCTATATTAGCTGATAATGGAAAGATGGCCAAGCCATATTGTTGAGTTACAAAGCAAGTGCACAATAATGTGTAAAGTATGATCCTTCTTTGTGAATAAAACCCAGAAATATTTCTATATGCTAGTGTATGCATAATTTCTTTTCTGGAAGGAATCACAAGAAAACTATTAATAGTTAGTACTTGTGGATGAGACGCTGGGAATCACTTAGAACGTTTCCATACTGTTTGACTAGGCTTATTATGAGCAGGTCATACTTATGAGCAGGCCATACTTTATTTTCTATGTCATAGACATTACGGGCAATTTCCTAAAATATGTTTTACCATATCTTTAAAAAGAAACAATGTTATTTAACATTTAAAAGTTATAAGTCAGTTACAGTAAGTCCCCTATATACGAACCTTCAAGTTGTGAACTTTCAAAGACGCGAACGTATTATAAACCTATTACAGTATAGTAGTATATAGCCGATTGTGTTAGCTGGGTACCTAGGCTAACTCTGTTGGACTTATAAACAAATTGGACTTACAAATGCCCTCTCAGAACGAAACTCATTTGTATGTAGGGGGCTTACTATATTTGGAACTCAGGATAAATCATCCACTTATCAAGATGAGGCTGAGAAATTTTCATCTAGTTACATGTGATGGCATGTTCTAATTCCTATTTTCAGCTGACCATTGAAGAAGAAAGGGACAGAGATAGCGTTTCTGTCAATAAGGAAATCGGTTCTCTCTCTCTGTTAATTAAGATATCTGAAAACATAAGCATATACTTAAGAGTTTGCCTGTAGAATATCCTTAATTAAAAAATCTATTGAGACCAAAGCAAGGCCTAACTGTAGAATCCAAAAAGGCCTCTGTACAGAGCAGGTGAGTGAGTTATGCTCAGGCTAAAAGACTGCCCCAGGCGACAGCAAGAGTCAATAACAGATATCTGAAGTTTAAGTGAGGGAAGTGCAGTTATTTACATTTCAGGCATTTGTTCAACAACAAATATTGATTGAGCATCTACCACATACAGACACCACCAGATCAGAAGCATTTAGTAAAACAGACTAAGTCTTGACCTCATGGATCTTATATTCTAACCAGAAGAAACAGTAAAGATAAATAAATACGTAACTAATAAAACATCAAGTAAGAGCCCAAGAAAAAAATTAAGCAGGATAAAGAGATCGAGAATGAAACAGTGGTTATTAGGGAAGGCCTCCCTGATAACTGATGTTTAGGTAGATTCTTGAACTAATGAGGAATAAGCCAACATAGACTGAAGAAGAGAATTCTGATCTGAGGGAATGGCATGTTTAAAAACACTGACATGGAAGTCAGATTTGTGTGTTCAAGGAACAGCAAGGAAGCCAGCATGACAGGACTGTGGTGGACAATGCAGAATGCAGTAAATGAGACACAAGGTGGCATCAGGGCATACGCCAGGGCCAGATCATGCAGGACCTTCAAGGAAATAACTTAGAATTTTACTCCAAGCATCAGGAAAAGCCACTGGAGTATCTTGAGCAGGAAACTGATGTGATCAGATTTATTTTCTTCAAGGATTCCTCTGGCTGCTTTGAGAGGATAGACTTATGGAGTGTACTAGTCAGCATTCTCCAGAGAAACAGAACCAATAGAAGAGAGAGAGAGAGAGAGGAGGTGGGGAGTGAGAGAGAGAGTAGAGAGATCAATTTATTATAAGGAATTTACTGACATGATTATGGAGGCTGAGAATTCTCAAGATCTAAGTCAGCAAGCTGAATGGAGACCCAGCAGAACAGGTGGTACAGTTCCAGTGTAAGTCTGAAGGCTGTGAGAACCAGAAGAGCTGATGGCGTAAGTTCTAATCCAAAAGCTGGCAGGCTCAAGACCCAAGAACAGCTGATTTGCCAGTTCCAATGTGAAAGCAGGAAAAAAGGCAAATGTCCCAGCTCAAGACAGTCAGCAGAAGGAGTTCCCTCTTACTCACAGGATGATCTACTTTTTTTTTTTTTTTTTCGGTACGCGGGTCTCTCACTGTTGTGGCCTCTCCCTTTGCGGAGCACAGGCTCCGGACGCGCAGGCTCAGCGGCCATGGCTCACGGGCCCAGCCGCTCCGGGGCATGTGGGATCTTCCCGGACCGGGGCACGAACCCAAGTCTCCTGCATCGGCAGGCGGACTCAACCACTGCGCCACCAGGGAAGCCCAGGAAGGTCTACTTTTTATTCTAGTCAGGCCTTTAACTAACTGGATAAGGACCACCCTCATTAGGGCGGGCAATCTGCTTTACTCCATCTACCAATGCAAATGTTAATCTCATCCAAAACATCCTCACAGACATGCCCAGAATGATGTTTGACTAAATATCCAGACATCCATGGTCCAATCAGGTTGACACATAAAATTAATCAACACACAGGCAAGAAGAGAAACGGGGAGACCATGAGGAGATTCTTGTCAGGCAAGAGGTGATGATGGCTTGGACTTGGGTTGTAGCCATGGAAGTAGTGGAAAGTGGCAGGATTTAGAACATACTTGAAAGTAGAGCCAAAGGAAACTGCTGATCAATCTCATACAGGGTATGAGAAGGAAGAATCAAGGATGACTCCGAAGTATTTGGCCTGAGCAAGCAGCTAAATGGAGATGTCATTTACCAAGATAATGACAACAACAACATTAATAATAACTAATAGTTAACTCTTAAATGATTCTTGGTAGGTACCAGGCACTTTTCCAAATGCTTTACATATATTAATCCACTTAATCCTCACATATGTTATTTCATTTAATCTTCACTAATAAGGAAACTAAGGCACAGGAATTTTTAGCAATCTGTCTAAGGTTACACAGCTAGTCAATGAATATGTACTCACAACCCCTACTGCACTAAGAGCAGCTTTTCTTGTTTACTTTCTTGTTTGGTGGGAAGAGGGTGACAACAAAGTAGAAATCAAGAATTTGGTTTAGGGCTTCCCTGGTGGCGCAGTGGTTGAGAGTCCGCCTGCTGATGCAGGGGACACGGGTTCATGCCCCGGTCCGGGAAGATCCCACATGCCGCGGAGCGGCTGGGCCCGTGAGCCATGGCTGCTGAGCCTGTGCGTCTGGAGCCTGTGCTCCGCAATGGGAGAGGCCACAACAGTGAGAGGCCCGCGTACCGCAAAAACAAAAAACAACAACAACAAAAAAGAATTTGGTTTAAGACACGTTAGAGTTAAGAACTCTATTAGATATCCAAGTAGAGATGTCAACGGTTTCATATAAAAGCCTGGAGTTCAGAAAACGGATCAGCACTGGAAATGTGAATTTGAAACTCATACGGGTGGTATTTCAACTAAGGGACTAAATTAAGTCACCAAAGGAATGAGCATAGACAGAATAAAAGAGTTATGAGGACTGACCCTGAGGAACCCCAACATTTAGAGGTCAAGAAGATGAGGACAATCCCACAAAAGCAAATGAAAGCCAACAGTCTTCCAAGTAGAAGGAAAACCACGAGAGTAGAGTACCCTGGAAGCCACATGAAGTCTTTCAAGAAAGAGATCACGTGTACGGAAGCCACTAAGAGCTAAGAAGACTGACCACTGAATCTCGCAACCATGAGTTCTTGGGTGATGTACCAGAAAGTTTCACTAAATTTTATTACATTTTGTATTTCTTGTTTATACATATCCTGTAAGCAGAAAAAAAGTATACATTTTTCTTTGTTTTATTTTTAGATTCTAAGGAGAGGAGCTGGCTAACCACTCATGAAGTTCTGATAATAATATGTTGGTGAATGGAATAAGGTCCTCAGTTTTGATGGCCTCTATTTTATCAATTCACACAGAAATGTTTAGGTTCTAGAGAACCAACTCACCCTGAAAGTTACAAATTTACTGATAGAATCTGATTTGTTAATCAAAAAGCCAGTGTATCCATTTGTATTAGGAAACACACCATTCTAACACCATTGCAGGTTGAAGGAGCCAAATGGAAGGGAGGTAATAGTAAAATGAGCCCTCCCAGGGTGGTATTACTTTGAAGAATTTACCATAATTCAGAATCTAATCCTTACTCTGGCTGATATTAAACTCTGGGAGCAGATTTGACTTGAGAAGGCTGGTTCTCACTAATCACATTCAAAAGATTCAAATGAACTCAAAAGAAGTTCACTTGTAAGACAATTATAACTGAAAATTCGGGACGCAGATTAATATAGAAAACCAAACCATCATATAGTTGATTGACACAAATGGAATTTTTTTTAAATGTGCTTGCTACAAGATTCATATTTTCAATGGCATATTTAATGAACATCCCTGTTATAATAGCCACACAGGTTGTCTTTGAACCAAATAATTCCCTCTCCTGGCAGAGTGGACATCTGCTATTTTAACTTATCTGACATCTCTTTCCCTTCCAATAGCAGTGTGAGTTTCACTAGACAACTTCCTCCCCTCTGTCCACACCCTTGACTCATTTGCCCTGCCTTTCCTACCTCATTTGTATCTCAGAGAAATCTAATAATTGTTGAGGGGAAAGGGTTTTCTTTACAGGGTATTCCAGTTAAAAAATGAAGAAGCAATGATAGGATTATAATATCACCATTCTGCTCCTCTTAATGAAATAATGGAATTAGGCAAAGATCACAGAAAGAGAGACAATTAAATAGCATGTGTTTCCTATTAGCAGTATACAATACACTCTACAACATATTTTTGGCAAAAAAGAAAAAATGATCAGACCTGAATCTGATCACCTCTTCAGATTTAACTACAGTCTATGGGAAATATAGAGGTAGAGACACATGTTTAATAACATTATAAGAATAAAAATCAGACTCCTCAGGGCAAAAAACAAACAAACCAGCATTTTCTTCAATAAATAAATTGCAACAAGAAAGATAGAGATAAAGGAGGGGCCACCAATAGATTAAAAGAGACTTAGATGATATATCCACAGTAGTAGTTTACAAAAATTATCCCATTCTTCACCCCATCCTATGCAATATAACTCTGTAGTGCTTTCCAATCTGACACTGACTTGGCAATAGCACTTGCTTTGGCCAAAAGAATGTGAAGTGATGGTGTACCACGTTTAAGCCAAAACCTCAAGAAACTTGCCTGTTACTTCTTTGCTCTCTCACTCCTTTGCCATCCCTATGAGAACGTGCTTGGGAGAGCCTACTGGATGACAGACATGTGGATCTAGGTCAAATCATCCAAGACACCACATAGCCAACAGCCAGCCAAACCCAGATACACAAATAGCCCAGATAAGATCATCAGAACCTGCAAGCTGACCCCAGATACATTAGCCATAAATTCTTGTTTGTTTGTCCTGCAAAGTAATGTATGTTTTGCTAAAAGCAATACTGAACAATAGATAAGTGATACATTCACCAAATTGCAATATAAAGATCTTCTTTGTATTCTGATTTGAACAAACTGTTAAATAAATGTGAGTCAATTGGGAAAGCTTAAACAGTGACTGGATATCTGTGGACATTATGGAAATATTCCTTTTTTTTTTTCTGTGCTGACATTATGGAGTTAACAGCTCATTTTTTTGCAGCATGATAATGATATTGTAACTCTGTATTTTAAGAGTCTCTTAAAGATACATACTGAACTGATACAACGTCTTGGATTTGCTTCAAAATAATTTGTGGACCAGGGTGGTGATAAGGATGGGGAAATAGATAAGATTGATCATGAGCTCATATTCACTGAAGACGGATGATAGCTATATAGGGCTTAATTACACTCTTTGCTTTTATATGGTTGGAATTTTCCATAATTGAGAAGACATGCATGGGAGAAAAAAAAAAAAACAGGCTTGCACCCAAAGCAAACAACAAAAACAACACTATATCAGGAGGGAAAAAAAAAAAAATAGGTTAGTTGAAATTCAACTGGCTACTATTAAACATGCCATTTATTCATTCAAAAAATAAGCAAAAGTACTTGCCATTGAGGAACTTACATTCTAATGAGGAAACAGACAGTAAATAAGTACACAATATATCAGACAGTGATCAGAGCTATGGAGAAGATTCCTTCAAGTCTGCTCAAATCATATCTTCTCAATGAAACTTCCCCTGGGTAAAGGGTTAACAACACCCTTTCCCTTTTCCTACAAATATGCCCCTGGGTTAATATTTTAGCACTGTTTCCCTAAAAATCTGATAAAGGTAGAAGAGCAGTTGTGTCACTAAGCAACAGTGCTTGTGGTAAAAACAACCCTGGATTGACAAGTAGCATCTGGATTGAAAGTTATATATGTGAACTACAAATTCTCCGTTGGAATCTATAGTTTTGGAATCCGTGAAAGTGACAATTCTTGTAACTAAACACGTCTCTTGCAGGAACATACTGGGGAAACAGGGTTCTAAGCCAGGGTGCATATTGTACTTACCCAGCTGGACCACCTCTTTTCACACCTGAACTAAAACTTTGGTCGGGGTGCAAAAGAGACTGGCTCCTGGATGACTGGGGATTGCTGCAAAGACTACTCCCGCTGTAGAGAAACATTCGCCCGCCCTGCTGGCATGCTATTTTTCCTGACCTCTATCCTTCTAAGTAAAGCTTAGTGCGAGTATGGCCTATGGTAGTTTAATTGAACCGGAGAAGACTTCCCAGGTGGCAATCATGTTAGGAGCTAAAGAGAAAATGAGCTGGAAATCAACCATGAAGCGGACCAGCAGGAGTATGGGAGAACTAGAAAGGTTCCGAATGAGATATCTGGGCACGTGGACAGTCCAGGAATGCAAGACTAGAGGTCAGCAGCTAAAGTCTGCAGGCACTAAAAGGGGCATCTGTAGCTTCATCTGCACAGCTACCCTCCCATTACCCACACACGTGTAGGATGCCTGCATTTGGCTTCCTGTCTTTTGGATGGATCCTGGGGAGCAAACTCAAACTCCCTACCACTGCTCTTGCACCTGTGGATGGCACTGATAACTGTCTGCACCTGGCTGGAGTGGCTGCCGCAGCCAATCAGCAGCAGTTCCTGGGAAGCACATCCTGACAAAGCACAGTACATGAGTCAGAGCCTTAAAGCAGCCAAAGCACTGCTGTGCCAAGGCAGCTCTGGCAAGTTACTGGGAGCATGTGAGAAACTGCGTCTCTAGGCCCAGGATGTTGGGTCCAGGGACTCAAGGAATGCTTCAGAGGGCTTGGTCTCCCTACGTATTATGTCAACAGAGGAACATCCCGTTTCCATGGGCCCTTCACAGTACAGCTCCCATCTGCTTCTCTAGCTCCATCACCCTCCACTCCAGACCCTTCCTGCCCAGCCATCTCTCAACATGCTGTGCTTCTCACCACTGCTTCAACACTTGAGGCCTATTCACACCCCCGTGATTTGCTAAATATTATTCCCTCTGCCTGGCTCGGACTTTTCCACCTCACTTTCTCTATCTGACCCAGAAAAGGTTGCCGCAGGCTAGCTGACTCCCTTGACCTAAAGTCACCTTTGCTGTAGGTGTCCCTCTCTCCAGCTACTGCTTCTTCCCCTTTCCCTTAGACCTATCCACATCTCCATTAAGTTGTCCTCTAATCATTCAATTTTTGTGTGTTCCAACTCTTTCCAACTGGGACTCTGACTGACAACATTTACAGAAATGTATTGAACATTTTTACTTGTCAGTTTCTTCACTAAGATTATAACTTCCTCAAATGTGGAAACAATTATTTTATCTATTTGTTCAGTAGTTTAACAAGTATCAATATTTACAAGGTCGTCCACTATGTCAGGACCCCAGGGATAAAATGACAAGCAAGAAAGACGATGCCCTCATGGAATTCCTGTCTACTAAGGGCCATTAAAAGACTGTCTTGGGATTTCTTAATTTCAGAGACCATATCATACATCATATCGAGCATTATACATGTACCAGTAAAAGTTATGAAAGCAGTCTTACAATTTTTTGTGTGGCATCATGAGATACAAATAGCACATATAATTCATGAATTGTTATGATTTTATAGAAATTATGCTTATCGAGAACTTCAAAATTAAGAAATAAACTTTTCAAAAGCAATGAAATATTTATGAATACCCAACTAAATAATGAAGTCAATATTTAATTATTAATTCAGATTTTCTTCATTTTTAAACTTTGGACTTTTTTATTAATTTAAATTTATGAATTTGGATTTTCAGTTTTATTTTCACATTTTGGAATTTGGGGAGACATGATAATAATACTCACCAATACCTGACCCTCCTTACCTCTGGGCAAATAGAAAGCTGTACTTCTCAGTCCCTACAGTTGAGCAAATCCTGCCCAATGAAAGGGAAGTGATGGGCAGAGAAAAGCCTCGATTATTCAGACTCCCTGTCTCTGCCTTGGCAATCAGGAAGTCTGGGTTTTCTAGATGGGGCAGCTAAAAGACAGTGGAGGTTCTATCAGCCTGGGTTCTTGAGTGACTCTGTAGAGCCCAGAATGCCCCTTCCTTCACCATTAACCTGCAATGAACGTGTAACATAAGCTAGAAACAAAGCTTTTTGTATTGAGCCACTAAGGACTTGGGAAATAATTGTTGTTGTAGCATAATCTAACCAATGCTTACTAATACAAAGCCCCATGTTGGTTTTTTGGTTTTTTTCAGTTCTCTTACATTTTCAGAGGCCCTGCATACAGTCCTCAGACACCGTGCCAGCACTACCTAGTAAATGAAACAACCCTAAGTCTACTAGGGGACACAGGAGATCAAATGAGAAGTTAAAGTTTAATCAATACAATTCATTCAACAAAGATTTATTGAGCTCATGCTACATGGAAAGAGGATGAGATCAACTTCCTCTGAGTCACGTGGGCTCCATGAGAATGTGGTGGATACTGGAACAGATTCAGAGTTCTAAGTAGGAGAAAGACAGATGGCTGCTCCGTAGACAACCACTAGTATCTGCCTCAGGGCAGCAACTCCAAAGTTGATGACTTCTTTCACCAATGGTCCCAAATAAAATAAGGATAAGACACTTCTGGTACTAAGGAAAAGATGATTTCTCTGGGAAGATAAACAGAGACACTGCTCTGTGTTGTTTTAGTCTGCAGGCTATTAAGGAAGGCCAAGGAGGATGGGTTCTTATAAGGAAAAAGAGGCCGTTCCATTAAAGAGAGAGGAAAGCACTTTCTCTTCAAGTGGGGTGTGGAGAAAGAAACGGGCTACCTGAGAGATGACAGTGACCAGAAAAAGAAATAAAAGGAAGAATGCAAGAAAAAAAGCTCTCAAGGATTCTGACCCAGGAAGATTCTCTATCTTTGGCTGTTAGTAATCCTATAGTTAAAATATTACCTTGTACAATGCTCCCTGTGAGGTTGAGAGACTGGGGCTCAGGCTCCTTTTTCTGTTGATATTTGTACTTTTTAAAATATAGTTTTCTGCATATTGCAACAAAAGCAAGCAATAATCACTTTTAAATTGATTTTATAGAGGTTAATTTAACTGCAGTAAAATTCACCAATTTTAGGTTTACAATTTGACGAGTTTTGAAGGCATAAAGTTGATCATTACTATGAAGATATAAAACATTTAACTTGCCCCCACCAAGTTCTCTCTTATTCCTTTGATATGTACTCTTTTTGAAAATGCAGCCTTAAGAAAGTTTGCCAACCTCAATTCCATGAGTGGACTCTCAATAGATTGCATCAAAGATGATAATCATAGACCCCTTGCTAGTGATTGGTTCAGGAATGAGTATGAAAATCTAATTCTGGCTTAGGAGAGGATTGCTATAAACTTCTGGGAAAGCGTGGTCATCCTCTTCTGCTCCTGATGGAGTAACTAAATGATGCTAGACATTTCACCATGAACAAACAGAAAACTGGACAAACTTTATGAAAGAACTGTTTTCGGACTTTAGGCAACAGGTGGTGCAGGACTGTGATCCATTATGTTTACCCAATTTCTGCCCAGAGGAACTGTCCAGGCTGCAAAGCAGGGAGGTATAAGCCATGCAGAGAAGGCGCATCTACAGAGCCAGGGAGACAGAGATTAGAGTTTGGGAGGCTAAGCAGCTGAGATTTCTGAGGCAGAATACCAGAGAAAAGGGAACTAAACAGAGAAAATGCCAGAAATCTGCATCAGGGTCCCAAGTCTTGGCTGAATTCTAAGAGGCCACACAGCTGCTGGTCAAAGAGCAACTATAATGAAAACAACAAAATCAGGTTGCTAAAAGCTGAATATCTTAGCACTTCTCTCATTAGTCATGCCATCCTACTATCTTTATTAATAATCCTACAGCATGGGGGCCTCTGTTTCCTTTACCCCATCACTTTCTACTCTCATCTCTGATGCACAGAGGAACTTCTCCCATAAAAATGCAATTATGATGGGACTTCTCCAGCGTTCCAGTGGTTGAGACTCCGCCTTCCAATGCAGGGGGTGCGGGTTCGATCCCTGGTCGGGGAACTAAGATCCCACATGCCGCACGGTGTGGCCAAAAATTTAAAAGAAAAAGCAACTGAGGGCTTCCCTGGTGGCGCAGCGGTTGAGAGTCCGCCTGCCGATGCAGGAGACATGGGTTCGTGCCCCGGTCCGGGAAGATCCCACATTGCCGCGGAGCGGCTAGGCCCGTGAGCCATGGCCGCTGAGCCTGCGCGTCCGGAGCCTGTGCTCTGCAACGGGAGAGGCCACAACAGTGAGAGGCCCGCGTACCGCAAAAAAAAAAAAAAAAAAAAAAACTGGAGCCTGAAATAGGTGTTCTGGGGCAGCAAAATTTACCAGAACCCAGCAGGGGGTTGGGAAAAGGGAGGGGACGGAGTCACGTTCCGCAAAAAAAAAAATTAAAAAATAAAATAAATGATTTTGAAGGCTCTCAGAACAATAAGCGTGGCCTGTTGTCACTATTTCTACTTTTATTTCTTTGGGACATCACCTAGAAAGGCTGGATTGGATTACAGCAAGTGACTACAGCTAAGTGTGAGGGGATGTGAAGAACAGAGTCTTCTTAAGCTTTTGCTACATTCTCAAGAATAGGTGGGAAATGACACTGAGGAATTTAAAGTCAGTTAGACCTGGATTTGCCAAGGGGAAGTTATTTAACCATTCTGAGCTCTGGTTCTCTTATCAGTAAAGCTAGACAATAATATATATGTTGCAGAATTACTGTTAATAATTAGAAGCAACAGGGACTTCCCTGGTGATGCAGTGGTTAAGAATCCACCTTCCAATGCAGGGGACGCAGGTTTAATCCCTGGTCAGGGAACTAGATCTCAGATGCATGCTGCAACTGAGTTTGCATGCCACAACTAAGGAGCCCATAAGCCGCAACTAAGGAGCCAGTGAGCCACAACTAAGGAGCCCGTGAGCTGCAACGAAGGAGCCCACTGGCTGCAACCAAGGAGCACATGTGCTGCAACTAAAGGAGCTGGCGAGCCACAACAAAGGAGCCCACCTGCCGCAACTAAGACCTGGCGCAACCAAAAATAAATTTTAAAAAATAATTAGAAGCAACATATATCTAATACACAAGATATCTGACAAGTGGTTGATAAATGGTACTTGTTATTATAGCTCTCCGAAGTTTGCCAAAAAATACAATCCTCATTAAATCATGAGTTTTTCCAGTATATCCCCAATATTTCATTAAGGGCTTACAGATACAAGCACAGTAGCAGTTATATTGGTACCATAGAAAGACACATAACTATACAAAATAATGCTTATAATAAAGCGACTCTCCTGTCAATATAAATAGAGTTGCATGAGGATTAACCGTGAATGAAAGTGAAAGGGAAGGGATTCTATTTCCAGCTCTAATAGCGTAACTTGTAGCAAACCAGTGAATTCTTGCATCAAGAAAAACTAGAAGGAACAGATTTAAAAAAAAAAAAAAATCACTTTTGAAAGCATTGAGAGTTGCTGAGGCAACCAGGACTGAAGGGCCAAGATCCTAAAGAAAAGTGAAGAGAGAGGTAAGCCTGTAAGGCTCCCATTGGGGAATTTCTTAATTCTTAGTGCTGGCTAAAAGGCTAAGAATCTGAGCAGAGTGTGTTCTTAAGAGGCAAAGCAGCTGAAAGAGTTTCTGGACAGAAAAGACAAAAAGTGTAGTCCAAAGACAACAGAGATAGGGGGAGAGGCGAGCACACAGAGTCGACTTTTCAAGATACACAAAGCAAGAGGGTAAGAATCTAAGGAAAATGCCAATGAAAGCATAGGGGAGTTTACAATGGCCTAACAGTGCCAAGGAAATAAAAGTAAGAGCATATAACCCAGCAAAAAGAAGGGGCCCTAATGAACACCCACAGCCTCTCAGTTAAGACCCTTGGAGGGCTATGTCCACAAGACTGAGGGCAAATCAGTTGGATATTTGTCTTAATAAAAATTACAACACAGATGATTCATGGCAACTCAGTTGTTGATCACATTAAAGTGATCTGACCCACCCTCCCCCCAACCCTAGCTTCCTGCCAGAGAACAAGGTAAGCCCTTTCTGAGGGAAGATAAAATCAGGAACTGATGCAATTTTTTCATATACAATGTCCATCATTTAATGAAATATGACAAGGCATACCAAGAAATAAGAAAAAGAAAACACCCAGATGATATAAAGAGACCAGATTATCTAGATCACTGTTGTGCAATAGACCTTTCTGCAATGATGGAAATGTTCCATATGTGTGACATCCAATACAGTAGTGGCTGCACATATGTGACTGTTGAGTACCTGACATGAAAACTGAATTTATTTTATTTTAAATAATTTACATTCCTATTTGAATTTAAACAGCCACGAGTACCTAATGATCCCTGTATTGGGCAGCACAGCTTTAAATAGAATGCACACTTTTCATGCTGATAAAGGGAAGAGAAAATAAAAAACATTTGATTAATCCAACAAAGGAGGGGAAAAGGATCATAGAACAGACAAGACAAAAAGGAAAGAGACAGTATAATGGTTAATACATATCCAATTATATCAGTAATTATATTAATTACAGAAACAATATATACTGCAATAGAAAAACAAAGATTGTCAGACTGAAAAAAACCACCACACATTCAATTATGGAAATGTCTTTATATACTGCCTCTCCTTCACGCTCTCTTCTTCTCTAGAGCTCTCATCATATTAGACATATGCTCACCCATTCAGTCTATCCTCTATGTCTTCAACTTTTTTCCTATTTTTCATGTCTTTACTTATCTTTGCTGCATTTTGATTAATTTTCTCAACTCTTTCTTCCAATTCAGTAATTCTCATTTTTCCTGTGACATATCTACTGTTTAACCCTTCTACTGAGTTTTTAATTTCAATGATTTCATTTTTAAGAGTTTTTTCAACTGCTTTTCAAATTCATATATTCTATTCTAATATCACAATATCTTACTCTTTCCTTTTGGTTTTTACTCCTTTGATCACTTTAATAATATTAAGCAGAGTTACTCTACAGTATGTTTCAGATTGTTGTATTTTATCAAGTTCTTAAAGTCCTAATATTCCTCTTCATCATGTCTAATTATTCTCTCTCATGAATTATTTTCCTCTATGATTTATACATTTTAATCACTAACTCTTCATGGGAGTTCTTTACTGCCCTGGACTGCTAGAAGTGTTGCTACAGAGAGTTTTGCTTTTGCTGGACACTCTAGGATTTCACTGGTATGAAAGATTAGTGTTCACATTAAAATCCTAGGAAGACCGTCAAATGAGGCTTAACATCTACATATGGAAAAAGCTTAGAGCTTTCATTTCTCAGGTTAATTTTCTTTACTTTTTGGTTTTAGTGTTTAGCTTTTCTAATTCCCCTTTCATTGAGACAGCGATCCCAAGGTCCTACCTTTATGCAGGGACCTAAGTTATAACTTTCTGCCTCACACAAGTCAAAGACTGCCTTCTGCCCTACAGCCTCTAGCTCCTAGGGGCTATATGCAGTCAACAGCCTCCTTTGTACAACTATCCTTCAACTACATCTGATCCAGTAAAAACCAAACTTTGTATCAATGTGATGGTCTTGCACTCACTCCTCAGTCAACTAGAAAGCTGAGCACTGAGAAAAATATCTCAAAACCATACTAATTGTTACCCTTACCAAATAGGATCTCTCACCTTGGCTGAACCCTCATTCAGAGTTTCAACTGTACTCATCTCTGATCGGCTTGCTCCCCCAAACTGTGCAATGACTATCTTATAATGGGCCCTCCATATCTGAGGGTTCCGCGTCCTCAGTTGCTTGAATCCGAGGATGTGGAACCCGCGGTAGGGAGGGCTGACTGTACTACACCATTTCATATAAGGGACTTGAGCATCTGCGGATTTTGGTATCTGTGGGGGTCCTGGGACCAATCCCCCACTGAGGAAGTACTGTACTTTCTTCTAAAGCTCCTACTCAAAGCAGATAATCTGGCTTCCTGTTACGTCAATAGACTCAGACCCATCAAGCAGGATGTCTCTCGGTATTCTGCTTCCAGGCAGACATTCACATACATCACCACCTACTTTCCTTTAAGCTCAGAAGTTTGGTGTCCCAACTCCTATCCTAGGTACACTCCTCCATCTCTGAGCTCTCTCTCATTTCCTCCCTCTTTTGTGAGACCTCTTCTCCAATGTTCTCTCCTGTATCTTCAATCTCTCAACTGGCTTCTTTCTCACACCTGACAAAACATACTCAATTGTCTCTCTCTCTCCCTAAAAGACTAAAATAAAAAGAAATAAATAAAAATAGGGTCTTTTCTCCCAGAATCCTCACCTAATGTCTGGCCTCCTTCTTCTCCTCACTGAAAACACTTGAAAGATTATTTATTCTTCTTGGCTGTATTTTCCAATCATTTTTCTACCACATGTAATCTGGCCTCTGCCCAACCACTTTATTGATATTGTTCTTATTTAGGTCATCAATAAATTCCTGGTTGGCAAACCTAATGGACAGCTTTCAATATATATTTTACAGGACCTCTCCACTGCACATGACACCATTGATCATTCCTCCTCCCTATTTCCTCCTTCCCAAATTCCCTATTTCCTTCTTCTCCCATGGCACAGAACTCTCTGCCAATCACTTCTGTGGTCCTGTGCAATATTTCGCAAGGTGCTCTCCTTCACCCAGTATGCACCTGACGCAACGTACTTTCCTTGCTAGACCTCACTTAACATCTTGATTTTATTGACAACTTAATAACCAATGAATCCAGTGCTTCAGCAAAGGCATTTTCACACCCATACACATTAACCTGTAGACAGACATTGTCTTGTGGTCATCCCACAGGCCTCATCCTCTCTATGTCCCAAATCAAATTTGTCATCTCCTTTGGTAGAAGTACTTCTTTTCTATGTTCTCTTCTTCAATTGGAGACACCATCATTCACCTATGATAGAAATCTGGGAATCATTCTTGACTCCCCCGTCTTCCTTACCCTTCACATCTATGTGTGGTAGTATAGCATGGTGACCCAGAGATTAGCACTGAACAGGTCCTTGCTCCTGATTTATTAACTATACTGGGCAAGTTATTAGATGGCAATTTCATAAGTTCAACCTAGTACTTAGTCTCTTTAAGCTTATTTTCCCCCATCTGCAAAAATGGAAAAGGTATGGTACACATTACAAAGAGGATCGGCATGAAGATTAAAGAAGGTAATGCATGCAAAGCACTCAGCCTCTTGCTTCGTACATAATAAATGCTCAATAAATGTAGCTAGTTTTATCAAACCCATCAAGCCCTATCTACTTCCAAAATATATCTTGAAGTTATCTCCTCACTATTACCTCCTCACTATTTACTCATTCACTCATTTATTAGCAAATTCTTATTGAACAGTCACATGTTCCACGTACTAAGTTAGGCCTTGGGAATTCATGATGAACAAAGTAGACATTGCCCCTGCTTTAGTGGTACTTCCAAAATGGAGGGGAGGACAGACTGTTACACAGCTATTACATGAAGTCATAAAAAGTCATGACCCTAGGGTTTGTTCTGGTTAGTGAGAGCACATTCTCCAGGTCCCATCCCCTTTCCCTAGGGTCCTGGGTGAGGAAACACATGACAAGCCCAGAGATGAGAGAACTGTTGAAGAAACTCCTGCCAGAGCGATCTACCTAGACCACAAATCTGACTACGTCACCCACTGTGTAAACCTTTCTATGGTTCTTCATTACCTTCAAGATAAAGTTAGACTACTTAAAATGACAGATAACCTACCTCATCTCTTAAAATGAGAGAGAGAAAGAGTGCTAAGATATGTTTCAACAATACTGAACTATTTATATTTCTGTATACATGCCATTTTTTTAATGTTTTTATACCTTTGCTCCCAAGGCCCCTGAAACATCCTTCACCCTCTCTCTGCTTTGGTAACTCTTTATACAAGCTAGGATTCTTATGGAAAGAAGAAAAGGAAAGCAAGCCAACTCAAACTAGCTTGAGAAAAAAAGAGAAATTCATTATAAGAATACTGGGGTGTCTCATGAAACAGGACAGGGAAGTGGCTGCACAGCTATCGTAGGTAACAACAGAACCAGAAGCTTGTATGCTGGGAGTATGCATTCTCTCCACAGCTCGTCTCTGCTTCTCCCTGTGAGTTGTCAACGTAACTCAGATTGTTGTTGTTTTTCCTCTACCACAAGGCAGAAAACAAGGCAGTTGACAGTTCTCAAGCTTCATTGGAACCCGTGTTGAAAAATTCTAGGGAGGGACACTGATTGGCCCAGCACATTTCAGGTGTCCATTCGTGGACAAAAACTTGTTGGCTAGGGACACAATGTAACAGTGGACTGAATGGCTGTTCTTGCCATAACCACGTGGATGGGGGAGGAAAGCACCTAGAAAAGCTGAGGAGAGAGAACAGGACAGATTAAGGAACACAATGAGTAGACTACATTCCTACTCATCCTTTATGACAGCTCAGGTGGTCCTCCTCCAGGGACACTCCAGACCCCCTTTATTGGGTTGAATGTCTATATTCTATGCACCCTTACTGCCCCATATGTATGCCTAATTGTCTAATACTGCCATTAAAATATTCAATGATCTGCTTCTGTGTCAATCTCTCACGAACTCCTTGAGGACAAGTGTGTATCATATTCAGTTTGATTCCTCAAACTCTGAGGATACAAAAGCAAAGCAATAATGAATGTGTAAATTTATTAAATATTTCTGGAAAAATGAGTAGGTGATTACTCGAACTGACACATGAATTTTATTTCTGAAACTCTAGCTATAAAAAGTCATCCTTTCAGGGGCTTCCCTGGTGGCGCAGTGGTTGAGAGTCTGCCTGCCGATGCAGGGAACACGGGTTCGTGCCCCGGTCTGGGAAGATCCCACATGCCGCGGAGAGGCTGGGCCCGTGAGCCATGGCCTCTGAGCCTGCGCGTCCGGAGCCTGTGCTCCGCAACGGGGGAGAGGCCACAACAGTGAGAGGCCCGCGTACCGCAAAAAAAAAAGTCATCATTTCAAACTTTCTCTGAAGTCACTACACACACAGCAAACTCCAGTGACTAATAATTCCAAACCTTATTAATTATCTTTTCTGAAGTAATTATTAGAAGTGAGAGAATCTATATAATGGATTTGATTATATATATTTAAAATCACTTAATTAACCCAATATTCTGAAGAAAAGCACCAAAAAACTCCTACTATGCTTAAGAACTTTCCAATCCCAGCTCACGTGACAGCCAGTAAAGTTAAATAAAAACGCCAATTCATTGACAGAGGCATTCTCTGTTCTCCTTAAAAGTACAGGAAAGAGTAGCTCACCACTGTCAAGGCATTTATCAAATATGTACAAAACATGAACAAAAGGTAAAACAGAGTGAGAAGAATCTTGGTGAAAATTGGCAAAACAATGTTCTGCTCGCCCTCTGCTGGCTCCTAGGTAGTACTGCTCTTCAAGGGCCTGCCCAAAGGCCCAAATGAGGTTTCTCTCATGGAAGCCCCAAAATATTTAGAATTGTTCACAGTGTTCATCTAAATAAGCCCCCTTCAAGCCAAAACATTCCCCCAAAGCCATCAGTATCTTTTCTCCCTATAATTAATAACGGCTAATAATCTGAAAAAAAAATAGATATATATATGTGTGTATAACAGAATCACTTTGCTGTATACCTGAAACTAACACAACATTGTAAATCAACTACACTTCAAAAAAAATAAAATGAAATTATAAAGACAAACAAAAAATAATGGCTGATACAGAAAAGACAAAATAAGTAGACTAACGGCTTGACACCTACTTTTTCAAGAGAATAATTCAAAAAAACAGAGATATATGTAATATTATATTTTCTGGTTTTCTAAGAATATGATCCTTACTCATAGATCAAGATGCCACCTGCATTTTGGGGAAAAACCTGCATTTTGAGTTAGAAGACCGGGGTATGATTCTTGAGCTTTCCCAATTATCTACTGGTTGTGTAACCTTTCCTACCTGTCACTTTTATATTGGTCGCATAATGTTACCGTTTTTGGAACTGAATTTCATCAACCGCTAAATGAAGATGCTAGGCAACAGAACTGTTGGATCCTTTTCTTGTTCTAATATTTTCTGATTTTAAGTGCTGTTAAATTACAAAATTTTAATGGTTTCTGCTTTTTCTTGACACCATTTGAGTCGTTCTCAGACATAAGCAAAATGGTTGAAACCTTTCCTGTCATCATCAGCTTCTTTCCTGGATGCAGTGCCAAACACACTGTGGACACCCAGATGAATGCTGATTGACAAATCAATGGTTCTGATGGCAATGAAGAGCCCCGGGGCTTTACTTCGGGTCGAATTCTCTCCTGCTTATACGTCTAGAATTCTGAACAGCAGCTGTGAACAGATCTGTATCTCCTTGCCCACGCCACCCTGACAACTGAAACCTTTGTTTCAAACGGGAAAAATGAGAAACAGCTAAAAATGTACTTTCAATCTGTTCTACTGTCCAGTCATTAGTTAAATTCCCTATACCACATTTCTTTAAATCAACTGACTCTTCGATATTGTTGCAAAGAAGGAGGGTACAAAGGGGTGAGAGGGAAGTCAGGAGGTACAGTTTCAAACAACTCCACTTCTCAGTTTAATATCCATCTTTCAAGACTAAAATACAACATGTCATGAACGAGAGCACATGTGTGAGCTGCTCGTGCCAGTGCTTCCATGTATAATTGGTAGTCTATAAATAGTAGCAAAAATAATTTTAGCTACCAGTTATTGAGAGCTTAATTGTGGCAGGCATATATGTATATATATACATCACATACTTAAGGAGATCACATATATATATATAGTTGTGATACTGTGATCTGCAATAAGAAATTTTTATGTGGTTTCGGTCCCTTTTCCTGGCACAGAGCTCCCAAAATCCTTAGAACTCCCTAATTGATAAGAGTAGTAAACAAGCTCGTAACAACTACACCAGAGTTTTGTTAATGAGGGGACTAAGGGAAAGCCCCAAAGGCTAGTGGCTGGTTGCCAGGGCAACCAACTAGGTGAGTAGAGGGTTGGAACTATAGGCCTCATCCCACCTCTGGGAGAGGAATGGGGCTGGAGGTTGAGTTGAATCACCACTGGTTAATGATTTAATCAGTTATGCTTAATGAAGCCTTCAAAAAAAACCCAAAAGGACTAGGTTGAGAGAGCTTCCCAGGTTGGTGAACGCAGGTAAGCTTCTGGGAGAGTGGTGTGCCCCAGAAAGGGCATAAAAGGCTCTGTACCTATTCTCACCTGCCTTGTCTTATGTATCAGCACCTGGCTATTCCTGAGTTATATACTTTTCAAATGAAGCAGTAATCTAGTAAGTAAAATATTTTCCTGAGTTCTGTGAGCTGCTCTGGCAAATTAATGGAACCAGGGGATCATGGAAACCTCAGATTTATAGCCAGGGGGTCAGAAGCACAGGTAGCAACCTGGAATTATGATTGGTGTCTGAAGTAGGGAGGGGGCAGTCTTGTGGGACTGAACCCTTAACCTGTGGGATCTCACACTATCCCCAGGGAGACAGTGTAAGAATTGAGTTAAATTGTAGGACAACCAGCTGGTGTCGTGGAATTGTTTGGTGTGTGGAAAATCCACACATCTGGTGTCAGAAGTAAAGGAGTATATAGTATAAAGAAAAACACAGGAGGAGGTGTGGTATGTGTGTATATACATAAACTGTAAAAGATTAATAAAAAGAAACCTCAATTGAATGGAGTTGGGAGACCAGAAGGGGGCGCTCTCACACCCTGAGATGGTAGCACAGCCCCCCCAATAGGAAGAAGACTCAGCCAATGAAAAGCCACGGACTCTTTGTTTACTACAGCCCTCCCAACCTCCTTTCCCCTCTATAAAATCATTGCCTCCCCTTGCTGTGCAGAGACTTGCACGTGGCTCCCCATGGTTGCAGAGCCTGAACTGCAATTCTCTGCTGATCCCAAAGAAACCCATCTTTGCTGGAGAAATATCTGGCAGTCTATTTGTTTCAACAATACCATAGACGTATATATATACATAGATAATACCACAGAGGTATACGTGTATACACAGAGGTTTGAACTGTGTGGGTCCACTTAACAACGGATTTTTTTTTCAATAGTAAATACTACAGGACTCCAAGGTTCATTGAATCCATGGATGCAGAGCCATGAATAAGAAGGGACAACTATATATACTGTTAAAAATAAAACTACAGGCCCAAAATGACATCACTTGCGGTAAAGTCCATAATGTCAAACCTAGATTTAATACCTAATCTAACTGCAGTTGAACATTCTGCAGAAATGTAATCTTAATCAACCAGTTTGCAATTCTCCGGTCAGCACCTTTGAGGTAATCTGTCAAATGGGCCCTCTCCATCCCCCTATCCCCATCCCGGAAGAAGAGGCAATCTGCATAATAAAACCTCTGCCATTCCTTTCCCTCCCTCCCCCCACTCCCCAAAAGATGTCTCTTTCTTTTATTTTGCTAATAGCTCCCTTGCCCCACCCTTCCTACAACAATCTTCCATTTTGTACCACTCCTTGGGATGCCCTTCTAGTTGTTAGAAGACATGCTGCCCAATTCATAAACCCTTGAATAAAGCCATCTAGATCTTCAAATTTACCAGTTGAATTTTATTTGACTAGCATATAGCTAAACTCTCAATGACTGGAAGCTATAATAATTCTTGCTAGTATATATACTTGTCAAAGAACAAAATTCAACCGAGTCCACTTTAGAGATTTTATTGTTGGGAATTCCCTGGTGGTCCAGTGGTTAGGACTCTGTGCTTCCACTGCTGGGGGCCCAGGTTCAATCCCTAGTCAGGGAACTAAGATCCCGCAAGCTGCACAGTGCGGCCAAAAAGTAAATAAAGATTGTATTGTCTTTATTCAGCGATTTATGTACGGATTAGCAGATTGAGAGAAGTTTTGAGGAACTGTACAGAATGAAAGGCTTTTACAGGTAAAAGGGCGCAAGAACAGAGAAGTCATACTAGGCATCTGCTGACTGATTAAAGTGAGGGTATTTTCCTTATATGGAGCAAAGGGAAGTCTAGGAGCCTGGTTAGGTAACTTGGGCTGAGCAGGCAAGCACTGATTGGTTTACCTTGGCCTTCCTTATTTTGGGAGAGCCAAGAATAGAAATTTTGTTAAGTTTTGGTTTGCTGACAAGGGACTTACTTAGCATGAGCGATTCCATCTTGGGCCAAAACTGGTTACTTTAATATATTAGTATTATACATATACACACAAACATGTATATGTATATATGCTTGCTACATACATACACACACATACACATACACGCATATATTTATTCCCCACAATAACCCTATAAGGCAGATGATATTATCCCTATCTTACAGATGAGGAGTTGAAGCTTGTTATTAAAGTAACTTCCATAGGTTATGCCAGCATAAGTGGCTGATCCAGGATTTGAACCAGGCATATAATTCCAGAGCCCACTTAGAGTTGTTTTGTGCCCCAAGTGGTGCAGTGAAGTAACTTAGTGTTAGAAAACAATTACTTATGCAACCTCCAGAGTAACTAAAATGAAAAACCAACAATAACAGCTGATAAACCCAAGTGCTGGTGAACATGTTTAGGAGTACAAATTGGAGCTGAATGTAGTGCAAATTGATGCAATCACTTTGGAAAACTCTTTGGCAGTATCTACTCACACTGAACGTACACACTGCCTATTATCTAACAATTCCACTATCCAGTAAATATCCACTACATACGTTCACACAAAGCGTGGAATATACGTGCACTAAAAGACAGAATGTGCACAGCATCATTATTTGTAAAAGCCACAAATGAAATCAACCCAATGTCTATCAACAGTGAAATGGATAAAATAACAGGTTCTCACCTTCATGTAATAGAAATACGATTCAGTCATGACAAAAAACTACTGCTACACCCAATAGAGGTGGATATAATGTTGTGTCATGAAAGCCAGACACGAAAGAGTGTATTCAGTACAATTCCAAATTCCAAAAACAGGCAAAAATAGTCTATGGTAAAAGTAGTTAGAATGGTGGTTACCTTTGTCAACAGGTGACAATAACTGGGGGCAGGGAGGGCAACTTAAAAGAATCTTCTGGGATAGTGGAATTTCTTGACCTGGGTAGTGGTTATATGGATATAAAAATTCATCAAGCTATGACTTGTGTACTTCTGTGTGACATATTAAAATTCAATATGAAAGCTTACAAAAAAAGAATAAGAGGGGGAGAAGGAAAGCAATTACTAAGAATCCATCCTCGTTCATTTCCCATAACCCCTTTCGGAGCACCAGGCCATCTCATCTGAAACTTGGGACCCATTTCATGTTAATACTTCATGTTTTGCCTAGTTTGTGGTGTTTGTGCAATCACCTTCTTCCTCACATACATATCTAATCAGTTACGAAATCCAACTAAATCCGCTTGCTTAAGTTCTATCCTCTCTTGCTTTCTTAATTCCCTTAGTTCAGGGTTTCTCAATCTTGGCACTACTGCAGTTTTGAACCAGGTAGTTCTTTGTTGTGAGGGGTTCTCTTGTGCACTGTAGGATGTTTAGCAGTTTCCCTGTCGTCACCCCACTAGATTATCAGTAGCACCCTCTAGTTGGAATAACCAAAAATGTCTCCAGACATTACCAAATGTCTTGAGGGCAAGGGAATCACATCTCACGCCACAGAGCCACTGTCTTAGTTGATGGAAGACCTCATTATTAATCACCTGCATTAGGGCAAGAGATTCTACCTGGCCCTCCTGGGCAGGACTGTATCTCTTCCCTATTCTTCACACACTCCACACAGTTTTACAGTTTTCTCCAGGATAAAATCTAGTATCTCTAATATGCCCAAAAAAAAAAAAAAAAGGGTATTATCTTTCCTCTACTTACCTCTCCAGCTTCCTACCCCAGCTATATTGAATTCCTTGTAGTTCCCTGAAGGATGGATGAAAGTCAGAAGAAGTGTTAGTCAGAAGTGTTAAGTACACTAGCAGCTTAAAAGATAAATGCAAAACTCCTAGGATGTTTTATATATAGAAAATGAGTAAGCATGTACTTTGTGAAACACAGACAGAACTGTGTTAAATATACATAGTAAGTTAGTAAACTATAAGGCATATCAAAGTGAAAATAAATCAAAAATATGATGGAACGGAGCATCATTTAGAGTCAAAAAGGAATGGAAAAACTAAGATATGAATAATTATGCCATCTCTGGGATGACAACTATGTCACCCCTAAATCAGCCATCCATAGGTGACACCTAGTATAGTCTCTTACATGCTCTACCCAAGAAATACAAGTAAAACCCGTGTCTGTTCATCAGGCTAATTAGTAAGCTCTGGTTGTGACCAAACACGTTTCCCTGCATCTATCCAACAGAGCAGGTGTGTGCCATTGGCCCAAAGCACTTTCCACCTGTGGGCCTCCTTGCTGTAACCTCAATGCTAGTCTTCATAAGCATAAGATCAGTGGGAAAGGCTGATGTGGCAACAACACATGAACACTGCATAACTCATGACCCAGCTGATGTTGCCCTTCCACTTGTTTGCACCCTAGCCTAAGTGTGTCAGCTTGCCCCAACTCTTTCCCCTTACTTTTCACTAGATATTTAAATTGATTCAGTAAACCATGTTATTCAAGCATCTTAATTTGTCCTGAAAGCCTTCTGTTTCACTACCTCTAGGATAGATTGCCTAACAGTTTACTTGGAGGCCACCATTGCATC
This sequence comes from Globicephala melas, assembly GCF_963455315.2. NCBI lineage: Eukaryota > Metazoa > Chordata > Mammalia > Artiodactyla > Delphinidae > Globicephala > Globicephala melas. The sequence goes on along the minus strand of NC_083321.1, from coordinate 27,615,854 downwards.
AAGCAGTTTTCCACAGACAATTCAATTCAGGCATTAATCTCCTCCCAGAATTTCCCTGCCTTAGCACCTCTCATTTTATCCTGTCCATATCCTTGCGTTTCTGATGGCATTTATCACACCACACTGTGATTAACTATTTATTCCTCTCTCTCATTAGTCTGAGCTCTCTGAAAGCAGGTATAAATTTCATTCTTCTTCTCTCATGATAACTTAGCAAAGTGCCAATCACAAAGTAACTACTAAAAGAACTACTGAATGTCACCTCCTGTGGACACAGTTGAGGGGATTACCCATTGTTCTTGCCTTTCTCCCATTTCTAAGATGGGTGTAAATTAGGGAGCAGCAAAAACCCTGACTAGGTTCAAAGCAGCATGGACGTGTTAGGAAGGACCATTAGAGAGGTTCCCTGCAAAAAAACAACTTACAGTAGGTGTGTATAGTATTGCTAGCAAGCTTGGGCTTCGGTGGATCTTATTTCCCTGTCTCACACTTTTCACCTGGCTAGTTAAAACAACAGTGGGGCGGGGTGGGGGAAGGGGTCCCCCTACCCCCACCTGAAAATGGCTGCAGGCTCAGACGCTTCAGTCTAAGGGATTTAGGGCCCTCAAAGATTGTAGGTGAATAAAATCTGTTTTAGAAATTAATCAGCTCCTAAATTGGCCCAGACAATAGGGTTACAATAAAGATACTGTGTGCGTGTGTGTGTGTGTGTGTGTGTGTGTGTGTCCCTTCTGAAAATTTGCAAGCATCTTCCTGGTGCCTACACTCTACTCAAAGTAATAAACATAGCTATTCTTATAATTTATAATAAAGGAGATGCATTTTGGAATATATTTCGCTTGAGTGAAAGAAATCAAAATGTGAGACCCTAAATAAAGGGTCTCTTCTGAAGGCCTTTTTAACTCATTCACTTCTTCAGGGATTAGGAGGGTTGGGGTGCAAGAATGTGGCATCACGCACGGCGTAGAGATTCGCGAACACAACCCAAGTTAGCCAAATTTGCATCTTGTAAAAGGTGGCCCCAGACACCGCCCAATTCTCTAACGTCCAACAGAAGAGAAAAAAAAAAATCCAGACAGCCTCTGAAGCAACCATTGCCTCACCTGGATTCATTCGCCAATTCACGCCGCCCCGCCCTGTCCGCCCCGGAGGCGGTGGGCCAAGCTCCGTTCCCCTCTAGGCTTCTCCCAGCCCTCTCTTTATGGTAGCGCTGAGACTCTCTAGCCTGGCTCGCCGCCCTCTCGCTGGTAGCGCCGGGAGGAGCTGAGAAGCCGGCTGCCGAGGCCCAGCTGAGACGTTGCGGCTGCGGCCCGACCCCGGCGATTGAGAGCTCCCGCTAAAGGTGGGAAGGGCTGGGGGAGGCTTTGGGGAGGGTCGGGGGCGTGGAGACCGATCTCTGGGTGGGAGGAGGGCCCGGGCCAGGTGATGGAGGTCCCCAGGAGAGGAGGGGGAGCAGGTCGTTCACGTGAGGGGGATTTTCAGCTGCTAACTGTGGCCTCCGCCAGCCTGCCACCCTGCAGCGTTCCCCGCTTCCTCCGGTTCATCTGCGGCCCCTTGTGTCAAGGCCCAGTACGGTTTCTACCACCGCATCTGTTGACCCCGCGGGTCGTCGCCACCCTTAGGGAGACCTGGAGCCCTGCTAATTTTGATTTAGGCTTGTCTTATTTAGAGGAGAGCTTTGCGGCCTAGAGCCCCATCCACAGCTTATATCTCTGCTATTTGGTTTTTATTTTTTAAATCGGAGCCCTCCCAGCCCTAGCTGTTTGGTTGAGGCTGGATGCCGAATAGTCTTCTTTCTTCCATTCCCGTACCGTGAACACGGTAGAGGCTCATATGATGTATCTGGTGGCTTGCAATATTCTGATACAGCCGTGAAGTAGGGGCGTTATGCATATGAGCACAGGGTTGAGGTGGGGATAATTGCAGGATCCTGAGCACCTAGTCACATTGATTTGGGCAGATTCAGCCTTCTTTGTGTGAGATTCTGGCAGTTTAGGAACATGTATTCATTTGAAAGATGTTTTCTACTAAGTGCCAATATTGTGCTAGTTAGAGAAGTTACAGCTGTAACAGGACCCTGGTGATTCCTTGCCCTCACGGAGCTTAATACATAATGGGAAAAACTAACAAAGAAGAAAGCCTGTGATGAGTGCTATGAAAAGGGAAGTCCCTGAAGTTCCTTACTCTTTTGCCTTGAGTGATAGAGAAAATAACACCATATAGCTCCTGTCTTCCAACAGCTGAAAAGTAATAGAGTAAAAGTTTCAAACACAGAGGAAGAAGGACCTATAACAATAGTATTTGGGTAAGGCACAGCAGAAAGGTGAAGACGCTGGCACTGTCTTGAAGGATTAGTTAGCATTGCCTGGCTTACCAAGCAAAGAGACAATATGAAGACATAAAATATAAAATAACTTTGCTAGTAGACTATTTTGACTTGGAGTATGTGACGTTTGAACAAGTAATGCCATGCTAAAGAGTCCAGACTTTGTTTTCTAGGAAGAGGTGGAAGTGTTTTCAACAGAATAGCTTACAGTTCAGTGTCACAATCATTTACCCAACTGTTTGACAGTTTAAGTATAGTATTAAGTACTGTTTGACAGTGTTGACCACATCCAGAATTCAGGTAGAATAAAGAGAGCTTTGCTCATTCATCTTAGTCTGGAAACAGTCTTTCAGTTGTTGAAATCAAGGGATTCTGTTCTCTTTGACGGTTTAGGACCATAGGAATAGAGAGAAATCACAAATGGAGTTTGGAGACCTGAAGGGTTTGCTGAATTGTGCCAAATGTGAGCAGTAGGCAGTACATAGATGGGTCTCATTGTTTTAATCCATTCATCCAGCCTATGTCTTTTGATTGGAGCATTTAGTCTATTTACATTTAAAGTGATTATTGATAGGTATGTACTTATTGCCATTTTGTTGATCATTCCTGGTTGTTTTTGTGGTTCTTCTCTGTTCTTTGCTTCTCTTGGTCTCTCCCCTCATGTTTGCTTCCTTTCTCTTTGTTTTTTGTGTATCTATTATAGGTTTGTGGTTACCATGAGATTCATGTATATTGACATATATATATATATATATATATATCAGTTTATTTTAAACTAATCCTTGGCGTAAGTTTGAATGCTCTAAAAGCACATTTTACTCTCCCCCTCCATGTTTTATGTTTTTGATGTCATATTTTACATCTTTTTATTTTGTGTATCTCTTAAATGCTTAATTGTAGTTATAGTTGATTTTACTACCTTTGTTTTTTAACTTTCATACCTGTTTTTAAGCAGCTGATGCACTGCCTTGACTATAAATTTGCCTGTACCAGTGCAGTTTTTTTTTTCATATATTTCCTTATTTCTTGTTATGGCCTCTTCTACTCAAAGAAGATCTTTAACATTTCTTGTAAGACTGGTTTAGTGATGATGAACTTCTTTAGTTTTTGCTTGTCTGGGAAACTCTTTTTCTCTCCTTCAATTCTAAATGATGATTTTGCCAGGTAGAGTAATCTTGGTTGCAGGTTTTTTCCTTTCTGCACTTTAAATATATCATGCAAAGTTACTGCTAAAAAACTGGCTGATAGTCTTTCAAGGGTTCTTTTGTGAGGGTTCTTTTGTATGGGATTGGTTGTTTTTCTCTTTCTGTCTTTGAAATTCTCTATCTTTGACTTTTGCTGATTCAATTATAGCTTGTCTTGGTGTGTCTTTAGGTTTATGGTGTTTGGAACTCTCTGTGCTTCTTGAACCTGGATATCTGTTTCTTTCCCCAGGTTAGGGAAGTTTTCAGCCGTTACTTCTTCATATATGTTTTCTATTTCTCTTCTTCTCCTATAATGCAAATGTTAGTATGCTTGATGTTGTCTCTGAGGTCCCTTAAGCTCTTTTAAATTTTTTGCTTTTTGCTTTTCTGCTTGGATGACTTCCACTATTCTGTCTTCTAGATTGTTGACCCAGTATATTTTTCATTTCAGTTACTGTATTCTTCATCTCTGTTTGGTTCTTTTATATCCTAACTCTTAAGTTCTCAGTGTGTTCCTTCATTTTTCTCCCAAGTTTGTTAAGCATCTTTATGACCATTACTTTGAACTCTTTATCAGGTAAATTACTTATCTCTATTTCCTTAGGGTTTTTTCCTGGACTTTTATCTTGTTCTTTTTTTTTTTTTGGAACATATTTCTCTGTCTCCTCCTTTTGTTTAACTCTGTTTTCGTATTAATTAGGTGAAACATCTACCTCTCCGAGTCTGGAAGGCATGGCTTTGTGTAGGAGTGTCCTCTGTATGGACCGTGTGTGCCAGGCACCTTTGTCAGGCTGGTTGGACCTGGAGCAGGTGTGCGCCAGTGTGTCCTGGAGCACGTTCACATTGGGACCACCCTAGTGAGGTGACTGGAGCTGGAGCAGGCATGAGTGGAGCAGGGGAGGGATGCGGTCCCAGGGCTTGCTGTGCTCAGACCACCTTGGCAGGACAAGTGGAGCTGGGGGGTGGGGTGGGCCTGGGGCATGCTGGGGCAGCCTTGGCAGGCCAGTAAGAGTACCTGGACCATGATTCTGTCCGCAATATTAAGGTGTACGGGGGACACACAAAAAATGGCACTTTCTGGCACCTTGGACCCCAGAGACAGTTTCAGCAGTTCTCTGCCCATTTGGCAGACACTTGAGGGTTAGTAAATGGATTTCCTTCATCTAGAGCGTAGGTGCCCTTTAAACAGTTGCTTCTTTGCCCTGCTCTAGTGTGGGCAAGTCTGCGTACAGGCCCCTCAGTGATATGCCTCCCTACTGAAGGTCCTCGTCAGGGTTGGGGTTCCCATCGATACCATGCCTCCATCTCTTTTATCCATCCCCTGTGTTGTCCCTCTATCACTTATCACTTGTTCTGCAGCCCTCAGTTCTTCTTTGGCAGGAATGGATCTGTATGTAGGTACAAATTCAGCGTATCCGTGGGAAGAGATGAGTTCAGGGTCTTCCTACACTACCATCTTTGACTGGAATCTCCCAAATATTTTATTTTAAATAATACTATGGACCATATTTTTGTTTTAAGTTCACTTTATCTTTCTTATGGGGCCTGGGTCTTCTTGAGGTTTAAGACTATCCCACTTGGCCATTTAACCCTTCTGTTAGTACCCATTCAAGTGTCCTGTAGGTAGTTAGTATTTGAAGATAATGAGCACAAAAAGTTACCAGTTGCCAGAGGCATGATTTGTGTGTGTGTGTGTGCGCGCCCACGCGCGCGCTGGCAGACACATGCTTAGGACTGAAACTGCTGATTTGCAAAATAGGGGTGAAGTTGGTTTTTTTTTAATTAAGTAAAAGGTAAATGGGGAAATGCCTTACAAATTGTAAGACCCCTATACCGAAAAAACAAGACGTTTTTCCTGAAAGGGAAAGACTCTTAAAAATTGACCTAAAAATTCAGTAATTTTTTTTTTCGTTAAATTTCCTCTTAATGCTCTTTTTCCCACTAACTTGAAGTGGTAACCAAGCACCACTATCTCCCTCTGCTTTTGTTTTGTTAGTGGAAGTGATGGTTGTGGTTCTGCTTTGACTAACTCCTATAGGAGGCCTGTGATCATGTCCTAGAACTTGTGTTATTAGGGAAACTTGCTACTGTCGTGGCCTTGTATGAGGTCACTCAGCTTCTTCAGTGCATCCAACCTACCTACCGTAGAGTTGGGTAATGAATAGCAAGAGATAGTGTTTAAAACTTATTCCATGGAATCTATAAAAAACAAATAATTTTAAAATATAATGTTTAAAAAATGAACTGATAGATAAAGAGAACGGATTGGTAATTGCCATTGTCGGGGGTTAGGGTGGGCAAAATGGGTGAAAAGGGGGTCAAAAGGTACAAACTTCCAGTTGTAAATAAGTAATGGGGATGTAACATCCAACATGATAACTAGTTAATAATACTGTACTGCATATTTGAAAGTTGCTGAGGGAGTAAATCTTAAAAGTTCACATCACAGAAAAGAAACATTTGTAACTGTGGTGACAGTTGTTAACTAGACTTATTGTGGTGATCGTTTTGCAATATATACAAATATTATATCATTACATCGTATACCTGAAACTAATATAGTGTTATGTCGGGTGATACCTCAGCTTTTTAAAAAAGCTTATTCCCTAACTTGTCAGTGTTCAGATATATGAGGAGCAAATGCCTGTGTTTACTACCTAAGGTATAGAAGAAGGGGTCTAATAAATCTATATTTATTTCATTCTCTCTCGACTCTTCTGGGAGTGCTATAAAAATATTGGAAGTTAATCTTAGAATCACAAAACATACTCTATTTAGGTACTGAAGGAAAGTATTGGCAATTCTAAGGCAAGAGAAAATTGAAAATGCAGAACTTTTAAAAGCAAGTGTCAAATAATAAAATCCAGAGTTAGTAAGGAGAGACTTTATTGAAAGGGTTATTGCAAGAGGGGAAAAGGGATTATAGCAGTGGAGAGAATTCTCTGACCAAAAGATTTACCAGCTTCTCAAGGGGTGAGTAAACAAAGCCAAAACAGAACTGCTTGGTCTGATTGTAGATCCCAGATTGTTTTGCCCTGAGGCCAGCGTATTCTCTGGAGGGGTCCTTTGCTGGCTCTGGCTGAGGGTAGGCCAAAGTTCAGGGACCTAGGGGAAGGAGAGAAACTTAAAATATGGTTAACAAGCATTTTGTTCCAATTGATTATTTTCAACAAGTAGTTCAGCTCATTATTCATAAATTTATAAATGAGACAATGGGAATTTGGAGGTCCTTTGTCCTGGTCATAGGTAAACAAGGGGATGTTCTTGAGTCTTATGGAAGCCATATGGAGAGGAGTAGGAGGGTTTCGTGGCTATTCAAGAACCAGGAGCACAGGTCTCAGGTAAAATTTGACTTGTTAAAAAGGCATTTTACTATTTGAAGTGGAAAATAATTAAGTGTACAAATAAAATTCATTGAAACATTTATCCAGGAGGGCCTTAGGATACTCATTGACATTCAGGAATTAAAAAATCCTCCATCACTATGTGTAGTTTGAAAGCACTTAAAGACCAGTCTCATTTATATCTGAAATTTTCCTAAGGCGGTGGGGGGAGTGGAAAACAAATCTAAATTACTCAGGTCTAAATGAACACATTTGGGGCCTTTTGTTTGTTACATGGTTTTCATCTTAACCTATAAGAAGCTGGATTTTTTTTTCATTCCATCAAAGTGACTTGGCTGGAGCAAATTAATTTTTTCCTATGTTTAAAATATAATTTTCCACAAAAAAGGGAGAAGGAAGTAAAATCATGACTGTCACACAGATATAAAATTAGCAACACGTGGTTTTTGTTTACCTTATTAATGAGGGGACTGGTAAGATGTTATATAATCAGTTCAAATGACAATCAAAAGAACTGACACATTTACTGATCAGGAATATTGAAATAAATGAGCAAATAGAGGCAAAACTGTCTTCTTCCACAGTGGGCCAGGGGCGTCAATTGTACCTCTACCAGGCAGAATTTACAAGAATATAGACAAGAGTTGTTTTGCGTTGCTGTTAGTTTTGTACAGTTGTCAGCTGTAAAATAGCTCAAAGGCAATGAAAGACTCAGAGCTCTCATGTGATGGGAATGTGAAAACCCTGAAGGTTGTACTCTTTAACAGCGCGGTTTTCCACTGAAGCAGGTATTTCTTTCTATACCTAGTTTATGAAATTTACAACTCCCCCTCCCCCCCTCAAATAATCTTCCCTAAGTGTCGGACTTCCTGGAAGGCAAGTACATGTCTGTGTGTGTGTGTTTCTTATTCTTTTTTGATATACTCTACAAATATAGAAGATGCTTGGTTAATGTTTTTCACTGAATTATCTAAAGCACTGCATCTCAAACTGTACTGTGCTTACATATCACCTGGGTATTTCCTTTTTAAATGCAATTCTGATTCAGTGAGTGTGGGGCTTTCCTGAGATTTCTCTTTTCTAGTTAATAATAAGTTCCCAGCTGATGCTAGTACTATTCAATAGTTCATGGACAGTAAATAGTAATGTATTTCTGACTGTTAATTGAGGAAGATATTAGATAATCATTACTGGAGAATATGGCACCATACTGCAGGTGAATGGAGCAACATGAAGCCACTAGACTATCACTTGAAGAAAAAAAAATACTAATTGTGGGCCACATTGCCAGAGCACAGGCCAAAATGAGCAAAAGAAACAGTTGCTCGGAAACAGATCCAAAAAACTCTATAGCAGGGCTTCCCTGGTGGCGCAGTGGTTGAGAGTCCACCTGCCGATGCAGGGGACAGTGGTTCGTGCCCCGGTCCAGGAAGATCCCACATGCCGCGGAGCGGCTGGGCCCGTGAGCCATGGCTGCTGAGCCTGTGCGTCCGGAGCCTGTGCTCCGCAGCGGGAGAGGCCACAACAGTGAGAGGCCCACGTATCGCAAAAAAAAAAAAAAAAAAAACTCTATAGCAGAACTTTAGCTTCAGAGAAGAGAACAGAAATGGGGACACTGGGAGATACAACAGGGGAGGAGCAACCAGAGAGGTGTAAGTTTTAGAAGGCAGGCAGTAACCACCGAAGATCACTGCCTGAAATTTTGTGTTCCTTGAGCTAACCTGACTTTTTTTTTTTAAAGCAATGCTTGAACGTAAAACTGCTTTGACACAGGTGTGTACACTTTTACCGTGACGGTTTCACTCAAGTTAGTGGTATCAATATGCCATTGAGCTTTAAGCAATGTGTAAAATATATTTCGTACTGCAACTAGTGATTTGTCTTCTGTCAGATGGGGCACTTTAATTTTTAACTGAGCAGGTCCTGTAATTTGTTCATAAGTAGTTCAGTTTTCTTTTAGCAGCAAATAAGAGGTGGAAGATAATGTGAAGCTGGCACCAAAGAGATCTCTATTTACTGGAATATGCAAAAAAAAAAGGCATGGTAAATGAGGCCACCAGATTTAGCAAATAAAAATACAGGATGCCCAACTAAATTTGAATTTCAGACAAACAACAAATTACTTTTTAGCAATATTTGGGATATAATTAAAATTATTTGTGCATTATCAAAATTTCAAATTTAACTGAGCATCCTGTATTTTATCTGGCAACTCCAATAGTAAATAATTCTACCCTAACAGTGATACCTGAGAGATGGCTTCTTAGAAAATAGCATAATTGTGCAGCAATTTAATTCCTTCAAGTGTTCCTCCATTATGTACTTAAAAGTACGCCAAGAGTTCAAAATGGTTAGAAGCCATTGTTTACCCAGAAGGGGATGTTTTCAAAGACTGATAGGGTCATGGCTAACTTGAAGGAAAAACAAATTCCGCTCTATGCTTTCCAACTAAGAGTCTAGATTCTTAGTGGTTTAAGGTTAATAAAAGAATTTATGCAATTGTGGAAGATGTCCAAGCAAATACTTACCAGAAAAATTAATTTAGTAGGAATTAATCATATTTCCAAGAGCATCAGATCACTTAGAAATAAGGATTCAACCTCACTGGTATAACTTGAGTCTACTGATAAACTCTTGTGAATGACATCGTAATTTAGCCAAGATTAAAGGAAAATAAAGGAATAGAAGCCCCTAGTAGCAAAGAAAAAAAAAAAACTCCCTAACGGGTAAAAATGTTTTATTGCCATGGACAGATAGAATTTCTAAAATAAAATTTCCAAGTCACAAGATGCTTTTCCTATCAAATATGATCAGGGTATAACTTCTTGAATGCTAAGAAATAGTTTTACGTTCAAAAAATCATATTATACATTAGTGGCTACAAATCGGTGACAGTTACCTACAAAGATAAAGAATCTGTGGCATTAATAAGACATTAAGCATTAGCAGTCTCCATACTGTGCTGTGGGAATAGTTGATCAAATTTCCTTCCTGTTGACTGTTAAGGAAGGTCAGAGCCAGATTTGTGACACTATCTGCTGAAGTTTAATACAACATAGTTTGGTGGTGGTGTTTTATAACCGTATCTCTGGCTTCTTCTTTTCCATTCCTTAATTTATCTTAACCCACTTATCTGTTAAAAGAAAACAAATAATTAGATTTATACAAGCATTTTCCTCTGATGTGATTGGGACCTATACTTGGTAATTAAATTTTAAAAGTTGGTTAAAATATACTCTGATTTAATCAGCTTTTAAATTTTTTAAGTTAAAATGTTCAAACACTTTAAATTCTGGGGTTTTTTGGGAGGGGTGGCAGTGGGGACCGTGTCTGGCCAGCCCTCATGTCCAGGTACTTCAGGTAACACTGCATTTCCCAACCAGGGCCAGACCAGGGTGAGGCAAGAGAGGCACCTGTGGTGCAAATCTGGGTGGGTGCCCGCCTTCAGGGGCGCGCCAGTGTCTTCTCCCAGGCTCAGCCTACTCTTGACCTCTACTCATCCCCCATAAATTCTGTTTTTTAATTTTTAAAATTTTGTATTTTAACTTAAGACATAGAAATGTATATTTACTCACCATTTTTTATTACATGAGACTACTCTTTTCTTTGTATATGGCTTTACTGATTACAGTTTCTCTCTGCAGAAAACATATCAGAAAGTATCTCAGCTTTCTAACCCTTTTTTTAATGTGGAGCAAAGCTTATAAAAACACTTGCAAGATTTCTGGATCCGTTACTTTTTCAGTACCTCGCCACTGCCCGGATTTCAGTGGTTCACATCTATTTTCAACAACAGTTTTTTCCTAGTGACTTGTATTTGTTAAAACTTGTCTTACGAATTCAGCTAAATTTTTGTATTTGCTTTGAAAAATATTTAGTTATGAAAAATTTCAAACAGGGCACAGAAAATAATGAAAAACTTGTGTAGATACCGTTTTCTTCTATAAATCTCTCTTTAAAAAAAAAGTCCTTCCTCTTTAGAAGTATATATACTACAGACTTGGTATCTGTTATTCTTAATGTATATTTTAGCATGTATTCAAGTTCTTATCCAGGAACAACACATACTATTGTATATGTAAAATTTTAATTGATATACTATATGTCCTTTTGCAGCTTTTTCACTTGTGATTATCTTTGAAATTTATTCAAATTGACTCATTTAATTCATGCAGTTTTTTTTGTTTTTTGTTTTTTTTTTGAGGTACGCAGGCCTCTCACCGTTGTGGCCTCTCCCATTGCGGAGCACAGGCTCCGGACGTGCAGGCTCAGCGGCCATGGCTCACGGGCCCAGCCGCTCCGCGGCATGTGGGATCTTCCCGGACCGGGGCACAAACCCGCGTCCCCTGCATCGGCAGGCAGACTCTCAACCACTGCGCCACCAGGGAAGCCCCCATGCAGTTTATTTTTAACTGTCCTGTAGCAGTCCCTGTTGAGTAACCTACAATTTCTCACTCTTTACCATTGGGTTATTTCCAATTTTTCACTGTCAAAAGTGATGCTGAAAGACTTTGTATGTATCATGCGCAAAGTCCTTATGCTCACGTGGGACATACATTTCTCTGGCACAGACACATAGAGCTGAAAATGCAAGGCCCTGGGATGTGGACTTCTTCCGTTTTGCAAGAAATTACCAAAAACTCTAAAGCAGTTGCAGCAGTTTACATTCCTACAAGGTATAAGGAGCATGTAAGAATTGGCCACACTTTTGCCTTCACTATGTTACCAGATTCTTAAAATCTTGCCAAACAAATGTTTGAGAACTGGTATTTCATTTGCATTCTCCTGATAACTATGAGGTTAAACACCTGCATTTGTTGGCTGTTTTGTTCTCTTCCTCTGTGAATTGCCTGTGTATATTTGTTTCATTTACTAATGGGTGGTCATTTTCTCACTGATTTGTAGAAGTCAGGGGATTTTTTATATATTTGGCATAATAATCCCAACAACACCTATCCAGTGTGACTTCTTTTCCCTTCCTTAGAGTTATATAGAAATGTTGAATTTGGACATAAAATCAAACGTGTCCATCTTTTTCTTTGATATGTCCTTTCTTGTTTGAGAAATTCTTCTCTACCCCAGTGTCACAAAGTCGTCTATGTTTTCTTATAAACATTTTTACAGTTTTTCTTTTCAAGTTTTATTTTATAATAACATCTGGAATTGATTTTTGTTTGTGAGAAAAAGATTTTAGTCTGTCTTTTTCCATATGGTTAGCCGGTTGTCCAAGCATCTTTAATTAAATCTTTCTCCCATTAATGTGTTATACCTATTTTTTTTAATTCTATCAAACATTTATTTATTTATTTACATCTTTATTGGAGTATAATTGCTTTACAATGGTGTGTTAGTTTCTGCTTTATAACAAAGTGAATCAGTTATACATATACATATGTTCCCATATCTCTTCCCTCTTGCGTCTCCCTCCCTCCCACCCCTCCAGGCGGTCACAAAGCACCGAGCTGATCTCCCTGTGCTATGCTGCTGCTTCCCACTAGCTATCTACCTTACGTTTGGTAGTGTATATATGTCCATGCCTCTCTCTCGCTTTGTCACAGCTTACCCTTCCCCCTCCCCATATCCTCAAGTTCATTCTCTAGTAGGTCTGTGTCTTTATTCCTGTCTTACCCCTAGGTTCTTCATGACATTTTTTTTCCTTAAATTCCATATATATGTTTTAGCATACGGTATTTGTCTTTCTCTTTCTGACTTACTTCACTCTGTATGACAGACTCTAGGTCTATCCACCTCATTACAAATAGCTCAATTTTGTTTCTTTTTATGGCTGAGTAATATTCCATTGTATATATGTGCCACATCTTCTTTATCCATTCATCCGATGATGGACACTTAGGTTGTTTCCATCTCTGGGCTATTGTAAATAGAGCTGCAATGAACATTTTGGTACATGACTCTTTTTGAATTATGGTTTTCTCAGGGTATATGCCCAGTAGTAGGATTGCTGGGTCATATGGTATTGATTTATAATACCACATGTCATACACCAAGCCCTCATCTTTTCATGGATCTATGTGTCTATAGTATACTGATACCACACACTTTTAATTATAATAGCTTTATAGTAAATAATTTTTTTGTTTTCTTTTCCTTCAAGATTATCTTGGCTTTCTTGAAACTTTACTCTTCCATATAGACCAGCTTGCTAAATCCCAGGGGGTGGGGGAGTTGTGGAATACCTGGTGAAATTTTGATTGGAATCATATTGAATTTATAGATAAATTCCTAGAAAATTGACATATTTACTGTAGTCACACTTGCCATGATTAATTTCTACATTTATCTAAGGTTTCATTTGTCTTTCTGTTTGATCGTCTTCTCCATAAAAGTCTTACATATCTTTTGTAAGATTTATATATCTTGTAAGATATCTTTGTAATGTTTTTGTTTCCAGCATGCTTGCTGAATTATCTTACTGGTTCTAATAGTTTGTCCATTGAACCTCTTGTATTTTCCATTTAGATATTCATATCTTTGAGTAATATTTCTTATTTCTTCCTCTTCAATCTTTATATTGAATACCTTTTAATACCTTTTAATATGGTGTTAAATGGGAACTGTGATATAAGTATTCTTGTGTAGTTCTAACTTTACAGAGAATGCTTCTAATGTTTTATAATTAAATATAATAATGTTTTTGTAGGATCTTGGTAAATGTCTTTCTATTCCTTGCTTGCTAAGAGTTTTCTTTCTATTATATAGATATTGAATTTTATCAAATGCTTTTTCAGTTTCTCAGATAAAAATTTTGCAGCACAAATCGAACTCTTTAATGTTTTCTCTAGGGTGATCTGCTAGACAAAAATCAAAGAGGAAATTTGCTAGAATCAAAAATGATGGATCCATGTTCAGTTGGAGTCCAGCTGCGTTCCACAAATGAGTGCCATAAAACCTACTATACTCGTCATACAGGTTTCAAGACTTTGCAAGAATTGTCATCAAATGACATGCTTTTACTTCAACTTAGAACTGGAATGACACTTTCTGGGAACAATACAATTTGCTTCCATCATGCAAAAATTTACATCGACAGATTTGAGGATTTGCAGAAGTCATGTTGTGACCCATTTAACATACACAAAAAACTAGCCAAAAAAAATTTACATGTAATTGATTTAGATGATGCCACTTTTCTGAGTGCAAAATTTGGAAGACAGCTTGTACCTGGTTGGAAACTTTGTCCAAAATGTACACAGATAATCAATGGAAGTGTGGATGTTGATTCTGAAGACCGGCAGAGAAGAAAACCTGATTCAGATGTATGTATAGTCATTTTTTCTCCATTACTTCTACAATGTAGGGTTATAATTATAAGGAAATCACATTTATATCACTATTTATTACAGTTGAGCCTTGAACAACACAGGTTTGGACTGTGCAGGTCCACTTATATGTGGATTTTTTTCAGTCAATACAGTACTATACAATCTGTGGTTGGTTGAATCCAAAGTTGCAGAGGGCCAACTGTGGGACTTGAACATCCTAGCATTTTGGTATCCACAGCGGATCTTGGAACCAGTCCCCCTCAGATACCAAGGGAAGACTGTACACTAACTAGCAGGCAGTGAATATAAAGTTGGGGAGGTGAAAATAAATGGTGTTTCTAAATATTTGTGTAAACCCAGATTGTTTGGTAAAGAAAGTTGGCTTAGGAAAAGAATAACATCATATTCCCAAGACTTTCAAGCCATAGCTCCTAGTGCTAAGACATTCTTGCACAGCCAGGACTTAACCATCCTAGCTCCTTTTCTGATACCAAAGTAACTCAGTAGGATATGCCAGCCAGCAAGAGTCTGAAATGTAGCAGCATGAAGTCCCCTTTTTTTTGAAGGACTTGAAAACTGCTACTTTAAAAGGCACTTCAGAAGTGACTTGAAATAATTGTTTCTTATTTCAGCCTTTCTTTCTACTTTGGCACTATCCCATTCTTGTTTGGGATTTTAAGATGCTTGTGAATTTCCTTTGCTTCTAGCTCTCAATTCTTACTTGGTATGGTCAAGACTAATTTTAGGACTCCCTACTGTCAAAAAGCGTACATTTTTACATTGTAAGCATTAATTATTTTATAACTCTCTTCCTTAGTCACATGTTACCTTTAAATTATTTAACTGTATCAGAATAACTTAAGATTTCATAAAGCTGTCTCTGGTGCAGAACAAGGACTGGTACATCAAAGGAGCACTTCTCAAATTTTCTATTTATAAGCAATTTATAATTCTTTCTGCTGGCATATTTTTCTCAATTTTCTCCTTTTCATTATATTAATAAACCAAATTAAAATTTTAAGTTACCTGTAGTGCTTTTCCTTCGTTATCCCCTCAAAGGCATATCTACAGGACCCAATGTTATCTTGCAGTTTATACTAGGTACTTGCTGCTGTCACTTTAGATGTCTTCTCCACTTCATTTATCTATTGTTCATGTGGAATGTATCACATAAACCTTTCTTCCCCCCAGATAATGAAATTAAACTCTTAACCGTCAAAATTTTGTTTTACCAATTTTTTTAAAAAGATTATAATACTGTTACAGAACTTGAAACTTTATTACTTCTCAGCTTTAAAAATGTATGTAATCAAACCTTTTCCTAAGGACTCAGGATCATTACTAGGAGCCTGTGCTGTGTGCTATGGGTTATACAGCAGTTTTGCTGCCTTCTCTCCCATGTTGGCAGCAGCCATTGCCATTTTCACTGTGCCTGTCCTCCTCTCCTCCTAATATGCCAGAGACTAAAATTAGATAATGAAAATATCATAAATAAGTTAACCAGTAAACTTTGAATATGGTCCCGGACCATGGGCCACATAAATTTTGTTGCACTTGGGCACTAAAACCCTTTTTTTTTCTTTTTAGTGAGTTCCAGACTGTTTTCCAGGCTAAGGAATAATCTAGATTAAGATTAAGTGAAATATTTATGTATGGTCGGATATTAAGATTTGAGTTGATAATTTGTTTACCTTTATTCAGGGAAGAACTGCTAAAGCTCTGAGGTCATTACAATTTGCAAACCCAGGAAAGCAAACTGAATTTGCTCCAGAAACTGGTAAAAGAGAAAAAAGAAGGCTTACAAAAAGTGCAGTTGCTGGTTCAGACAGGTAGGCTATGTGTTATTTAAGGTATATGTTAACTTGCTTCACATCTGTATTGTTTTCCTATCTTTCTCTTAAGTTTTGAATGTTTCTGGTTAGATATTTTAAATTCGATAATCTAGAATTAGTAAGAACCTCCAAGGGCCTCATAGAAAATTAAGGCATCCCCTTCCACTCTAAAAACTTATTTCTAAGAAAGTATCAATGAAGTGAACAAGATAACATTTTTGGCACAATAATTAAAATAATTTAAACTTAATATACTTCTCTTTTTGTTTTGTTTTTGGCTGCGTTGGGTCTTCTTTGCAGTGTGCGGGCTTTCTCTAGTTGCGGCGAGCGGGGGCTACTCTTCGTTATGGTGTGCGGGTTTCTCATTGCAGTGGCTTCTCGTTGCGGAGCACGGGCTCTAGGCGCATGGGCTTCCATAGTTGTGGCATGCAGACTCAGTAGTTGTGGCTCGCGGACTCTAGAGCACAGGCTCAGTAGTTGTGGTGCATGGGCTTAGTTGCTCCGTGGCATGTGAGATCTTCTGGGACCAGGGCTCGAACCCGTGTCCCTTGCACTGGCAGGCGGATTCTTAACCACTGCACCACCAGGGAAACCCTATACTTCTTATAGCTAAAATAATTCACTTGTTTGAAAGCACTGATATATAATCAGTATGTCTCTGCTCTATAGGTGGCAGCTAAAAAATAAATTTTATGAGAATACAGGTTACTTTTTATTTTTTACATGTCTAAAATAGAAAGTTACAGTACAGTCAATAGAATGAACAAGAAAACTAAATTGTTTAGAATATGACTTTTTAAACTGAACATTTCTAAAATGCAAATTGACAAAGAAACGTTAGTGTAATCATTCAGAATTATTTTCTACATAGGCCATTTATTCCATCTGTGAAGGTTTTCCATTGAATCATGTAAGTGTTTTTAGGCCAGATTTGCTAGAGTCCATTAAAGAACAAGAAACAGATTAACTTCAATATAAAAAACAATCGGATAGTATACTATGATAAAAATCTGTGTTCACAAAGCAGTAGATAGATTGGTTGCTAATAAAATGTACCACTATTACCCAGCCTTTTTTTTTTTTTTGGTAAGGAAAGGGTAAATAGTTTTAACAATTATATTATTGTTTTTAGACACAGTTCTTGTCCATTCCTTTGGATATGTTTCAACACTTTACAGTGAGGTCTCTTCTTCTCACAAGGAGCTCATTAGCTATTAATTGTAGAGTAGCTTTGAGTTAAGTAAGCCATGTATCAATTTGGCGGGGTTTCATCCCTAATTCAAAACATTTTATCTCCTTAAGTTTTTTCATTAACTGTTTTCAGCTAAATATTCAGAAATAATATATTTGTGAGGTGTAACACACCTTGTGTTTTGTATTACAGACAAGTGATCCCAGCGAAGAGTAAGGTCTATGATAGCCAGGGTCTCCTGATTTTCAGTGGAATGGACCTGTGTGACTGCCTCGATGAAGACTGCTTAGGATGTTTCTATGCTTGTCCTGCCTGCGGTTCTACCAAATGTGGTGCCGAATGCCGCTGTGATCGCAAGTGGCTATATGAGCAAATTGAAATCGAAGGAGGAGAAATAATTCATAACAAACATGCTGGATAATTTGTGGTATCAAATTACGGGATCTTTAAAGTTCCTTCCTCTATTTCTAAAATTCTAAGGTACCTTTTAAAGTTGATTGCCAAGTGACAAACATGCACTCAGTGTGCACTAATGTTGCTTTTAGGGTGCTTTAAAGTAAATTATTTGATGTAAAGTTTGATGGACTATTTATTACTCAGCAGTCAGCTTCCAGCCTGTCTGGGTCAATGTAAACAAGCAGTGTATAGGCAGTCCTCAATTTGCACAATTCCCAGGTCCACAAATTTCAATGACAGTGATTTAGTTAAATAAGCCAGTTGCCTAACAGCACAGTTCAAATTTCAGTCACCATGGTATATTAATTGTGAGTATTTACATGAAGTACAAACTTCCTTGCTAGCTCTTAAGTCCACAAATCACTATGCAAGTAACAGATGTGCTTCAAGATCAGTGATCAATCACGTTACTTCTCTCAAATTCTGCAAGTGATTGGTCACTGCACATCTGTTACTCAGTTTGCTCAGACAGCAAAGCACAGAGTTGTGTTGACTCCTGCCACCCATGTGACATTTTACAAAGTGGATAATCAGAATTGGCCAACAAAGATGAAAGTGCAGTGAAGAAATGAAAATGATAATGCTAGAAGTGTGACTTGAATTGAACATACATAGAGTTGTAGAAGAAATCACTGATCATGGGAATATTGACACTGCTGCTATTCCAGAGCCTCTAGATATGCAGCTAGAGGAACTCAGTGAAGGCAAACTTATCATCATAAATGAGAAAAGGAGGAGCATGTCCCAGAGGAAGTGATGGTAACAAACTTCACATTAAAGGAAATTACAGAGGTATTTCACAACATTGAAAGCACAAACGATAAAATGGTGGAAGCTAATCTAAACTTAAAGGATTCTGACAACTTGCAGTGGTATAGAAAAGATGCTTACCCAGTACCATAAATTACTTGACAAAAAGGCAAGTACTATTACTCCTGATTAGTTTTTTTACAATGAAATAACAGTTTAATTTTCAGTGCTTCTAATATAAATTACAATGTACTAAGTATACTTTTTTACAATTTTTTCATTTTCTTTTATGTTTATAACTGACACTTTTATGTTTATAACTGACACTATAATATTTTGACAGATTTTTTTCAAGGTCACAGAATAATAATTTTCCCCATTAATTATTAAGATTACTTTGATTGCCATTTTTATGGTCCCACACTACCGCCCATGCAAGGCAAGGACTACCTATAGGTGAGAATAGTACCTACTTCAGGAAAAGTTAATTTTGAGACAGCTAAGTAGTTGAACTATTTTGGAAATAATCTACATAACTAAGTACTATAATACATCATTTCTTCTCTCCACTTATTCTTTTAAAAAAAGTTTTAATACTGTAAACCTTTCATTGCTTAGACTGTGTTCTTGGTGAAAATTTGTGCTTGGTGGCAAAAATCTATGTATAAAACATGGATATACATACAATATATAAGCAGATATGCATTATATCTGTGGTATTTCAATTTAATAGGGTGTTGACTAGGAGTAAAAGGGCTAAAAACAGCTCCTTAATGGAGTAATAATGAAACAAGGTAGAGAAACACTGGTTGAGACAGAGTATAAATTATTTGGAAATTGATTGAATCTTGAGTTGGAATGTGTATGGGTACCCTTTGGAGGGTGGGGGTGGGTGGTAACTTCTCTCTGCTCTTTTTTTCAAGACAGCTATCCATCAGTCTGTCTAAAATGTTTTATTGTCTAGGACATGGCCTCTAAACTAGCTTTTTATTTTCCTTAAGTATAGTACTTCAATCAAATGAGCTTTTAACAACTTGAAATACTTTTAGCTGTTGAAAATAGATTTATACAGCCAATTTGATGAAGTGACCAAAAGAGGTTTGTTTTTACTCCTGTATACTTTTGGTATCTGTTTAAAATGACTGGTTTTACTTTGATGGAGTGCCATTTTCAACCATGGAATTAAAATGTCATTTTTAAGTTAGAAGTGTTTACCGACCCAATTATTAGAAATACAGTTTATCAGTTCCTTGACTGACATGTTTCAACAGAGCACTGACAAAAAGAATATTTTGTCTTTCTATACTTAAATCAGATGCTAGATTCTTTTTTTTTCCTGAATTAAGGAAATATTTTATCACAGAAGAGACAAACACAGGCTCCTAATTTTATCTGAACTTCTAGGTTATTAGACCTTCTTAGTTGAGTTACTGCCATCATTTTTTTGCTTCTAAATATGACTTAGTGTATTGCTTAAGCTCTTCGTAGGGACAAGTTAAAATCTTAACTTTTTTGTTTGTTTAAAACAGGAACATATTTTCAACAAAATAAATGACTTTAAAATTCAAATTGTGATATTTCAACATTCCTTAGTAAAAGAACATTTCTCTTATTTTTCAAAGATGATAAATTTTTTAAGGGAAACTTTCTTGAACAATTTTGCAAATATTTGTTCATTATGCCTATTTAGGAGACCAAACTTTTAGTGAGCATGCAAAATGTTTACAGAGAAAGGTATATCTGATTTGGAGTAGGCTGTAATAAAAGCTGTGTTTCAGAAAAACTACATCACAAGTCCACTTATGTTTTAATATAAAATTACAGTAATATAGAATACAGTGAAATTGTCTAGATCCTTTTTGTACTTTGCGTAAGTATGATTCAAAGTGGCTAAATTATTTTAGAATGCTATTAATCTAAAAGCAAAAATAAAAGTTGTATGAAACGCGTAGCTTTGGCTATAGGTGGGTCCTGGTTGAAAAGTTAACATAAGACCACAAACGTTGGTCTTCCACAGTGTTGGTCACAAACGTTAGAGTGAAAAATGCACGTATATATGTGAATAAAATGAGTGGCATCCCAGTGATCTTTTTCCCATTTGTCTTTTACAAGTATAAGAAAATAACTACTTATCTTTGGAATATTATATATGAGATTCTTCTATTTTTAAAAATATTATGTCTATTTCTAGATAGCAAGCTGCTCTACAACCTGACAGTCTATTCTAAAACTGTTTTCCTGGCGTGGATTCAACTAAATAATTTTTAACAGATGTATTTTGAAACATGCATACATATATATACATATAGAGAGTGATTTATTCAGAGAATATAACTTATAGTAAGTTCCAGTATGGTTCTTAACTTTATGGAGGTCAAAGACCCCTGTGAGAAGCTGATGAAAACTATGAACTCCCCAGAAAAATGCATTTGAGTACTCATAAATATTCCATGTTCAGAACCCCTGAACACGTATTGAAGTACCTGGGTAATAGGCATTTTCTGTAAACCATTTGATGTTTTTTTTTTTTAAGTGAGGATGGCTGTCTAAAGTATAGTTTGGTTTTTTATGTAATGTTGTAGGTGGGTTTTGTTAAGCGAAATCAGAATGGTTCAGTTCGTTGAAAGAGCTCTTGCTACCCTGAAAAGGCTAAATCCCACCGTGGCCCACCGCTCCCACGTCCAAAAAGGTAATTACATGTCGAGTAGCAATGTAGAAAACTGAGGTGTCTTACATGGACTGAGCTTTTGTAATTAGAGATTTTCTTGCATTATGGTTATGCTGTTAGAAATAGCTTAGCATCCTTGTACAAATTCATGCGACACTGCTTTAGTTTTTGCTGACATCTGCTGGTATTTTCATGAAAATAAACTCTGCTGCTGCTACTTAATGGTTAATCTCTTTGCTTATAAATTAAACTATGAACACTGGTAGTTACATTGAAGTGGGATATTTTTTAAAATTCTCAAAGTAGAATGTCTTCTCTTTTTAGCATTCTTAGGTCTTGCCCAGCAGCGGTCAACAAGTTTTTAAGAATATGAGTGAGGATATGAAAATATACATGGACACTTCTGGGTTTCTTTTTATTTTTATAAAGTTGGAGAGACTGTGAAAAATGATGCTTTTACCTGTTTTTTAAAAATCATCAAATACTTCATTGAACACTTAGTTTAAAGTGTAATAGACTTCTCTAGAGTATATACCCCAATTTGTAGATTATCTGTAACATCATAGTTAAGAGGATTGACTAATCTTACCAGAAGATAAGGGAGATTTATCAAATAAAACAGATTATTAACTCAGTTGGGTTAGTAATTCTCCATCTTTAAATACAATTTGAAAGTATTTAATTACAGCCCTATTAAGTGGCACGATTAAAATTTATTAATTTTTTCCCCTTGAAATGAGGGAATAATTTCTTTGAAATAATGATTAGAAACTTCAGTTTTCCTATTTTTTATCACTACAAGCAAACAGATGTTTTATTAAAAAGTTGCTGTAATCTTCCTAGACTATGGTTTTAAAATAAGTGGACTTATTAAAAATAAAATGTTTGCAAACATTGCTGAAATAGCCAAAACCTTCCAGTACTCCCAATTTCTAACAGCTAATATATACATGAAAACACGAAGTTTTGGGCTCATGATTTTCATTGTAAACAGGCTGGATGATACTTTCTTTACTCAGTTCTTTTCAGAGGCACGTTTTGAGGTAAGGGCACATTTTACTTTAAAGAAAGTAAAACCAGGCCTTGGCTCAGAGTTATGGGATGTTTGCCTTATCGAGAGAACTTATCTAAAACCAAGATTGAAGAGTTTGGCCTTTAAAAGGAGACCTGAAACAATTCATAATGTAAATACTAGCTCTGTAATTATCCCTTAGTTATCAACATCCAATCAGTTATATTGACCAATTTGATAAATACAAATTAAATTTTGGTTTCAGTTATCTTATATTCTAGTAGCCCGAATGTATGATTTGGGCTTCAGGGTAGTATTGCAGTTACTTTAAAAATTAAATATGTTATTTGGTGGCATAAGATAAAGTTACGAATAGTGGCAGTACTGGTACCATGTAAGTGGGTTCTTCAAGGTTCTGGGTAAAGTACAAATTTAATTTTGGCATTAAGAGAGGTAAAATGATTCAGGGATGTTCAGTGAATTGTGGTATCCTTAAGGTTTTTAAATAACAATCTCATGCCTTCCCCAAAGGTTATTTAGCCTTTTGATTTGGATTGGACTTTGCTTGTTTTTCAGCTCAGCTTAGTATAGTGAGATCAGATCAGTTATTAAAAGAGAGTCTGCAGGGCTTCCCTGGTGGCGCAGTGGTTGAGAGTCCGCCTGCCGATGCAGGGGACACGGGTTCGTGCCCCAGTCCGGGAAGATCCCACATGCCGCGGAACAGCTAAGCCCGTGAGCCATGGCCGCTGAGCCTGCGCGTCCAGAGCCTGTGCTCCACAACAGGAGAGACCACAACAGTGAGAGGCCCGCATACAGAAAAAAAAGAAAGTCTGCAAACACAGAAAACAAACTTATGGTTACCGAAGTGGGGGAGGGGTAAATTTGCAGTATGGGATTAACAGATACACAGCACTATGTATAAAATAGGCAAACAAGAATAACACTGGGAGCTATATTCAATATCTTGTAATAACCTATAATGGAAAAGAATCTGAAAGAATATATATGTATAAATGAATCACTTTGCTGTACACCTGAAACTAATACAATATTGTAAGTCAACTAGTTCAATTAAAAAGTCACCCCAGACCATGCAAGGGAATTTTAAATTTTTATAATTCATAGTAATTCAATCACAAATTGTTTGTTGTTTTAAATGTCTTTTTTCCTATTGCCCACAATTCAGAATTCCCTTGCACAAAAAAAATAGATTGGCATAGAGGGCCACTCTGAAGTGATCTGGAGAAAACTATCACATGAGCTTTTTTTTTTTTCTTTTTGTTACATGAGATTTTTTTAAAATACCGATAAGCTTCTAATCACTTATGGCTTAGGAAATGAGACTATGGAAAGAGAATTTCTGCATAAGATACAGACCCTACAATCTGGTGCATGCAAATAAGATTCATTTTTTCCAAAATATTATGGCTCATGGCATTCCTAAATTAGGCCTCAAGAAGACTCCTATAGGAAATATTGAAAGGGAAACATTTCCAAAGTTTTTCAGTTAAAGTTTCCAACTCATCCTCAAAATGTATAGCTGAACAAATGTTTAATTTCTCTTTGATATCTTTTTGTGTCAAAGAACTACACATAGATTTTAGGGTCAGAGACCAACTAAACAGCCCTAACAGACCAAGCCTCCCACTGTGTGACATACCCACAACCCATGTTAGGGGACTCAGACCTTTTAAGGGAAATGGCCTTAGGAGATTCTTAACATCCTGCGTTTTGTTTTCCCCTGCTCCCAACTATTGGGCTTGGAGAGAGACCTGACCCAAGGAAAGCCAGTCTTCATATTGGACAGCAGATCTTTTAAATTGGGCAAATGTTAAGGAAACGCTGCCGAAATGGTGAAAGTGATTAACTGAGCCAATCATTCTCTCAGGAGTTTAAACAGAAGATAAAGTAGAAAAATTCGGTTTGTATAAGGAGAGGTGAAATGACAGAATAGCTAAGACACTATAATGGAACACAAGGGTTCTGTACCTACATACTATACCTTCAACAACTGGTGAAGCTGTCACTGAGTTACCAGAGCTGCTGTCAGATTAGTACATCTGTTGTATCTCGAAAATACCCAATCTCAGTGCAGCTTGGCCACACACAGTCAAGACCCCTCTTATTTTCATATGTATCCTTGCAACAAACACCACTACTTAAGAAATCCTTAATGAGGAGATAGCTCTTTCACCCAAAGAGTCTTACTAATTACGTCTGCCCTTCTAGTTAAGAGAGAGTGGAGGTGTAATGTTATGCTCCTGCCTGTGTTAGCTTTGTATCGTTGGAGAACTCTAGACCAGTGGTGCTCAAATTTGAACATGCCTCAGAATCACTTGGAGGGCTTGTTAAACCACAGACTACAGGGCCAGGGTTAAACTCAGGGTTAATGATTGAGTAGGTCTGGAGTAGGGGCAGAGAATGCATTTCTAGCAAGTTTGCAGGTGAAGTTGAAGTCGCTAGTCTGGAAACCATGCTTGAAGAATGACTGCTCTATCAAAAAATACTTTTACCTCGGCCTCACCTGCAGATATTTGATTTAACTGGTCTGAGTTTGGCCTGAGCATTGGGAGTCCAACCCTTCTGGCTCAGTGTGGGAATCACTCAGAATTCAAGTAGGCTGATGTTATGTGTCAACTTGGCTAGGCGATGGTATCCACTTTTTGGTCAAATATTATATACTCTAGCTGTTGTTGTGCAGGTATTTCACAGTAGTTGAGGCACGCAGTCTCTAGAGCGCAGGCTCAGTAGTTGTGGCACACAGGCTTAGTTGCTCTGCAGCATGTGGGATCTTCCCAGACCAGGGATCGAACCCATGTCGCCTGCATTGGCAGGTGGATTCTTAACCACTGTGCCACCAGGGAAGTCCCGAGCCAGTTCCTTAAAACACATCTTTCTCTCTGTGTATGTATATGCACGTCCTCTTGCTTTCGTGTCTCTGGAGAAGCCTGGCCCCTGACTAATACAATAGCCTAATTAGTCTCCATTCCAAATTGGTACCCAGAAAGGTCCTGGCTCTAAATCAAAGAGTATAAACCTTTCACTAATTTTTTTTTTCTCTATCTCTCCTTAGAGGAGTCAACGAATATATAGCTCAGTCATTTTTGACTCCTTTCTTCTGTTCATATTATTAAATCCATTTGGTTCCCCCTCGGAACATTCTTGAATCTGCTTTGGGTTTTTTCTTTATTTTTATTTTGTCTCTACCACTCCCGTTAAAGCTCAAGTGTTTTGCATGCCCAATATCAATTCCCCCTTTCGGTGTTAGACTGAAATTTGCCTTTGAGGCATCACCCTTATACTCAGCCCATGTAGTTCAGGTGGAATAGACCTCACCTTCTGGTTCCAGGAGTGGGTACATCACCAGCTCCGGCCTTTGAGAGTGCAGCATCTCTGTAGACTTAGTATTTTAAGGGTGGATATGTGGTTAGCAAGGCCAGTCAAAGCCAATAAACATCAGCTTTGCTGGGACTAGAAAAAAAGAGGTTTTTCTATGAGGGCTGCTCAGCTTGTAGATTTAAGGCTGGACCTGTTGGTGGTTAATTGGGATACCACCTAAGAAGAATCTGCCTTAGAATGAAAACAACATGGGTAAAAGCAGAAACCAAAGATCAAAACACACAGACAGGATTTGAGTCCCTGGATCCAGTTAATGTCGGAAGTCAACGCAGGAATTTTCGATTACACGGGGCAATCATTTTGTCTTTTTTCCTATGACTGGACATTAAGTGAATACAAGGTGGTGACCAGATGGAGAGTTAGCTCTTTTCATCTGAGGATAAAGACCACCAGAGCTCAAGGGTAAAATGGCCTGTTTAAAATTCATGCCCTTGGAACATGTGTATATTTTTCTTTCTTTTTTTTGCGGTACGCGGGCCTCTCACTGTTGTGGCTCTCCCGTTGCAGAGCACAGGCTCCGGACACGCAGGCTCAGCAGCCATGGCTCAGGGGCCCAACCGCTCCGCGGCATGTGGGATCCTCCCGGACCGGGGCACGAACCCGCGTCCCCTGCATCGGCAGGCGGACTCTCAACCACTGCGCCACCAGGGAAGCCCAATGTGTGTATATTTCAAGGAAGGAGAGCAAGCAGCTGTGACCTGCAGCCACATCTTTATTTCTACTCCAAGTTCTTGCAGAATCTTCTCACTCTATAGTTCTTATGGACTCAACCTCCTTTAAAAGACAAATGTAGCATAGACTGTGGTAATTTGCCACTAGGGTCTGAAATTCTATAATAAAAATAAGAGACCTATAACTAAGATATCAGTGTTTGGTATTCTTGTTGGTATTACTTGCTTTTAAGGCACTTAGAGTGTTTGAAAATTACACTGAAGCATTCTCTCTGTAATCCTGTGTTCCATAGTTGGAACTCAGTCCTAAGTTAAATGATCAAAAATTTTTAATAGCTGGGTCTGAATTAATTAACTTTTCAGGAAATTAAAGGTAGATCATTGCCTCAAATTTGTGATTTATAGTACACTGCTAGCAAAGTGAGATTTAAGTATTAACAGCTCCAGTTCTTCTTCCCTTCTGCCCTTAACAGGCCATTTAATTCTCCGTGGTTGAAGGCAGAATGTGAGGCAGTGGTTCCACCAGACAAAAGAGAACTAACTCGGGCTTCCCTGGTGGCACAGTGGTTGAGAGTCCGCCTGCTGATGCAGAGGACGCGGGTTCGTGCCCCGGTCCGGGAAGATCCCACGTGCTGCGAAGCGGCTGGGCCCGTGAGCCATGGCCGCTGAGCCTGTGCGTCCGGAGCCTGTGTTCCGCAAAGGGAGAGGCCACAACAGTGAGAGGCCCGCGTACCGCAAAAAAAAAAAAAAAAAAAAAAAGAGAGAACTAACTCAGTATAGTTTAACATCATCTATATGTCACTTCCAATGATAATAGTGCCAGAAAATTAACTGTATAGTGACTTTCTGATATTTGATAGTATTTTAGATAGCTGGATATTCTTAATCATTTATGGTAGGAATATTTAGATGCTTTCCTCTTTTTTTACATTCTACTATTTTGATGTATTTTTTACTTTCTTTTTAGTTTTTAAATTAGGTAAAACAAAGTATAGATTATCTTTGCCATGAATTTCATAGGTTCACATATTTCTGAGGTTTCTATTCCAAAACATCTTTGTATGGATATCCTTGATTTCCTTGAAAAAGTATACAGCTCAGCTCTAAAATTTGGACAATTTAGAGAAATATTTGGTTTGTTAAATCTTTGCTGTTAGCCAAAGCTTTGGTAAAAATAAAGATACTTCAAAAGAAGAAACTGGTTTTATACTTCCACATTGTTGGCTTTTGTGCTTCAAAACTTAAAATAGCTGATTCTATACAATTAATAACTGGGGCAGACCTAATCATAAAATATGAGTTTATACGTAAGATTCTAATTCTTAGCACTGAGCTACCTCTGTTAGGTATTATTTCATCTTTCCACCAGGCCTACTTAACTGCTTTTTTTTTCAACTATACAATACAGTGTTATTAACAATAGTCACCATGTTTTACATTAGATCCTCAGACCTTATTCATCTTATAGCTGAAAGTTTGTACCCTTTTACCAACCTCTCCCTATTTCCTTCCCCCCTGCCCCTCAGCCCCTGGCAACCACTTTTCCACTTTCTGTTTGATTTTTTTTTTTTTTAATTCCACATTTAAGTGGTACCATGCAGTATTTGTTTTTCTCTATCTGGCTTATTTTAGTTAAGCTGCTACTTTTATGATTATGATTTAACAGATGAAGAAACAGGCTTAAAGAATTTAATAACTTGCCTAAAGTCACATAGCTTATAAATGGAAGAGAGGGAATCAAATGCAGTCTATTTGACACCAAAGTGCGAATGCCAACCTATATTCACTATATTCTTTCTCCTTTCATCTTATGTATGTGAAGTTCTTCCTATTCAGGATGCGTTGGAGCTATTTGATTCTGATAGTTTAAGTATTATTATAGTTAGGTATTATTATAGGTTATTTAAAGTGTATACTGAAATTAAAGATTTTACCTACTTCTATCCCCGGCACTCAGCCACCTCCATAAAAAATGGATAGAAAATTATTGCCTGGTCAGTCCCAAAATGTCTTTCTGCTTCAATTCTGAGGAGTCACTTTGAAGAGTAAGATATACACCTGATAAGTGATAACAACAGCTTTTCATTGTGTAGTTGGGCACATAACTGAATTGTACTTTTGTTCCAACTTTTAAAAACCCTTTGTATCCATCTCCGTTATATGATGCCCGTATGTCCAGAAGAGGGCGATGTTTTACTACAAACTTACAGTGAAACGTCCACTTGCTTTGGATAAGGTCTACATTTAGAAACAATTTCTTAAAGTAGAGTTGAAGTGCCATTTGCTTAAGTGGTTTGGGAGAAAAAATGTTTCTTCTAAATATTACGTGGAGAGGAGAAAAATTTCCACCTCATCTTTATATAAATTGTTCTTTCAACTGGAAATCAAACATTCTATTGAAATACAGATTGCAGTGGAACATTCCAGACCTAGACAATATTTAAACTATAAGTATTTATAATCCAGAGAAAAGAACATGGGCTCTGGCGTCAGACAAACTTGTTTGAATGCTGTCTCTACTACTTCCTGGCTTTGTGACTTCAGACCGATTATTTGGTTTCTAGAGGCCTCAATTTCCTTGCATGTGAAATGTGAATAGTGGTAAGTACCTGACAGAGATGTTGTGAGGATTAAATGTTCCAGGTTAATACAGATGCATAATAAATGGCAATTTCTTATTCAATAGAAATAGAAGTGCCTGATAAAAGGCAAGAGGCCCCAGTAATTTGAATTTTAGATAAGCAACAAATAATTTTTTTGTGTTATGCCTCATGCACTATTTGGAACATACTTACAGCTACTGCATAAAATATGCTAAAGGTATCTGTTCATCTGAAATTCAGATTTAACTGAGTGTCCTATGTTCTTATTTGTTAAATTTGGCAATCCGAAACAGGAGACTCTGGCACAAAGGGAAAAACGTAAAATAAAAATGGCTAGAGACTTTGGTCCAAGACTTTTAGAACTCTATTAGTAAGTCACTTGACATTTCTAGTATCTAGGAAAATTAATATAGGCAATATTCTAAATTTTTGAATAAGTAGCCAATCTGAGCAAAGTGACATGAATTTTTTTAAGATGAGCCTTGGTCATTTCTCTTCTCCATTGCATTAAATATAGGCACGTACTACACATTCAATAAATCTTGTTGAGTAAAATAATTTAAAATATAAAAAAGTTAGACTTTAGGGAAGAAATCACAAAGCCAGAGGTAAAACTGGTAATGTATTCTAAGAGCTGCGTTTCTACCTTCTTCCCTTCCTTTTCTTCTCCCTGCCCCCAGTGAAAGAAGTCAGCTCCCTCCTTTCTTCTCTGACTGAGGACGTGAGTTTGGCCACTTAAGAATAGGTTTGGGGAATGAAGGAAGGGAAAAAGAAATAAAAGGAAGTGTTTTGTTCACTGTCCTCTGTTTTCTCTTTAATGGGTAGGAAGTCTGCTGCAGAAGAAGGAAGGCAAAGGCCTAGGGGTTGCAGGAAGTGCAGTGTCCAGAGCCTGGACCCCACCGGGTGATGTCCATGGGTGCCAAGGCAGGGCCAAGGTGAGCTGGCTCTGTGGCAGCCTGTAGTGAGCTCTCAGAGGGACAGGACAGCAACCCCAGGTGTGCTCTCCCTGCTGTTTCCACTCTGCTCCTCCCTGCTTCCCCTGGGAAGTCCGCACCAGGCTGAGACAAGAGCAGCACCAAACGGGAGTAGTTGTAGGTCCAGCTACTTTGCCTGTTCTTGGCCTTTGGTCTGGGCCCTCACACCCCAGCGCCCAGGAGGTACGATGTATCAGCTCCATTGACCTACGGAGGGCATCATGACTAAACAACCAGAAAATGTAAATGATGACACTTGTCAGAGGGAAATCACCTCTAAAGGACAAACATGGCTGCCACTGGGGCCTAAAAATAGAGATTTTGTGCAAGGATCCTTGGCACATAACAGCAGAATTTGTGAACTAATTTTCCAATAAGGAGGAAACAGTTGAACAACTGATGGTATAATATTTATGTATCAATATAATGCAACCAAATAAGTTTTTTGCAGAATTTTTAATGATTTGGGGCAATACTCATAACATAGTGTTAATTATTTTTTTTAAGGCAGGATACAAAACAAAATAAACAGTACAATTTCAAATTTGTTAAAAAGCAGAAAAACAGAATGAAAGAGACTCCAAAATGTTAATAGAACTTATCTTTGATTTATGTCATTTTTAAATTTTTTCTATCATATGTTGTACAATTTTCAGATTTCCTATATTAAACACTATTACTCTTATAATAATGATAATGTAGCATTACAAAAAGGTAGTGGAAGTCGTTGAGGCTAATGATTTGTAACCCATCCTTGTTACATAGAAGATATAGCATCTAGCTCATGGCTTTTATGGTCAAAGTTGAAGGACTTTGGGCAAGTCTCTTGACAACTCTGACCCTCAGTTTTGGCATCCTTAAAATGGAAATAATTGAATGGGGTAGGGGCGACTTTGTGCAGTTGCTGTGACGATTGAGTGAGATGATGTATGTAAAACTTTGCTTAGCTTAGCCCAGTCCTTGGTAAAGAGGAAGTTCCATCAACTATAATAATTATTATTAGGAAGTAGAATAGATGAGTAGTTACCTAATTCTAGCCCTAGCTTCTTTAAGCTTTCCTTCCTTCTTTCCTCCCTCCCTCCCTTCCTTCCTTCCTTGCTTCTTTCCTCCCTCCCTCCTTCACTCCCTCTCTTCTTTCCTTCCTTCTTTCTTTTCTTCTCCCTTCCTCTCCTCTTTTCTTGCTGCCTTCCTTTAGGCAAAAAAATAGTTGATATTGACTCTCTCATAAGATTTGACTTTGCTTCTTGTTTCACCCCATCTCAAAAATTTGGAGCAAGGAAATGGACCCCAGACCCTACTGGCAAATGGATTCCCAATGATAAAAAGACAAAGGAAGGAAAGTGTGATTCTTTGGTATTGGGAGAAAAGCACAGCCCACTTGACTGTCAGGGACAGAGTGATTCTGAGCCTGTGTCTATGCACCAAGGAGGGATGGGCCAGCACATGGTCTTGGGTTCTGGTACATCACAGAGAGGCCCAAAGAAGAGCACAGGTACCAGATCTGGGCAGGAGTGAGGATCTCTTGGTTGGGCCGTCCAACTCAACCCTTGCCACTGAGACGTGCAGGGCAAGAGGAAAGGAAATGGAGCCACAGTGTCAGGGATTTAGGTAAATGTTTCATTTGAAACTTTTAAATTGTGTTCTAGGCAGACAGAAACTCCAGAGGCAAAAATAACATTAGGACAATCCCTTCAGAATAAAACTGGAAATGAAGAGCCCCTGTGAATATCTATGCAATAGCCACCTGAGCAAGTTCTGACCATGGCTGGGTTTACCAAGTGTACTTAACCCTCATGTTGCCCTCACAGTTTCCAACCATATGGCCCAAAACTCTAACTTTTCTTTTTGGCTGCACCCTGCAGCTTGTGGGATCTTAGTTCTCTGACCAGGGAACGAACCCTGGGCCCTGGACAGTGAAAGTGCAGAGTCCTAACCACTGGACTGCCAGGGAATTCCTGGCCCAAAGCTCTAGAAACTATTTCTCTACGTTCCCCATTAAGGGAAATCCCTCAAGAATTTTCTGAAATGCAGGGTTTGGAGTGCTCAAAATATAAACAAACAACCCCGAATGTTTTAAATATCTAGGATCAAGGTTAAAAATGTTTTATTATTTTTTTTATAGTGTAAGCCTGAGCCAGTCCCATGCTGAGTTGTCATCCTTAAACAACCTTGTGAGCTAGGTGCTTCAGTTGTTTCCATTTTGCAGACAAAGGGAAACTCCAACTCCATGAGACAGTTTTGTTCACTCCTTTGTCTCAGTACCTAGAACACTGGCTGGCATTGAATAAGTGCTCAGCAAGTATTTGTTGACTCAATGAATGAAGTTAATAAATTTGCATAAGCCACCCAGCTGGTAAGGGGCAGAGCTGGGGTCACACCCAGGCTGGCCTCACTGCAGAGACTGAGTTCTCAATTTCTGCCTTTGCTTATCTCTTTTTCATTGACTGCTTAAGTCTGGGGAAGAAGACAAGGGCCTGCTGGTGGAGGTACTTCCCTGTATGGCATTTAGAGCTGGCACGTCCTTGGGAATGGAGGTAGAGTGATTCCTCCAGGGTCAGTGTTTAGACGTTGCTAATGATCCAGGGCTCCTCTAGTCTGAGAGTATGTTTACATATCAGCTGTGAAAGCTGAAGGCTTCTATATAATATAGAAGGTTTTCTCCAGGCCTTCTGTAATGCAGAGAGATAAATTATAGGCTACTTACCAAAAATCTCTAGGTACAAGCAAATGTATTTCTAGTATCACTTAGCAATTGCTTGAGAGCTTTGCAAGTCTCTTGAAGTCAGGCAGTCGAAGAAGTTTCCCTGAAGAAATTATCAAGATTAGGGCTTGGAAGGTAAATGCAATTCCTATACCTTTTAGACTCTGTCTATTCTAAGGTGAATAGATTGAATTTGCTTTTCTCTGTGATTAACATCAAGCACCCTGTGTTGGTTGAAAAGGTTCATTATCTGGAGAAGAATTTAAAAGGCAGGATGGACAACTTCAATTTAGATAATTGTTGCATGTGATGGAGTGCTTTTCAAATGGGTCTGCACGGGCAGACGTGGGGAGGAGCCTCACCGCTAAGCACTGGAAAGGCTCTCAGAGCCCACAGGCAGCAAAGGCCTAAATGAAGGAAGCATGACAGTTGGGATCAGAAGACTTGAGCTTCAGCTCTGGCTCCATCACTTACTAGCTGGGTGGCCTTAGGCAAAACCACTTTGTGTCTCTGAGGTCAGTTTTGTCATCTGTAAAAGTGGCACTGGCCATGCCTAAATTTTAGGTTGTTATAACTATCCAGTGAGGTGGCTGAAAATGTCTTGTAAATGCTCTTTGTAAGACTTGGACCCATCATCACTATGATTATATGATGATCATCGTTACTAAACAAGATTTAAGAGAATTCAAAGATGAATAACACATTGTATTTCCATCCAGTTTTATAGAACCTGAAGTTAATACAATCTTCAGGGCCTCTTTAAGGAAAAGAATACCAAATTATAAATATAAATTAAGTACATTGCCTTGGAAAGGGATTTGCTGGCCTCACGGTAAATGTGCCTCTGCCTCCAGAGAAGTGGTGTAATTGTCGTCAGGAGCATGGACTCAGGGAGGCACACTACCTGGGTTTGAATCCTGGCTTAGCTGTGTGACCTTGGGCAAGTTGCTAAACCTCTCTGTAAGAAGGGTTATTATGAGGCTTAAATAACATAAAATACAGAGTGGTATCCACACGTAGTAAACAAATATATGTGTTTACCACCATTTTTTTTTTTATACCTCCTTTGAAGGATCTTTTCACCTGGGAAAATGGAACAAAACAAGGGCAAATATTACTTGAGACAGAGTGTGGTGAGTGCTGTAAGGAGGTACAATCCATGAGTTCTGGAGAAGAGAAGTCATATCTACTTGGGGTTACTGGGAAAGGCTTCATAAAGGACAAACAGGGAAGGTTTCAAAAGGCAGTGCATTCCAGGCAGAGGAAACAGCCCACACCTGGGCTTGGAGGTGAGACTCGGTTGGAGCAACCAAGGTCTATGTTTACAGACTGGAGTGGAAGTAGGAGATGAACCTGAAAGGGGGTTGGGGCCATAGCGTGGGGAGTCTTGGGTGCCCAGGTGCGGAGTGGCAGGCAGTGGAGGGGATTAGAGCAGGCAGGTTTGAGGAAGGTTACCCCGGCAGCGTTGGGCAGGAGGGATGGAGTGGGTTCAGTGCCTGCTACACATCCAGGCAATAGGTCAAGGAGGGAACTGGAGTCCTTCTACACTTACAATCCAGTTTGAAATATGCCACCAACAACATTGGAAAGGACGATATTTTCTTTAAAGTCTGAAGAAAGAACTCCTAGGTTGTATTTTTTGCATTTTTCCCATTCACATGAGTTGCCGAGTTGAGTTTCTCATTCCATTCCATCAAAAAGAAAGGAGGAATGGGCTTCCCTGGTGGCGCAGTGGTTGGGAGTGCGCCTGCCGATGCAGGGGACGCGGAGTCGTGCCCCGGTCCGGGAAGATCCCACATGCCGCGGAACGGCTGGGCCCGTGAGCCATGGCCTCTGAGCCTGCGCGTCCGGAGCCTGTGCTTCGCAACGGGAGAGAACACAATAGTGAGAGGCCCGCGTACCGCAAAAAAAAAGAAAGAAAGGAGGAGGGGTTTTTACCTTTGAGAGAATAGAATCGTCACCCATCCCAGTCCAGGGCCTTGCCCTCATAAGCTCTGATCAAAGGGCTGAGAAGGGCTTCTCTGGCATAGGCAGAGCCTTTCTCCCAGTAAAAACTTTTCCCATCCCCTCTCATTAGGACTAATGTTTTGCAAGACTTCTTCTGCTGTCACATTTTGGGGTACACTTCCTTCAGAAATGAAGCGCTCTCATGCTGCTGCCTGGCATTTGGTTTTCTCCCCAGGCGCTGGGGCTACGACACAACCTAAACTGCTCTGTGTGGCAGCCCAGCCACCTGGTCAGGGCCTTATTGCAGAGGACATTTGGAGAGCTACTCCCAGGTGTTTCCACCCGTCTGGGAAAGGAAGTTGCGATGTGTCCTCTGGGGATTTTGCCTCCCTGGCATCAGTTGGTCCAGGAATGGGCATCTGACGTCAGCCAAGACAGTCAGCATCCTTCCCTGGAGTGTTTAGAACTGAAACGAAGGAAGGGATCAGCCTCCTCTGGTGGGAGCGACAGGATTTGAATACTGGGAGCACCAACCCGTCAGGTTCCCAGGATACGGAAGAAGAGTCTACATAGTAGAGAAGGATTCTCTCCCAGGAAAAAATGAAGTCCTGGTTGAATTTGAGTCCATTTTCAAATTTTCCCTGAGGATCAGCTCCACCCTTCTTCTACTCTAGGTTAAGTGTGATGTCCTCTCAGAAAGTTCCTTTGTCTTTTCCCTAAACAATTTTGAGTTAGATTTCTTTCACTTTTGATCAAAGAGTCCTGATTCATATATCCATGCTCTCACCCTGTGCTCATCAATGCAAGCCTGCTCAACCTGTTTCTCTTCTTTTCGGTGTCCTGAGGGTTGGACAGACAACATCATTACTGCTAAGAGAACTATGTATTAACCCTTTTTTTAAAATTGGGGTATAATTGTTTTACAATGTTGTGTTAGTTTCTACTGTGTATTAACCCTTAATAATCACAGTCAGCACTGACATACTGCTTTTCAGATTTCAACATGATTTTTCAATCAGTATTTCCCTTGATCCACATAACACATGCAGAAAGACAAGGCTTATATTTTCTTCCTCATTTTACAGAAGAGAAAACTTAGGCCCAGATCAATTCATTGACTTTCCCTAGTTCCCTCAGTTATTTTCTGCCAAAACCTAAATTTCAACATGTATTTTTTTCTTCCAAATGCTTTGTACTTTTCCCAATACCTTCTTACCTTAGAAAGTGATCCAATGCTTAGACTTTGGGATATTGATGAAGGCCAGTGAGGAAGATGCTGAGGTCCAGGGGACCTCATAATATTCTTCTAACGCTTTGGTGAGGCAGCTTTCTGTTCTGCCTACAAGGAAGACGGTGGTGCTGTTGATTCTCTTTGATGGGACCAAAGGAAATGACACAGGGCCAGGACTAGGGTGAGGCAAGTCAGGTGCCAAGGAGGAACAATTTAAGGAGATACCTACTCTCAGGGTCATGCCAGGGCTTGCCCTCCTGTAACATCATTAAGGTCATAGCTGCAAAATTCAGACTCCAGGGGTATGTGAGACACCTCCTGAAATAAAAACACCTCTTCTAGGCTAAGTGATAGGAGGTAGGTTGGGTGGAAGAATCAGATGACCAGGGACTTCCCTGGTGGTCCAGTGGCTAAGACTCCATGCTCCTAGTGAGAGGGCCTAGGTTCAATCCCTAGTCAGGGAATTAGATCCCACACGCCAGAACTAAGAGTTCGCATGCCGCAACGAAAGACCCCACATGCCGCAATGTGCAACTAAGACCCGGTGCAGCCAAATACATTAAATAAATATTAAAAAAAAAAAGAATCAGATGACCAGGAACAGGCACTGGTAGTTGATTCTATCAGGCCTGGCATCTAGACATCGTTGCCCTCATACTTTTTCTCAGTGCTTGTATGTATACTTGATTCACTTGGCTAAATGCTCTCAAGAAAGATTTTTTTTTCCACTCACCCTGATGTACAAATGTCCTTAAAAGTAGACTCTTAGGTGAAGGAAAATTACAATCATTTTCTGTTGGAAACCTAGTAAAAGCCAAACAAATACTAAAAATCAATCTCTTTAAGCCTAAATTAGATCTTAGAGATAATCCATTTCAAGTTGGATTTCTGTCACTTTTGACCAAAGAGTCTCAATACTATACCCATAGTCTTCGTCTGCTCTCATTGATCAAAACTTACTTATCTTGTGGAGCTTAAGTGGCTTTCTCAAAGTCTACAGCCAGTTAGTGAAAAAGCCTGGACTGGAATCCAGGTCTACTGACACACAGTGTTCAATCCACTACACCATGAATCCTACCCTGAGACACTGGACTGAGAGAGTTATTGTCCAAGCTACAAGAAACTTTTTTTTTTAACATCTTTATTGGAGTATAATTGCTTTACAATGGTGTGTTAGTTTCTGCTTTATAACAAAGTGAATCAGCTATACGTATACATAAGCCCCATATCTCCTCCCTCCTGCATCTCCCTCCCACCCTCCCTATCCCACCCCTCTAGGTGGTCACAAAACACCGAGCTGATCTCCCTGTGCTACGTGGCTGCTTCCCACTAGCTAGCTATTTTACATTCGGTAGTGTCTAGTCATTTCATATATGTACACTTAGAACTTTTCTGAGTACTCCTGTATCCATTATTTCATTTCCAACTCACACAAATTTTGTGAATAATTTATACCTATGATAAAGATTTAAAAATCGCATTTAACAAACTATGTGGGAAGCCATACATATCTAAAATTATTTGTTTAATAACCATTCTCTCCTGCCCTGTATTACTTATCTATTGATACATAACAAATTACCCTGAAACTTAGCAGCTTAAAATAGCAAACATTTATTATCTCACAGCTTCTGTGGGTCAGGAATCCAATTACCACCCACCCAACTGGGTGCCTCTGACTTAAGGTCTCCCTGAGGTTGCAGTCAAGTTCCAGCTGGGGCTGCAGGCTCATCTGAAAGTTCAAGTGAGGGATGATTCACTTCCAAACTGTCGGCAGGATTTGGTTCTTCATGGGCTGTGGGTGAAGGCCTCAGTTCCTTGCTGGCTGTTGGCCAGAGACCACCTTCAGTTACCACATGGCCTCTCCATAGGGCAGGTCACAACATGGCAGCTGGCTTCCCTCAAAGTGAGCCCAGGAGCGAGCAAGACAGAGAAGCTCAAGGCATAAGCCACACTACTTTGTATAACCTAACCTTGGAATTGACATCCCATGACTTCTGCCATGTTTTATTCATTAGAAAAAAGTCAAGAGGTCCAGCCCACACTCGAAGGGGAGTGATTACAAAAGGGTGCGACTATCAGGAGACTGAAATCATCGGAGCCATTGTAGAGGCTGCCTAACAAATATCACATGTCCCAAATTAAAGTTACACCTTCAAGACACCCAAGGCAAAAGAACTCTAGAGTTGAGTTTATTATCCTTCTGTTTTTAAGAAAAAACATTTTTTCATTGTAAAGCAAAAGGGATTATTCATCCAAAAATTACAGCTGGCAGCTTGTTTGGTATTTTGAAGCCATTGTGCAAAGTGGACACATATCCCAGAGGGATAGCTCTGTGCTGCTGCCATCCGTCTCTCCCTGTCCTCAGAGCATGCTAATTTCATAGTTTGATTTTTATTTTTTTATTTTTTTTTGCATCTGAACCAAAAGTCTTGCCTTCCAGACACACAAGTGAATGACACTGCCTGCCTGTCAGAAATTGCTACTGACATTTCAATTTTGCTTAATTTTTTTTCTTTCTTTGATAGTATTATGGAGAAAATTTACATTTGAATAAAAAGCAAATAGTGCATGTCAGAGTAAGCATCAGGGAATGTCAAATTGTTTTTTTCCAATTACAACTCTATTTCAAATAGGGTAATGCAATTAAAGGATAATTACTAGAAGCACAAAGCCAAGGTTACGATCAGAAATGGTTACCCTTTCACTTTAAGTTGTGTCTTGCTAAATAGAATATTCCTGAGGGGCAAGTTACTGTTTGAAAATAGAATACACGCATCCAGGAACAACTAAACACTTGGCAGTGTTGACCAAAACATGTATTTGTGCATAAATACAAGTGTTGAAAAGAGATGAAAAGACACTAAAGGTGAGCCACATTTTCCTTGGCTTTATCACTCTGATTAATAATGTGACAAATTAGCTGTAGGATGCAATATTAATTAACAGTATATTAGTTGCATTTTATTGCCAATAACATAACAAGCTCTGAAATAGTAGTCAGACTAAACTGCTGACACGGGCTTTTCTGCAAACTGAGCTGTAGCTTGATTTCTCATTTGTCCAAGTGAAGCATCAGCAACCGAGTAAAACCAATTACCTCAAAACCCACCAAGCCCTCGGCAGCAACTTAGTGCATCTGAGCTTTGCCCAAATGTTATTACTTTCAAATTAAAG
Source organism: Globicephala melas (assembly GCF_963455315.2). Lineage (NCBI taxonomy): Eukaryota > Metazoa > Chordata > Mammalia > Artiodactyla > Delphinidae > Globicephala > Globicephala melas. Next base: position 27,577,104 of record NC_083321.1, on the reverse strand, counting down.
CCTGGCCTGAGATGGGGCACTGAAGAATTTCTACTGCTGAAAGTAATTCAATATGGCAGTCGAGTTGTGTAACACTTTGCAGAGCCAAATAGAAAGCAAAGGCTCCCTTCAACGTCTAGACATCTTGAATCCATAGCTGTCCACTTCCAGGAGGCAAGCTGGAGGTACAGAAGTCAGATACAAAAAGAGAGGCGTTCTCCTGACTCCCTCAAGTGAAGAGGTTGTAGGAACATTTTCAAAGTTTCATTTCTGAAAATGAAATTCAGAAGTGTTCATTTTTGAGGTGAAGTCCTGGTTTTGGGTGGGGGGCACTTGAGGTAAAAAGATGCAAAGCATAAGGAGGTAAGGGAGTTATTATTTAGTTTATTTAGTTACATATTGGGAGTTCCCTCACTATATAGTAAGAAACTCTAGGACAAGCTGCATAGCACAGGGAGATCAGCTCGGTGCTTTGTGACTACCTAGAGGGGTGGGATAGGGCGGGTGGGAGAGAGACGCAAGAGGGAGGAGATACGGGGATGTGTGTATATGGATAGCTGATTCACTTTGTTATAAAGTAGAAGCTACTTTACTTGTAAAGTAAATATACCCCAATAAAGATGTTAAGAAAACAAAAATGAAAAAAAAAGACAACAAGGATGTGTTCTAATAAATTATGTTAATACACAATGCGGAAAAAAAAAAAAAAAAAAGAAACTCTAGCACAAAAATTTACCAGGTCAAGAGAGAAGTTACTGAGTGAACACAGGGTCAGAGGAATTAAAACAATCTGGGCAAGCTGCATGAGAGACACCTGAAGAAATCTCTGTCCATTTATTTAGTCACTTGTCTCCCCCAACATCCCTTCGCTGCTCTGTCTCTCTCTTTCACATACACTCTCACTCCCATACATGACAGTCATTTTCTATTCCCATATCTTGCTTAATTTCTTTCATAGCACTATCCTAAATTACATTTCAGATAACTTACTCATTCACTCATTCATTTACTTGTTTACTGCCCACATCCCTAGCAAACTGTAAACTCTATGAGGTCAGGGGGTGTGTCTGTTTGTGCACACATCACGTAGTAGACACAGAAATAGTTGGAGAATGAACCCATTCACTGAACTTACATTTACCAAATACCCAATGTCTAAGTGCAAAAGATTCAAAGGTGATGATAATCAAAACGACCATTCATTGACATTTACTATGTGCCCTCAATGAGCTAAAGACTTTATACAGTAAGTTAAAAGTATCTCATTTAATCTCACAACAACCGTGCAGAGTATGTGTTTCTATTATCCTCTTTTTTTTTTTTTTTTCCAGACAGGAATAGACAGCTCAAAGAGCTTGGCCTACTTAATGCCAATCATGTAGAAAGAGGTAAAGTCATGAATTAAGTGGGGTTTGCCCCTCTGACTCCAGGCATTGTCAGATTCAAAGATGAATAAGATACAAACATCCTCTCTGAGAATCTCACAGTCTCATGACTGGATGTCATTGATGACCCTTTGTCTTCAAAGGTCATCATTGCCTTGCATGGCCAGAGGAAGAATCTAGGAATGAGTCCTAGAGAATTGGAGATGGGACATTTGCCATCCTGGGAACTTCAGGAATGTCCTCTCTCCTGGCAGGATCTGGTATTCCATGCTGTTTTGCCTTTGGGTGAGGTCAGATTCTACTAGATGTTCATGAGAGCAGCATGTATTCTCAAAGCCCTAGTTCCAGGTTATGTGAGCCCAGCAGCTGTCAGGGATCTTATTTACTTTTAATAAATCTAACAAATGAACAATAAATAAGTGATGAGTCTTCTGCCTCAGAGAATCCAGAGAGGGCAGGACCCAGCCAGGTGCATGAGGAAGCCAAACTGTTTCCTAGCATTCATAACTGAATTCTAAACAGCCAACACCAAACTCTGCAGTCAGTTCAGAGCACAGAGTTTCTATGTATTTTACAGGTCACAAAACTATTCCTCTCTCTCGTCCTCTGGAATCAAAGAAAGTTCTTCAGCCTATTCATTCCATGAATTTAAAAAAAAAAAAAAAAAGATTAAAAAAGGTCTCCCTCAGTAACAATGCTGTTCATGTCCTTTGACCAGAAAGAGTTAGAGAAAAACTTCAGGATTGATCTGAGGGACCAGGTTCCATTAAAGTGTATTAATGCCAAGGTCTGTGCAATTAGTGAAAAGTCAATTCCCATTACTAGTTAACAGTATTGAATATCTGCTTTCTTTAATAAAAAGCCATGTCCAGTACAAAGAGAATAAATCAATAGGTTGGCTGCATTTAGATCTATTCTGCCTTCATCTAAAATGCACAGAGAAACTCCCTGTCAAAGCTCCACTGTCTGTCTGCCAAGCTTAGCCTGTGAGCTGGCAGCTGGCCCCAATGTCTTTGCCTGGAATCTTTCATTAGCGCTCTCTCGCCTTAACTCTCATTTCTCTAATCAGAAAATTTGAATTTCACCCCGTGCCTAAAAATCCTCTCTTTGAGCTTGATCTTGATCTGTCTCTAAATTGGACCTGTTCAGAAAACAAGCCATGAAGCAGCCATGGACATACCTCTAAACACCAGCATTTTCTATAGCATCAGCCTGCCCTCTGGCTAGGAGAGTGTGGGATGGACACAGCCTCTTACAAGGGGCCGCAGAATCCCTAGGGCATGAAAGAGTTTGGCCCTTCAGATACCCCCTTTCTGTTATTCTACAGCTGGTTAATCTTTTTGCTGTCAATTTTGGAGGCAGCTGGAATGTTTCAGATTCGCAATTGTGAGGAGCAGAAAAGGATACATCTGTCAAAGTTTACAAGCCTTCTTGGTCCCTAGCACCTTCCCAGAGGAAGGACACTTTCACCTCCCTGCCTCTCTGTAGCTGAGCTGGGCTATTCATCTTCTCTCATGTGGCCCACAAGAAGGAGAAAGCTGTTTAGACACTACTCTCATTATAAAGCTTGGTTTATTCCAGATGAAAAGAATGCTTTGCAACCCTCTGTCTCTCAGGTACTTGCTGATTATAAGTAAGTTACTCTTAAGTTGAAATACTGTACTTCTAGTAAAGTGAATTACGTTCCCCATATCATTTCATTTGATTCATGAGAATGCTTAGTCTTTGATTGAAAAAGGAGGATTGATATCATTTTGCTTTAGTTCACGTTCACTGTGCAGAATTATTTGATGTTCTTTTTTATCCTTTGGCCCTTATTTTTATCCATTGGTCCTTATTCACAGTTCAGTATTTCTGTACCGTCTCTCCCTTCCCAAGAGTGTACGTTTGTCAGACGGGTAGGTTTGGTGGTGATATCGGTTTGGATCATGGTGTCAGTAGGAGAAGATATTTGAATTCCACTCTTTCCAGGATTCAGCAAATTAGTATAGATTGATCTGAGGTTTTCAGTTAGTTCGAGTCTAATATTCTCCACCCAAGAAGGTAGACATATCTAATGAAGCGGGAGCTGGCCAAAGGCATATATGTTTATTCCTGTTGGAGGGGTGCTTTCATGCCACTTGCCATGACCCTATTCCTGGTGCTAAGGTCTGGTCTGTCATTGCAGATGATTGCAAACCAGGCCCTACACCGTGAAGCCCAAGAATGATCCCACTACTCTTGTGGGTGCTTCCTGAAGCCACTGAAATCATCCACGGTGGTCGGAGAACTCAGGGAGGAGATTTGCTGTGTCACTTCACAGAGCAGCTTGTGAAGTGATAACAGCTGAAGCAAACAGTGGGAATTTATACCATCCTAAAACAAGGGTGGGAAGTGTTCAATGGTGAGGAGGCATTTATGGCTACACAGACAGCCAGCTTTTCTTCACATTCAAGGTTATAGATTTTGAAAAGGCAGGTTCATTAGGTGACAAGGGAAGACTTAAAAGTCATCAGACAGGCTGGCCGAGTGCTCCAAACAGCTCAGATGCCTCTGCTGAAGGGACAGTAAGGAATAAGAGACTTAGTCAAGGGACCACACATCTTCATCACCCCAAGTGGATGAAGGATGCCCACTAGGCCAGAGGCATTGACTGAGTTCCCATTTTGGGATGGAGATCACAAAGTGATGAGCTGGCATTGTCAAGAAATTAATCCAAGGTGAAGTATGATAATGAATGTTGGGAAATGAATAAGTGCAGTCCTAAGCAATCTGCCTGTGTGACGTTTATACAGGAAAACTGCCTTTTAAGGAGTTGGCAGTTGTCTTGGGTCCTTTAGCAAATCCTGCTAAGTCTGAGATGAATAGCAGGAGGCAGAACTGGATTAAACAGTTTTCTTTTTACAAAACATAGAGAGATGTCTTAGAAGTTTGAAATCCACAGAATTGCCTCAAATGCTGAAAACTTTACGAAACACCAAGCAGCCAACGCTTCCTGCCTTCGGGGGCAGGGGGTGGTCAGAGATACTCCCCACTCTGTAGGTAATCCTAACAACCAGCTTTTACAGGTGAGTCAAGTTGCCAAGGCAGCGCTGTCAGGACAGTTGCTCCATGAAATGAGAACAGAATGGAATGCACTCTCACCTTTGAGTTCAAGTGCATGTTGAGATTTTTATCTGAAATGAATTCTTATTAACATCAACTTGGACTAAGGGAGAAAAAAAAACCATTCAAGCATGTGTTTATACTTGTTGACATGCTTAAAAGGAACACCTTAAATTTGAGTCACAATACTGGAAGAGAAGACTATTGAAAAATGCATGCCACTGGTACAGTCTTACCAAGAATCCAAGAGACAAGAATTCCAAATCCCCCACGAGACACGGAAATTTGTTTCAATGATTTGTCCCGTCACTCTGCAGCCATAAGAACAAGTTATGGTTGAGTGCCTTCAACCCCCATCACACCACTTTGTTCTTTTAGTTATTGTCTCCTTTTCTCACTCTAATACTTCATTTTCCAATCATTTTAAGGAGAACGAGGAATGGACATACCCTCCATGAATGCTTTAAAATCCTCGTTGCTGGTACGGAGAGAGCAGAGAGAGTTGAGCTCCATGTTCTAAGGAGAGCATTGCATCCATGACAGTGCATGTCACACACACAAACAAGAGGATAAAATGAGCCCATCTCTTTGGAGGATGATGCCAAATTCCTGCAGTCAGCTCTCTTTATTAAGCCTGAACCTCTGCCTTCAGCCAAGTTAGGTCTTTCAGTGGAAATAAGATGGAATTCCCAAATTGGCAAGATTTGGAGCTTGGCTGTATAAGCCCTGTCAACAAGAAGAAGCCAGTTTTTCCCTTTCTCCATCCCCTGGATAGACATGCTTACATTACCTATTCCTTCTTCCATGGTTTCTTTTTTTTGTCTTCATTGTTTCTTAGCAGAAATTATTTTGAAGAGTACAAAGCAACTATATCTGATGGCTTCCGATCTCCCTAAGAGTAAAAGCAAAACCTCTACAAGGCTCTCATCATCAAGCCACCACCCAACCACTCACCCGCCATCTTCATTCCTTCTCCAACCTCCTCCAGGCACACTAGCCTACGTGTTCATCCTTGAACACACCAGGCATGTTCCTGCTTCAGTGCCTTCACACTTGCTGTTCACTCTGTCCAGATCGTGCTAACTACAGTGTACACATGGTGAAATCTAGTCTTGACTCCAATGTTGCCTTCTCAATAGAGAATTCCTGAGAAACCTTACCTAAAATTTTAACTTCCCCCACTTCCCAAACAATTCTTATCCCCTTCCTAACATATCATACAAATCACTTGTTCATTCTTATTTAATATGTCTCCCCACTTGAAGGTAAGCTCCAAGAGCACAGTTTTCTATTCACTGTTGAGTCCTCAGTGCCTAGAACAATGCCTGGTAGGTAGTAAGGGCTCAATAAATACCTGCTGAATGAATAAATGATGAATGAATGCATGAATGAATGTCAACGATGTATCAAAAGAGATAGCCACCTCTTCTACATTCACATATAAAGGCCAGGTCCTTTCATTGGGCACTAGAAGCATTAACACCATGATCTTCATTGTAAATGGCTACTAGCTCTTACCATGTACAAAGCATTATGTGAAATGCCATACACGCATCAACCAACCCTCGTGCTGAGCGTGGTCATCCCAGGTTTACAATGAATAATAGATGATGAGCTAAGGAGATCTGCCCATGTTGGCATATTAGTGTGAGGTGGAGCTCAAATACAAGCTGAAGTGTGTCTCACACAGTAGGTCTCAACCAGAGAGTGATTTGGCCCCTCTGTCCCAGGGGAAATTTTACAATGTCCGCAAACACTTTTCACTCTCACAACTGGGGGTTGCCACTGGCGTCTAGTGGGTAGATATCAGAGATGCTGCTAAACAGCCCACGGTGCACAGGATAGCAAGCCTCCCCCGTAAAGAATTATCCAGCCCGAAAGGTCAATTGTGCTGAGGTTGAGAAACTCTGATCTAACTCCATAAACAGCTTTTAAGTCACTTTGCAGTTTCTCTGGATTAGTTGCTAGCAGCAGTAAAAATACAGCATCAACACTTTTATAAAACATACATGATGATATTTCTCAAGAGTGCTAAATGTTTTCATACCTTTTGACCCTGCAATCCTATTTCCATAAATCTGGCCTCAGGAAATAATCTGAAATGTGGAAAATGTCCTCAAATATTTATCATGACATTATTTGTAATAGCAAAAAATTGGAAACC